>NC_044031.1:689713079-690037267 GCF_901765095.1 Microcaecilia unicolor
ATGTTGCCACTACATTAAGACATGATAGTAGAGGACCTATGGTATTGTTGTTTGAGAAACATGAGTTTAGGACTATACCAGGTGTGATGATTTGATACACGATGAGCACAGAAGTATTTAGGGGCAACTGTATCAAGACCTTGTCTTAAGATCAAAAGCCACACGTCTGTTAGCTCATCCAAAGATGTGGAAGAGAAATCATAAGAGGCTGAAAAAAAAAAAGAGATGAAGGTAGAGTTCTAGAATCAATCTTAGAGATGGTCCTAGTCCATCTGCCATGGGTGTGAGTGGGCATCCGAGATCCTGAAAGAACTGAAAGTTTAAACTGAATCAATGAGTGATCTGTCCAGGAGAGATTAGTAGCAGAAAAAAAAAGTTGGACTAACGAGTCCTGTAGCATTCCGCACTTACCTCCAGCACCACTTTGTGCATACCGTCCACTTCCTGCAGCCTGCAGGTACTGCCGTGTGTCCTCGTGGCTATAATTTAGGTGAATAACTGCTACTGCCGCATGAATGCTTGTGCCACCAGTGCCCTGAGGGTCCAACCAAGACCGTGGACAACCAGCGGTGGGCAGGGCAGGCGTAAAAGCAGCAAGCAGCCAGGCAGGCTTGACTCCGTTCTTCGCTTCCTGCCCTCTCTCTGCGCCGTCCCGCCTTCCTCTGATGTCATTTCCTTGTAGGCGGGACAGCGCAGAGAGAGGGCAGGAAGCAAAGGACGGAGTTGAGCCTGCCTGGCTGCTTGCTGCTTTTACGCCCGCCCGCTCACCGCTGCGGGCAAGAGTAAGTCGTTGTCATCGAAGGTCGCAAAAGACCCACCCAGGCCCACCCGTAGCTACGCCCCTGGTCTAAGCGTATTCTATAATATGATGCACATAAATTCTAGATCGCATAGTTGAAAAGGGCCATAGGTGTGGAATGGGCGAGTCATGGGCGTTTCCAAAATCTATGCACGTTATTGTAGAATACACCCAGTCCACCCCTAATTTAAACATCGGCATTTACACCAAGTTTTACTTGATGTAACTGGCCGTGACTAAACTTGGTCACACAGATGTGTATTCTATAAACCGCATGGAAATTTAGACTTATTTTAAAAAGTAGGCCTACATTTAGGCATACTTTATAGAATATGCCTAGACTTATTTTGTTTTGGTGCCAATTTTTTAGGCATGATATATAGGATCTAGTCGTAACTGCTTAGGGCACGATAGTAAAAGGGCCACTTAAGAGTTTTCTAGCTCGACTTCTTAATTGGTTCTCCTTGGAAACCCAGTTCTGCACAAATACAGCATTTACTCCTGAATGTGCATAAATTGCACACTTACACACTCACATGTTCAAAACCCTGAGAGGTGTGTGCTTTTTTCGAACTTGTTTCTTTGTAAAATGACTGCTCAGGCCGTACATGCTGCAAACTAAACATGTGTTTCCCATGTCCTTATACGTATTTTACAAAAGGCTCTGCATTCAGCAAACCTTTTGTAAAATACTTGGAAAGTTGGGCATGTCCTCACTTGGATGTCCCTTTCCTATCTAGACAATCTGCGCAAAATCAGCTTAATTTGTTTTCAACCAGCATGAAATGCACATGAGGTGCTCTGGTGGCAATGTAATAAGTTTCACTCAGCTTAGTGCAACATATTTTTTTTTTGTTACATTTGTACCCCGCGCTTTCCCACTCATGGCAGGCTCAATGCGGCTTACATGGGGGCAATGGATGGTTAAGTGACTTGCCCAGAGTCACAAGGAGCTGCCTGTGCCTGAATTGGGAACCGAACTCAGTTCCTCAGGACCAAAGTCCACCACCCTAACCATAGCATGGATTTCTGGGTGCTAAAATTGATTTTAGAGTAGTAAAGATTTTAGGACAAAAGGGGGATGATGCATGCTAAGTGCGAATTCTATAACGGCAGTTGTTCGCACAACTGCTGTTTCAGAATATTAGCATAAATCTTCATTTATGTGCTTTAATTTAGGTGTGAAAATGCTAGCTCACACTCCCCAAATCAGTTGGGCAAGGGATGATATGCAGGCATAAGAACAAAGGAATAGCCATACTGGGTCAGACCAATGTTTATGTTTATTTATTTATATCCCTTCTTATACCCAAGGTGGGTAACAATGCAACATACATAATAGCAAAAAAATAATATAAATCACAAATCAGTACAATAACAACAAATCAGCATAAGTACAAGAGCAAGAATACACCTGAAAGCATCATCAATCAGCATGAAGGTCCATCTAGCTTAGTATTCTGCTTCCAATAGTGACCAATTCAGGTCACAAGTATCTGACAGAATCCCAAGGAGTAGCAACATTCCATTATACTGATCCCAAGGACAAGCAGTGGCTTTCCCCGTGTCTGTCACTAGCAGAATATGGACCTTTTCCTCCAGGAACTTGTCCAAACTTTTTTAAAACCCAGATACACTAACTGCTGATACCATATCCTCTGGCAACGAGTTTCAACGATTAACTATTGGTTGAACGAATAAATATTTTCTCCAGTAAGTTTCAAAAGTAGTACCATGTAACTTCCTTGAGAGTCCCCTAGTCTTTGTACTTTTTGAAAGAGTAAAAAAAAAAAAATCAATTTTCTAGTCCCTGGAGAGTGGGGGAGGGAGCTCCTGTCATTGTGCAATTGGTAATACATAGTGGCCAGATTTAGAGGCTCTGATTTCACAGCTTCAGAAGACTGGAGAGGAGACAGACAACAGCAAATCAAGGCTGATAGCACCATAGCCTGGCAGAGGCAAGTTCTGGTTGAGACAGAAGTCAAAGGAGCAGTATAGAACTGCTAAGTTTAAAAATACAACAGAAAATTATGGCATTTGTTTCTTTAAAAATGAGGGACAGGACACTAGGTTTTGTACACACATATAAGAGTTGTTAACAAGGTCTGTGGAGAGATGGACATGGCAGACTCCTTCAGAGAACAGCTCGTACAGCCCCCTTCAGAATTCTTTCTCCTCCTCCTCCCTTGAGTAGAAGCACCAGGTTGATGCACATGCCCGTGATCATGCAACCCATTAGAATCTGCTTTTCATTAAAGGGAAAGCATACTGCATCCTTCTTGCTAAGGCTTCTCAAACCTATCCTAGGGACCTCACAGCCACACAGGTTTTCAGGATATCCACAAAGAATAGGCATGAATATCCTGAGTATCCCATGTATGCAAATTTCTCTTCTGCATATTTCTTGTGCATATCCTGAATACTCTATTGGCATGGGGCCCCCAGGAGAGCCTTGCGAAGTTAATCTATTTTATAAAATGACTGAAAAGAACTACACTGATTTTTCCACTGTCACTTCACAGTATAGAGATAAATGACTTTACCAGAGAATTCCATTTCCCAGAATAGTTATTTAAAAAATAAAGGGTTAAGAGACAGAGTTTGGGGATCTTTGGAACTCCAGTAAAAGATACCTCCCAGTTCCAGGTGTTTCATTATTCTTTCTTATGGATAAAAATTCTCAGAAAACATACAACTTAATGTTATAAACTTTCCTAATCTCAGTGCAGTGATTTATTTCAATTTAGCACTGATTTCATATGTACTAGGATTACTTCAGATGTTGCAAAGATCAGGGCACACAAAAAAATCAGCCCTAGCCCAGATAGAAATTGCCACATTAATCGTAGCCCAATCAACATGTAAATGAGCTGCAAATGGCAACAAGTCTGATGCAGAAAGCTGTATTTATTTATTATTACATTTGTACCCCACGCTTTCCCACTCAAGGCAGGTTCAATGTGGCTTACCTAATAATATGGATTACAGAGAATTGAAAAAGAGAAAATAGGTTAACTAAAGCAGAATAATAAAAGAGATATGTAGGTAGAGATGGGCAAGGGTGAAGGGAGTAGGAGAGGTATGAGCAAGGGGTAGGTAAGCATTGGAGGAGGGGTAGAGAAGGTGGGAGGGGGGATGGGATACGGGAAAAGCATAGGGAAATTTGGTAGGAGATGTAGTCTGGGTCATTGTCGTAGTCTCCTGGACATGTGTTAGGTAGGTGGGTTCATAGGATTAGTTTGGGTCATTTGGGTGAGCTTGCTTGACCAGATGGGTTTTTAGTGACCTCCGGAAGGGTAGATAGTCGCTGATTGATCGGATGGATCTGTGGAAGGCATTCCCGAGTTGGCTGCCTAAAAAGGAGAAGTTGGATCCGTAGTAGGTTTTGTTTAACATTAAGGGCCCTGTTTATTAGATTGTACTAACCGTGTAGATGCCCATAATATTCCTACGGGCATCTACCTGGTTAGCATGTGATAATTTTCAGCACATGCTAAAAATTCTAGCGCACATTAGTAAACTGGGCCCTAAGTTTCACTTTGCTACTTTTTGACTCTAAATAGCCTATGAAATTGGATGTAGTGGTCATACATTGTGACATGCTGCCTTTTAATTTATGTATTAAAAATTTTGCATAATGCATAATCCAAAACGTTCTCAGCAGTTAACAGAATATACATACATAAAAGCATATAATGAACACAATATACTGTCAAATACAAAACTTCAATAACTATGAGGAAAGGCTAAAGCGGCTAGGGCTCTTCAGCTTGGAGAAAAGGCGGCTGAGGGGAGATATAATAGAGGTCTATAAAATAATGAGTGGAGTTGAACGGGTATATGTGAAGTGTCTGTTCATGCTTTCCAAAAATACTAGGACTAGGGGTCATGCGATGAAGCTACAATGTAGTAAATTTAAAACGAATTGGAGAAAATGTTTCTTCACTCAACGTGCAATTAAACTCTGGAATTCGTTGCCAGAGAATGTAGTAAAGGCGGTTAGCTAAGCGGAGTTTTAAAAAGGTTTGGACGGCTTCCTGAAGGAAAAGTCCATAGACCGTTATTAAATGGACATGGGGAAAATCCACTATTTCTGGGATAAGCAGTATAAAATGTTTTGTACTTTTTGGGATCTTGCCAGGTATTTGTGACCTGGATTGGCCACTGCTGGAAACAGGATGCTGGGCTTGATGGACCTTTGGTCTTTCCCAGTATGGCAATATTTATGTACTTACTACTACTACTATTTAACATTTCTAGAGCGCTACAAAGTGTACGCAGCGCTGTACAAACACAGAAGAAAGACAGTCCCTGCTCAAAGAGCTTACAATCTAATAGACAAAAAGTAAAGCATTTAAATTTAAAATATTTAAGCAGTCAAGCACAAGAGAACAGTCACAGAAGGACAGAAGATGTTGAAGGATACGGATCAAAGATTATCAGACCCAGAACTTCAATCCAATGGCTTCAGTCAAATTACTTGACAGTCTACTTTTGATCTTCTGCTACTCCATATGCTTCTATAAAGAGATAGGGTAACTCTTGTTTAAACTAGAGACTTGCATGGAAATGGGGTCCGTGGGAATCCTGCAGAACCCATGGGGTTGTCGCGGGGATGGAAGCAGTTCTGCGGGGATCCCACGGAGATGGAAGCAATCCCTGCAAGGTTCCCATGGAAGTGTATGCTGCACTTGCGCCAGCCTCTCACCTACCGAGTACCAGGTTCTTTGAGTACTGTCTCCTCCTTCTCCTCCTTGCTTTAACAGCACAGATGCGAAAAGTCTTCATTAAGGAGGTGGTAGAGACACAAATGGTGACGGAATTCAAAAAGACATGGGATGAACACAGAGGATCTCTAATTAGAAAATGGAAGTTATAAAAAAACCTAAACTTAAATGGCTGAATGTGGGTGGATGTGTCGAGTGATGCTTAGATGGCAACTCCAGCTGTGATGAACTAGGGCCGATACTGGGCAGACTTGTATGGTCTGTGTCTCATATATGGCAATCTGGTTTAGGATGGGCTGGAAAGGGCTTAGATAGCAACTTTAGTGGCTGGAACATGAGGACAGTGCTGGACAGACTTTTACGGTGTGTGTCCCGCAAATGAGAAGACGAATAGGCTGGAGTGGGCTTCGACGGCAACTACAGCAGTTGGAACATAAGGATAGGGCTGGGCAGACTTCAATGGTCTATGTCCCAGAAAAGCCAAAGAAAGACCATAATCAAGTATATCATGTTCATTGTTGATTTAATCATGAATTGATAATGAGTGTGACAATTGGGCAGACTGGATGGACCATTCAGGTTTTTATCTGCTGTCACTTACTATGTTACTACTAATCCTTTCTGCTCTCAGGCTGATGCACAGACCTCAGCTCTGACACAGGCACAAGCATCAGATGTCAACTGACCTACTTTCACGTGCATGTGGCGACCTCTTAGCACACAGTGCCAGTGAATCAGACACAAGTATGAGTTTATCTTGGATGGACTGTGCAGGTCTTTTTCTGCCGTCATCTACTATGTTACTATCCAGCTCATAATCGAAAGTGATCGCCGGCCATTTCCCGACACAAATCGAGAGATGGCCGGCGATCGCAGAAAAGCGGCGAAATCGGTATAATCGAAAGCTGCTTTTTTTGACAGCATCGCCGCTTTCCCGTCGCCTCGCCAGCGAAAGTTCAAAGGGACGTGTCAGCGGCGAAGCGAAGGCGGGACATGGGCAGGTATGGGCGTGGCTACCAGATAGCCGGCTTTCGCCAATAATGGGGAAAAAATGGCATTAAGCAGTATTTCGCCGGCTTTACTTGGTCCTTTTATTTTCACGACCAAGCCTCAAAAAGGTGCCCCAACTCACCAGATGACCACCGGAAGGAAGCGGAAATGACCTCCCCATTCTCCCCCAGTGGTCATTAACCCCCTCCCACCAAAACAACCCCCACTTTAAACACTTTTTTTCCAGCCTGAATGCCAGCCTCAAATGCCGTACCCACCTCCATGACAGCAGAATGGTTCTGTCCTCCGACAGCCTTTTCCTGCTTGTGATGTGGCTCTGGGGTGAGTATGACACCTTTTCTGTTATTTGCACTGCAGAGTCACATCAGCAATGCATTGTGGTGGGTGTAGGTATTGGTAGTTGGTAGGCTCTACTCCCCTGGTACTTTCCCCCTGCTTACTGGGTCAGAGTGTGCCCTGTTTTGTTTCCTGTTGTAGTCCATGCGGTAGTGGCCATTTTTGTAAGCCAGTTTTAGTTCCCTTTCCTGTGTTACCCAAGTTAGAGAACATAGTTCTTACCTTGAATGGTGCTGAAAGAGGGCATTGTACACCATTGTGCCAGCTCTGACCTACTGCTCATCTTAGTACCAGGGGACTCTTTGCCAGTGGGGCACAACCTCTGATCTGCAGTTAACTGTGAGTAAACTTGCTTATTCAAATAAAGGACTTTTTCAAAGAGATTAGTCTTCAGGTGTCAACTGGTGTGCCAAAGTTATACAGCAGCAATAAGTCCTAGAGGCTGTATGCAGGTCCCTGGAGCAGTTTTAGTGGGTGCAGTACATTTGTGGGTGGTGGGTTTTGGGGGAGGGGGGGTTGGGGGCTCAGCTCCCAAAGTAAGGGAGATATGCACGTGGGAGCTTTTCTGAAGTCCACCGCAGTGACCCCTAGGGAGCCTGGTTGGTGTCCTGGAATGTCAGGGGGGCCAGTGCACTAAAAATGCTGGCTCCTCCCACGGCCAAATGTCTTGAATTTGGCCGAGGTTTGAGATGGCCGACATAACTTTCCATTATCGCTAAAAAATGACGCCGACCATCTCAAACCCCGGCCAAATCCAAGGTATTTGGCTGGCCGGAACCATATTATCGAAACAAAAGATGGCCGGACATCTTTTTCGAAAATACGGGTCTGGCCAGCTATTTGTGGCACCGCCAAAATACATCGCCAACCATGTATTTCGCCGGCGCCGTTCGATTTTTCCCCTCCACGTTACAAGTCTTACATGTGCACGAGTGTTCCAAGTTCCAACTTCTGTTCCTTCCTTCCTTGCCGGCAGTGGGCCGACCAGAATTTTTTTTTTTATGTACCATTAAATTCGTGCGGGACTAAGTGGGTACAGGTTAAAGTCTTGTGGGGATGGGTAAGATTCTAGCAGGGACGGGCAGGGATGGGTAAAATTTCTGTCCCCGTGCAACTCTCTAGTTTAAACTATTTTACCTCCTGAATTTTTTTGAGCTTTAGTGGTAAACTGATCCACATAGTAGGGCCTGTTACATGAAAAATAGTTGCTCTATACACACTCAATTTTATGGCCCGATATGACAGGGTGTCTAAATTTAATTGTTCTGCAGATCTCAAAAGTCTTGGAGGTTGATAACTGCAAACATTTTAGATACCTGACCACTTAAGATCTTAAATACGAGATACAACATTTTAAACTTAATGCGATATTCTATAGGGTAACCAATGCAAAGCTTTCAGAACTGGTGCCCAGTAGCATTTTACATAGTGGACTGAATTCTATAAATGACACCTAAAAAATTGACGCTGGAAAAAATAGTTAAGGCACCATTTAAAGAACAGCGCTTAGCAGGGACGTAGCCAGACTTCAGTGGGAGAGAGGTCCAGAGCCCGAGGTGAGGGGGCACATTTTAGCCCCCCCTGGCACTGCCGACCCCCCCCCCCCCACCATTGCTGACTTTGCCCCTCTCCCGCCGCCGACCCTCTCGACCCCCATCCCGCCACCAACCCACCGTCGCCTACCTTTGCTGGCGGGGGACCCCAACCCCCACCAGCCGAGGTCCTCTTCTTCTCGCAAAAGGCTTCCTTCTGTTTCTGACGTCCTGCACGTTGTGCATGCAGGATGTCAGAAACAGAAGAAAGCCTTTTGCGAGAAGAAGAGGACCTCAGCTGGGGGGGTTGGGGTCCCCCGCCAGCAAAGGCAGACGACAGCGGGTTGGTGGCGGGAGGGGGGGTCGGGCGGGTCAGCGGCAGGGGGGTCCAGGGCCAAATCTACAGGGGCCCAGGCCCCCCAGGCCCTACGTAGCTACGCCACTGGCGCTTAGCACCGGGAACCGTGACTACATTTAGGCATGACCATTTACACCAATGAAACCTTAGTGTAAATCCTGATGTCTAAATTAGGCGTTCATTCCCTTTATTCTATAACAACACATGCAATCAAAGGATTACCCCGATCCACCCATGACCCGCCCATAGCCATGCCCACCTGCGTGTAAAATTTATGCATGGATCCTGTGACTAAATATACATGCATGTATTTGAATTAAATCCAATTCACACCAATAATTGCTTGTTAAGCTTTCAATTATTGGTGCTAATTGGCTCATCATTCAATTAAATTTTACATGCAAATTGGGCACACACCCAAATTTGCACACACAATTTTTGGTGCTTTTATAGAATTCAGGGATTATGTACTTCTGTCCCTAGTGGGCTCCCTATCTAAGTGGCCATTTTACTAAATCACATTAAGCACTAATGGCTGCTTATTGTGGTAAAAAAGGCTCACCGCAAAGCAAGTTAAAGCATTTTGTAGTAGTTGGTTTGTCAGCACGCGCTAACAGGAGCAGGACAGAGAAAACTCCGGTGCCTGGCTCCCCGTAGAAGCTGGGGAGGAGCACACACAGGGCTTTGTGGCCTCTGGTTTGGTTGGCGGGGGTCCATTTTGGCCCACCTCCCTGCCCCCGCTGCAACTCTACATACCTTGGCTGGCAGGGGTCCCCAAGCTCCACCAGCAGAAGACTTTCTCCAGTGCTGTTCTCCACCGCATTGCCTGCCCTGCAACTGCTTTTCCCCTCATGTCACACATGCTCGGTTTTGATGAAATTGAGCATGCACGACATGAGGGGAAAAGCAGCCATAGGCCAGGCAATGCAGCGAATAGTGCTGGAGGAAGGTTTCTGCTGGCAGGGCTTGGGGACCCCTGCCAGCCAAGGTATGTGGAGTTGCAGTGGGGACAGGGAGGTGGTCCAAAATGCGCCTCCCACTTTGGGCTCCAGCCCCCCCCCCCCCAATTTTTTAAATCTGGTTACACAGTAGTCCTGGGGGGGGGTGGCAGTGGTGGTCCAAGGGAAGGTCCATCAGCAGCAGTTTGGGGGGGCGGGGGCCTGGCAGCGGTGGCCCTGTTCTGGGGCCAGTCTCTCAGGGGCCCTGGGACTGGCTTTCCTCCTGCAGAGCTGCTCACTATTTTTGTGAGCAGCTCATTTGCATCCCATTTCTTTTGAGCATTGCTCGCTATTTCCAACTCAGTCATTTTTACCGAGGTGAAAATAGTACATTAGTTGTTTTTAAAAATATTTTTTGCTAGGGGTGTGTCAAGGGCAGAGAATAGCCAGCTACCATGTTTGCATTAGTGTGTGCTAGCTGGTTAACACAGAGTTAATATGGGAGTACTTAGGAGGCAGTAAGTGCTCTCGCATTAACTTCTCAGGTAATGCGCACTAAGTGAAAACATTAGTGCATGGCCTGAAAAATGGAAAAATACCTATAATACTGCCACATTAGAAACGGGTTTAGGGTGTGGGAAGGCCCTGTGTTAAAACATACTGAGCCTGTATTTTAATGTGGCTTAGTAAAAGGACATCTAAGTTTGTTTGTGTTTTTGTACCTGGAGCAATGGAGGGTCAAGGCTCAGATGCACAAATCTTGAGCCAGCAATGTGCTTTTTACACTGGTTCCAGCCAGTTTAGTGAGCACGGAGTTCAGTGAGACATACACAAAGGAGTTCTGCGGGCTTTTTCCTTGTCATGGCAGCAGCTAATTACTATTCAAATGTACATTCTAAGTGATGCATAGCTGTTTTCCTAGCAATGCACAGAAAGGACCACCTACCTTTAGGATGAAAGTTTTACAGGTGCTCAGGAGCTGTCAGTACTGCTGTTTCCTTCCCATGACCACTGAAATTTTACCTTTGGCTGGAGCTGCCAGGATGGCTGAGGAGAGCTGCAGAATCTCTAGAGCCCGCACCCCCCCCCCCCCCCCCCGTCGCTCGTCAAGCATGCATGCACACAGCCCTTGCTCTCTCCTTCACCTCACTCTCCCTTGCTTCCCTCTCTGCCTGCTTGCAGCGTCAACACTGGCTCCCTGGCTGTCCTGCTGCCAGGGGGCAGATCAGGAAGGTCTGGCTGCATGCCCAGGAAAGCAAGTGCTGCTTGTACCAGAAGAGACAGCTGTGGTAGTGATAAAAAAAAGTTTCAAAACAAAAAGAAAGCTGCACACTGCTTTCATACATGCAGCTTGTATGCGTGTAGGAAAGATGTCTGTAGCATGCACAGAGCACTAGCAGCCACGCTTAATGCTTGGCTGTTCTGTGCATGCTTGGGTGACTGACTGGCCAGGCCATCGAGAGGGGGGCAAGATTCCCCCGGGTCCATCCTCCAAGGGGAGCACGGCACCAGGGTCTGTCTCTCTCCTGTTCCTGACAGGACCCGGGTGATCATGTCCAGACTGGAGCAGGAGAGAGAAAACTCCGGTGCCAGGCCCCCCTTAGAGGCTGGGGACCTGATTGTCCTGTTTGTCTGTCCTAATTAGATTGTAAGCTCTGTCGAGCAGGGACTGTCTCTTCATGTTCAAGTGTACAGCGCTGCATACGTCTAGTAGCGCTATAGAAATGATAAGTAGTAGAAGTAGTAGTAGTAGACACAGGGCTTCGGGGCTTCTGGTTTGGCTGGCTGGGGTCCCTAATCCCCACCAGCAGAAGCCGTCCTCCAGTGCTGTTCTCCACTGCATTTCCTGCCCTGCGACTGCTTTTCCCCTCACATCGTGCGTGCTCAGTTTTGATGAAATTGAGCATGCTCGATGTGAGGGGAAAAGCAGCCATAGGCCAGGCAATGCAGTGAACAGCACTGGAAGAAGGTTTCTGCTGGTTGAGCTTGGGGACCCTTGCCAGCCAAGGTATGTGGAGTTGCGGTGGGGGCAAGGAGGTGGGGCAAAATGTGACCCCCCCCCCCCACTTTTGGCTCCAGCCCCTCCAATTTTTTAAGTCTGGCTACACGGCGGTCCTGGGGGGCGGCAGTCCGGGGGGGCCCGGCAGCAGTGGCCCTGCCTCAGGCCCGGCTCAGTCTCTCGGGGACCCTGCGATTGGCTTTCCTCCTGCGAGCTGCTCACTATTTTTGCGGGCAGCTCATTTGCATCCCATTTCTTTTGAGCATCACTTGCCACCTCTGGATGTCAAGCCTGGTAATTTTTATGGAGGTGAAAATAGTGATGGTGCTTTACCGGGACTTTGGTGCATTTGCCTGTAAGTGACTTGCCCAGGGTCACAAGGAGCTGCAGTTGGAATCAAACCCTGTTCTCCCTGGTTCTCATCCCACTGCACTAACCATTAAGCTACTTTGCTACTCCTTAAAGTAAAAAAATGTGTGAAAGTAAAAAAAAAAAGTGCAATAAATAAATCAGTTTTATTCTTTGAGGCCAATAGTATATTTGACTGAAGTAGGTATTAATCTCTAAAAATCTAAATTTACACTCCAGTGGAAGATTCCTTCACTCTATCAATCACCCTCATTCACCAAATGCCACATGTACAGATAACAGAAAAAACTAACTAAAAATGTAATTTGAAAATGATTCAGGTTTCCCTTTTTTATTTTATTCCTTGATATGTTTTGTTTTTAATGTTGACATTCTTTTCTACTTAGCTCCTCCAACAGCTCTGTATTTAAGGATCAGTTAGTTGGAAACCTCCCCAGGCCATGTGTGAAGTATAAATTCAGCCTGAGCAGCTGAAGAATGACCTCAATGGAAGAAAGTTTTACAGATAGGAGGGCTGTGCTTTTTATTGGAAAAGTAAGCATTAAAAAAATCAATTATATTTGGAGACAATCAGAAAAGAACATTTAAAAATAAGTCCAACAGAGAGAGAGAGAGAGAGAACGAGAACGCAAAGGCAATCGGACAGGTTGTCCTTTCTTTCAAAGATAGTAGGCTCTAATTATGTTTACATTATGCTAAATAGTAAAATATAACATATTTATCCAGGAACAAGTATTCTTCAAATCTCCGCTTTGTAATTCTTTGAAAATACGTTATGGTGTCTGAAATTGCTCGCTCTCTCTCTCTTTACCGCGGATATTAAAAGACTACTTGACCCGCACAACTTCGTTTCTTCCCTTCTCGCAATTTCAAACAAACAGGATGAAAATGAATAATAATAACAGCCTGCAAATTCGAATGGTTTGTAACAGGAAATCAGGGATTATGTAAAGTAACAGAGAACAACCCGGAGCTGGTTCCCGTGAAGAGTGCGAGTATTCAATGCTGCGTTCCGCACCTAACCCTTACCGTTCAGTGAATCCAGACTGCCTCAATTTGACTGCCCCTATCGGGACCGACCGTTCACTTGTCTATTAGATTGTAAGCTCTTTGAGCAGGGACTGTCTCTCTTTGTTAAATTGTACAGCGCTGCGTAACCCTAGTAGCGCTCTAGAAATGTTAAGTAGTATTAGTATTAGTATTATTATTATTAGCATTTGTATGCGGGAATCCTGTATTTTCTCACAGCCATATAGCTTGTACTAAAGTAAAGGGAAAAGCAAAGAGCCGAATATTTTTGTTTGTTTGTTTTTAATTTACAAAAGTGGTTAAAAAGCGTCCCAATGGAAAGGAAGGAAGGAAGGAAGGTAACGTGATGGACTAGGAAATATTTATGACTCCGTACCTGTTAGTCCCAGAGTTTCCACGGTGCATTCCCCAAAGGGGCGGAGCTAGAGGCAGGCGAGCTTCTGATTGGCTGGGAACGTATCGGCCAGGATATAAAGGCGAGCAACAGGTGCTGCTGTTTACGGCAGAGAAAGGTAGAGATGAGATCTTTGCACTTCCAAGCGGGAAAGAACGACTTTGATGACGTAAAATCAAATTGATAAACGCCAGTATTACTCATAAGGTATGTACGTGGGATGGATGGAGAGAGGTGTATTTTTTTTTCCAAGTGGAAAAGTTAACATTCTAGCTATATTGGTGACAGTCTAGGTCAGGAGCAGACTTTGGAAAGCTAGTTATCAGGATAGAGAAGTCATTACGCGATCGTTAATTTCCATGAATTCTTTTGCCTTAATACTCATTTCTTGTGAGGCTCCTGACAAACTTTCTTTGCTACTCTGCAGGTTGGAGGAGCGCGGCTGTTGCTGATTCTGTTCTGCAGAAACTTGTCCTACGCCTCCCTATGTGGTTCCTGGACAAAGTTTGGACCACCGTGGAAAACGGCAGCCGGGGTCTGTCTTTCCCTAGTCTGGAGACCGATCGCATCATGCTGCGAAAAGAGCCAGTTCCCTCGGACAAATCCAAGAAGGGGACTGCGTTCCCCAACGTGCTGACACCCGACCAGATCCCTGAATTCTGCATCCCTCCAAAACTGTCGGCACCCCTGGAGATCGGGACGGCTCCTCAGTACAGATCTGCCCCCAATATCCGAGCTGCAGTCTCAGAGCCCAGAGAGATTCGCAGCTCGCGCCCCAGCTTGCCCTTTGCAGAGCTCCATGTCATCCAGATTGAAAGTGCCGAGGATGCCCCCGCAGATCTGCCCTACAGCGACGAGGAAAGTACCAATGCTGATCCTCAGTCACAGGCTGCACTGTCTCTGCCTCATTTGCCCAAAGCACAGACCTCCTATGGCTTTTGCACTTTACTGGAAAGCCCCCACACTAGAAGGAAAGAATCTCTCTTTCACAGTGAGCCTGTCAACTTATTGGGGAAACCCTGTGTACACCCAAGATCTAGATCCAACACCTATTGCAAAGGGGTTTCTTCTCCGCTCAGTGTCAGCCCTGCCAGACTTTCTCCGAGAAACATGCTACGGCACAGACGAGGGACGTGGGACAGTGATACAACGTCTTCCGCCGAATCATCTCCTTTGGGCTCTCCTCTTTTGAGCAGAACTTCTCCCAGATCCAACTCCTTATTCAAGGCTTTAAGCCAGGAAAAATTGTTTTTTAGGGGTTTCAGAAGACATTCTAAGTTTGTTGAAACAAGGAACAATTCATTGTCCACAGAAGAAGGCAGCTCTGCAGAGACCAGTCCCTATTCCACCAGAAGGGCATCGGAAGAAATGACCGAGTCTTTCGCTTCTCTAAGTTGCGGTTCCCCTATCTTTCCCCTGGACCTTACATGCGGCAGAGAAAGATTTGTTGGGGACAACACGGTGTACTTGGACAGAGGAGGAGGTTTGAGAATGTCTGCCGAATACTGTCCCGAAAACAAAAGACTTAAAGTTCGCCTGATTAGTGCTGAAGGACTTTATGACAAAGCTGTTGACCCCACGGGCATTAACTGCTGTGTAAGCCTCTCCCTTCTGCCGGGAAAGCGTCAGAAACAAAGAAGCACAATTATTAGAAAGAGCAGGAACCCAATTTTTAATGAGGACTTTTTCTTTGATGACATTTCTGCAGACGTTCTGTATACCACTTCCCTAAAGATAAAAGCGATGAATAAAATGGCCATGAGAGATCATGTATTAGGTGAAAGTGAACTTTGTTTAATGTCTGTTTTAGCATTGTGAAATGACGAAGAAACATTCTGTTTGGGGGGTTGTTTGTTTTTTATTTGTTATTTTTATTTTTGCACCTTAATGTTTTTTAAATAAATATTTATATGCAAACTTTTTGTACTTCTTTTAAGTAAATTGTCAGGGATACAAAACTGAAATTCTAAATTCCACAGTACCTACAGCTGGGATCAGATTTAGAAATATGGGGCTAGACTCATCAAATGAGTATTTTCTGACTCTTTCTAAGTTCCCATAAATTAAACATGTATGCATAATATATGAATTGCCTTTGAGTGCTAGCATGTATAAATTATTTTGATACCAGTATGAAGACATAATTTGCTCTGATTAAAAGAAACCCTCAGGGGTCATTTTCGTATATGCACATGTCAATATTTGGTTTCCATGTGTAAATGGCATCACATAATAAGAAGCAATTATAGAAAAAGAGATAATTGCATGTGCATTCCCATGGCATTCACAGTTTTGAAGGAGGCTTGTTCAGGCAAATCACATATATACTAAGACAGTTCATGTGTGTTAACTACCTGCTTTCTTGAACTGGGGTTTTGGAGGTGTGATTGAAAGGGAAGTCTACATACACCTGTGGTGATCAAAACCACCTGAAAAGGTGAAACGAGTGTTTTGTAACTCAGCTCCTTAGTCGGTTCAGCACTTACATCCATAGGCTGCAAAATGCACTGTTTGTGAGTACCGCTACTTACATGCTCAAAGCCCAAAGCCACATTGAGCCTGCAAAAAGGTGGGAAAATGTGGGATATAAATGCAGTAAATAAATAAATAAGCCCTGAATGATGCAACTCTCTTTTGACCCTGTACTTTTGTGAAATGGGTATTCCTGCTGCCTGCGCTGCCAAACAGATGTATTTTCACCTGTCTTTAGGTATTTTACAAAATACTCCACATTACCGTACTCTCTTCTGCAATCACATTTAGCCAATGACATCTTACAGGCAAGAATATATTGGAAAAGATACTGCAAATGCTTTCCAAAAATCAGATGATATGGACCTAAGAATACACTCTAGGAATTCTCTACCTTTTTAAATGTTCTCTGGTTACAGGTCCTTCGTGTGGTTAGAGAGGATTGATGTCACATGGTAATTTTATGCTGGATATATGAGAAGTTCCTGTAAATCAGGAGTTCTCAACCCAGTCAGTCAGATTCAGGGGCGTATCTGAGGTTCGGCGGTAGGGGGGCAGGGGCTAGAGTGAGGGGACACATTATAGCCCCCCCAGCCGCTGCCGCCCCCCCACCGCCGTCAACCCTCCCCTGCCTACCGCCGGCGCCGTCACCTACCCCCGCCGAGGTCCGCTTCCTCCTGCCGGTACCTTTAAAAATATTACTTCAGCTGGCGGGGGACCCCAACCCCCGCCAGCCCAGCCGAGGTCTTGTTAAAGTGCTTCTTCCTCGTGCTGTTGAAAGCTGCAGTCTGCATCCCTTCCAGTTTCGGATGGAGTCTGACATCGCAGCACATTGACGTCCTGCACGTACAACGTGCTGCGACGTCAGACTCCGTCCGAAACTGGAAGGGATGCAGACTGCAGCTTTCAACAGCACGAGGAAGAAGAACTAAAAACAAGACCTCAGCTGGGCTGGCGGGGGGGGGGGGGGGGGAGGGGGGGTTGGGGTCCCCCTCCAGCTGAAGTAATATTTTTAAAGGCACCGGCAGGAGGAAGCGAACCTCGGCGGGGGTAGGTGATGGCGACGGTGGGGGAGGGTTGACGATGGTAGGAGGGTCCAGGGTGAAATCTGCGGGGGTCCAGGCCCCTGTGGCCCCACGCAGATACGCCCCTGGTCAGATTTGCAAGATACCCACAATGAATATTTTATTTATTTGGATTTTTGTTCACACCTTTTTTCACTAGTAGCTCAAGGTGAGTTGTATTCAGGTTCACTGGCTATTTCTCTGCCCCTGGAGAGCTCACAATCTAAGCTTGTACCCAAGGCAATAGAGGGTTAAGCAACTTACTGAAGATCACAAGGAGAAGCAGTGGGATTTGAACTGGCCACCTCTGGCTGTCAAGCCTGGGGCTCTAACCACTAGGCTATGCCTTCACTTTGCATAATCAGGGGCGTAGCCAGATAACAAATTATGGGTGGGCCTAGGCAAGAAGTGGGTGGGCACCAAGTGTTCTCCCTCCTCCCAACCACCACCAAAAAAAAATATTTCAGCTGCCGGGAAAGTGCTTCTTTCCACCTTGGCAGTATGCAGCAGGCATGCGCTGAAAACTGAGTGTGTGCAAGTGCCAGTATCGTGGAGAGTAGCGTTTTTGTTACCATCAGGGGGAAGTCTTCAGCTGGCCGAGCTTGAGATTCCCATCAGCTACCGCTAAATGTGTGCTACTGTTGGGTGGGCCTGAGCACTAAATGGGTGGGCCGACCACCTGTGGCTACGCCACTGGTGTAAGTGCATCAGATACACTTGCACTAGTTTTGCATGGCAAGATCCTGAGCATGTAGAGAGACTGGAGAGTCCAGGTCTATCTGTTTAAACATCAAAGCTTTAGTAGTTGAAAGAGAAATGGGACGTTTGCCTCAAATAGTCAGGAGGAGCTCATAACAATCTCTGTTCTATATTGGGAAACTGTAAGGATAGTCATGAAGGGTGAGATTATTGCCTTTGCAGTGAAAAGGAGGGAACTGCTGCATAGCTGTGTATTGCAATTGTTGTTACAGAAGAAAAAAATGCTGGTAGCTCTTAGCTTGGAGACCTACTTCAGAGGCTAAGGCAGGGATGGGCAACCCAGTCAGGTTTTCAGGATTTCCCCCCAACAAATATGCATGAGATCTATTTGCACACAATGGAGGCAGTGCATGCCAATGGTTCTCATGCATATTCATTGGGGAAATCCTGAAAACCCAACTGGGTTGCAGCCCTCAAGGACCAAGGTTGCCCACCCCTACTCTAATACCATATTATCAAAGAATGAGTGTGGATTGGAACAAGGTCTTTTGGAATGGAGATGAATGGTATTCTTATAAACTATTACAAGTATTTTGGTCTATTTATATGTTTTTGGGTGAGATGGGTACATGTCCTGCTCTTCAGTAAAGAGTTTTAAACTATCACCTGTGTTTGGAGCATTGCACACCTTCTATTTTTACATAGTTGACTTATGTTGAAAGATCAGAGGTCCATTAAACAACCATATTTGGGATTGCCTAACTGTTTTCTCTGAATGGTAATCCAGGAGAAGGTGTAAGATGAATTCAAACATTCCTCCCTGATCACACAAAGCAAGTGGCTCGGGATCATGTACTGTAATAGCATAACACCCACTGATGGTTTTCTCTATTCAAGATTGTCCCGTTAATGATTATAATTGATTTAGTTCCTCTTGCACAAAGATCACTTTTCTTTTTCTTTTTTCTTTATTTATAGTAAGTTTACAAATTTTTTACAAGACATACTCTTGTTATTCAGAAACACAGCAGGAAACAATAACAAAGAAAATGAAACATCATAAAGGCAAATAAAATCAACTTCTTAGACCACCATCATTTACGAAGCGTGACTAAATCATAGGAGATTTTTCTATTACATATATCAACTGTGTATATTGCAATAGGTAGCAATAAATTCAAACATAAAGGCTACACTTGGTTACCTATCCTATGTTTCTAATTCCAATATTATTGTTATTTTATCTTTTTTAAATCAAGAAAAGCTTTTAATTGTTCTGGGGAATAAAAAGTATATTTTGTCTCTCCATATCGAACCAAGCATTTACAAGGATAAGCAAGAAAAAATATTTCCCCTAAATTCAATCTTTCCTGTATCATAGCCAAAAACAATTTTCTCCATTCTTGAGTTGATTTGGTAACATCTGGATAAATCCAATTTTTTTTTTACCTGTGAATGTGAGGTGCTCAGAAAACAAAATGTGGCTTTTTCAATGTGAACAACATGCAAATATTTTCACTGTTATCTATCATCGCACATCTGGAGGAGCATAATCGAACGGGGCGCCCAAGTTTTCCTGAGGACGTCCTCGCAGGATGTCCTGGTGAAGGGGCAGGGAAACCCGTATTATTGAAACAAGATGGGTGTCCAGAATTTACGCTGGATGCAAAGAACAACTTACTAAGAAACTTCAGACCACTCAGAGTACAGCAGCCAGTCTAATATTTGGCAAAACGAGATTCGACAAGCCCCTCCGTGAAAAACTGCATTGGCTACCAATCAAAGAACGTATTACTTTTAAAATCTGCACCCTGGTCCACAAAATTATCTATGGCCAAGTCCCAGGATACATGACAGAACTTATAGACCTACCACTCAGAAACATAACCAGATCATCTTGAACATACCTAAACCTCCAGTATCCAAACTGCAAAAAAAATTAAATACAGAACAACCTATGTGTCCAGCTATACAAGCACACAATTATGGAACACACTGCCAAAAGTTGTGAAGACAACCTACGACCACCTAAACTTCAGGATATCATTAAAAACCTACCTGTTCAAAAAGGCATACCCCACCGACCCAACTTAAATACCTGCACTCAGCAACACAACATAACCAAAGCTTGTACTGGACACTAAATAATCTTTCCTCTCCTTTATTCCGATTGTAACTGAAACATATGTTCCTTACTCAACCATAATACCACCTGTATTTGTTTCTTTACCGGACTGGTGAATGCCTCTACGGTACTATGTAACCTGAACCTGCAAATAGGTGGGAAAATGTGGGATACAAATGTAATAAATAAATAAATAATCTCTACTTGCACCATATTGCATATTAAGATATTTTATCATGCATACACTTTATCATGCATACTCTAGCCCATGTAGGTAGCATGCTATCCCATAGTAGTCATTCTCGATTAATACTCTACTTTGGTAATAGACTCTTGTCTATGTACGCAGTGCCCTGCCTACACACAGTACATGGTCAATTTCCACAACATGCCCTCATAATCAGTAGGAAAATGTCACATGACTGGCCATTCCAATGAGATGCTTTAAACTGGTGTCCACACCCCTCAGAACATTTCCTAACAATTATCAGGCTATTCTATCATCTTTGCCTGTAACTGTTTCTCTTCACTCCCACCTTATTTGTCTATTTCTACAGCAATGCGTAGTTGGGTATGTTGTCAGTACCAGTGGTTACCTGTTCCTTGCCTTCGAAAGCAGAGTTAATAACTGTTGTGAATTCACGCTTCTATTGCTGTTTCCTGATGCTTGACTCCAGTTAGCTGTGAATGATGCCTCCTGTCCTCCCTCCCCCTCCCAGTCTGCAGAGCACCAGGCCTTATGCCTTGTGAGTGACCACTGGGTCTAGTGAGACCAGCCTGGTTTGTTCTCTGACCTTTGATCTACCCGTCAACTTCCTCCATCTTTGACACACTGCATACACCGCTGCGGTTTACTTGAGTGTAACTCAAGGACATGGTGTCCCCGGCACGCTCCAGTTGGTGTTAGCGGAGTGGAATTGTTGGTCCTCTACTGTCAAGTTTACTTATCCCCTTACTGCAGTTATCTTTTCTAGACCCTCTGTCCTTACTGCAGTTTTCTTTTCTAGACCCTCTGTCCATAGTGGGGAAGCGGTACGTCTGGATTATGCCCTCAAAGGATCACATGGGAAGCCCTGCTGGGTCTACTCAACCAGCATGCTTGGGAAACTCAAAATGCCTGTAAGATGCATTCTTCTGTTATGGCCCTACAGGATGATGCTTCACTTCGGTGTTCCTAGTCAGGCCGCTACATCCATTTTCCCTCTACTTAACACCAGGGAGAGTACTCTCAGTGATGCAGGTTCACTTCTTAAGGGATTCATACCCCTTGGAGGCATTGCAGATGCTCCATGTCAAGTCTGCATTCATATCACCAGGCCAAAGGCAGATCAAGCCAGGTGGTAAAGGTTACACCTTTAGTCTACAGGTGCCACAAACCTACTTATCTGGCTGCTGGCCAGAAGGTTAGGCTACCAGTAGACCAACCCTCTGGTTATACCAAGATGCAAGCCCCTGTGGGTCAGCACCTGGGACACTATGGGCTTTACTCCTTCTGTACAGGAGTGGCTACTACTGCATCTCAGCATGGCCCCCCACCTCAGGTTTCCAGGTGCAACAGCAAGCAGTGTAGATCATCAGACACTTACATTGAAAATGCTAGTAAGCGCTTCGTAGCTCAAACCACTGGTTTACATCTTGGATTGAACACCAGAGGCATAATGGCCACCTGACTAGTGGTTCCAGGTAGAGCTGTCACAGCTCCTCCCATTTGTCCAGATGCTGCTGGACAACACCTCCCCCTCCAGATGCCTAGGGCAACGACATCGGACAACGCACTCCCCCTCTGAATACCTAGGGCAATGACATCGGCCACGCCCCATGCAGGCCTCTCATCTTGATGGCAAGGTGCAATCTCTTTGAGTTGTCTGGCCTACTGAGCAGGACCATGCTACTCTGGTCCGACATTATTCCTCAGCTGCGAGGGGCTGATTCCAGGTTGTGGTCCAAGTGAATTGTCAAATCAGTTGGGGTCACAGCACCTTAAGAAAGTAAAGAGCCAAATCAGTTTGCATACAGAGCACCTCGGTAGAGTAACAATTTGTCATGAACAGGCATCTCTTGGCACAGCAAATGCTTGCCCTGGAATTTGTAGTATGGAGTGTTGCCATGATTTGAGTTTTTGCCAGGTACTTGTCACCTGGCTCGGCCACTGTTTGGAAAGCAGGATATTCTTATGCTCTCTCATCACAGGAAACGTCAGGCAGGATGCAATTCATCTTTCAGGAGTTGCTGGGGACCTGCTCATCAGTGGCTTCCAGGAGGCCCGGGTTATGGCGGAGGCACCCGATCCTAGGAATTGCTGGAGGTGCTGGAACAGCAGCCGAAAGGAAGTTCGGTTGCTTGAGGCAAGGACAGGAGCACTCACTGGTGGCAGAGTAATCACCTAGCGGGCTCTAAATGGCAGGTGGAATGCTGGACTGGGGTGCAGTCCAAAGCGGACAGACACGCGGCCACGCTGGAAGCGGACATATGGCTGGCCGCCACATGGAACAGAGCTGGAAAGGCATGGCGGGGAGGGAAAGCCTCTACAACATAGCACTCATGGCTCGGGTGCTTCCTAGGTGCTTTGTTAATGTATTTTAATAAAGTTGTGGCCATTTATTCCCAAAACTAAACTTGCTTTTTGCTCAGCCATTGTGTGCCTTATGTGTGTGAGCCGGGGGCGAGAGTGTGTGCAGCCTGCCTATGTTATATAGCTTCATTATGTGCCCCCTAGTAGCACTCTAGAAATGTCAAGTAGTAGTAGTAGTAGTATTTTTGGAAAGAGTAAACAAGCGATTCAGGTCTACCCGTTCCACTCCACTCATTATTTTATAGACCTCTATCATATCTCCCCTCAGTCGTCTTTTCTCCAAGCTGAAGAGCCGCAGCTGCTTTAGCCTTTCCTCATAGGGAAGTCATCCCATCCCCTTTATCATTTTTGTCGCCCTTCTCTGCACCTTTTCTAATTCCACTATATCTTTTTTGAGATGCGGTGACCATAATTGAACACAATATTCGAGGTGCGGTCGCACCATGGAGCGATACAAAGGCATTATAACTAGTGCTTAATATGTTATCTTGAATATTGATGACATAGCAATGTAATAAGACTGCTCATATTGAATATTGAGAAAATTGGAAGATCTATTAATAAGAGACGCCAGATGTGTGATGATAGAAAATAGTGGCCAGATTTGAATGTTGTTCACATTGAAAAAGCCACATTTGCATCTCACATTCACAATTTTTAATATTTTTGTGTTTTATATCAAACATATTTACTTCTGCTTTTATAGTTATATTGTTTGAATATGTACCAGGAAGTGTGTTAATAATATATTTGAAATATTATTGACTCCCATTTTTTGTTAGTCTGTTCAAAGGAAACCAGAAGTGGCAGCACACCTTGGCACCTGTTCTTTTGTGCTTCAATAAGAGTCTCACTAAACACACACTGCAGTCACACATCGCTGATTCTCTTGACTGTTTTATCTACACGGGTCTCCAACAGGCTACCTTGCTTTCATCCAGTTCACTTTTTCTAGCAAAAAAGGTGCCGGTACTCAAATGCCAGTCCACCCTTCAGAGGTGGGGTGATCACTGAGGGACCCACCCCACAACAGTCAGGCCCCCTGCAACCAATCATAGAATCTATGACAAGGCAGAATTGGTATGTACAGCCTGAGCTCTTTCATTAAAACTTGGGGACCATGGGTCAATTTTAGCAGACAATGGAAAAGGTGCCAGTACTCAGTACCTCAAAGTAACCTCTCAAAAAAAGCCCTGCTTCCACCCCTCACCCCATTCTCATCTTCCCCAACTCAACTGTGATATCTGCTATGTAATTGCCTGCTGGGGATGAACTATTGTGGTTTTGACTTTTCATCACCCTTGTGTGCAAGTTTTGTACATATGTTCCTTATGTGTTATGTAGGATGGTGGACTTTGGTCCTGGGGAACTGAGGAACTGAGTTCGATTCCCAGCACAGGCAGCTCCTTGTGACTCTGAGCAAGTCACTTAACCCTCCATTGCCCGCCGCATAGAGCGTGCCATGAGTGGGAAAGCGCAGGGTACAAATGTAACAAAAAAAAAATATGTGCTATTTTAAATGAAAATATCCTTGCTCGATTTGCCATGTAAGTTTTATGCACATATAATTTGAGAGCAATTAGCTTTCTGCGCACGAGGAAGTATTGGATGATGAAAACACTGTTATGCGCCTAAATATGAGCCTCATGAAAATTTCTTGTGTAAGAAATCTTAACGAGGATCATATTTAGGTGCAAAAGAACAGGTACAAATGTGTGGTGGCATGCCCCCTCCCCCCAAATGCCATCTATGCACATAATTTGAATACATTTTGCTTGAATATGTGATGAAGCGTCATGTGATGAACTGGCTCAGTCATGAAGTGAATCAGTGATGAAGTATCAGGTGATGAAATGTCACCAAATGGCATGTTGATGTGCAGGTAGTGGAATAAAAACATCAGGACTTATACCTGCTATAAAGGACAAAAAAAAGTCACCGCAGCTGCTGACTAGAGCTGAGTTGAGAGTCTGTGAGCCTGACTGTCATCTCTGTCCACCTAGATCTGTCATTGTGTCACCTTTACTGGTCCCAACCATGCCACAATCCCTCAGGATCCATTCTCGCACCCCTCTGCCCTGCCTCTCTGTACTAATCTCTCCCCTGCATTCAGCCTCCTTTACCTCTGACACTCAGGCCTGACCAGGATCCTCTCTATCTGCCTCTGCCTTGCTGTCTCCATGTTCCTATTCCCACATGGTGCCTATGTCTGTGCTTGCTTGCTTGCGTGTGTGTGTGCGAGTGAGGATGAGTCTGTGAGCATCTGTGCTGTTGTGCTGTGTGGGTGTTGGTGGCTGAGAAGTGCTCTAGGTGTTGGTGGTGAGAGTTGGAAGCCATGAGCCACCAGAACATATGAACTGTGGAGGCCTTGCTGCATGAGGCACACTTGAAGGAGAGGAGGGCCAACAGGCCATGTCCCTATCGCAGGATATATAGGCCCAGGACACAATTTCTTGACCTCACTGAGCAGTGAATAGCCTGCTTCTGCTTTGATAAGATAGCTATTCACCATCTGTGCCAACAGTTGGAGCCTCTTCTCTACCCCACCACTCACAAGGGAAATATCCATGCTCATTCACCTTAAAGTTACCTCTGCACTACCCTTTCTGACCACTGGCAGTTTCCAGACTGTCTTGACAGCCACAGTAGGCATCAATCAGTCAGCCATCAACCAGTGCATCACACAGTTTCTCACGGCCCTTCTCACACACACTGCCAACTACACAGCATCCCTCCAGACCCAGCAGCAGAGGCAACACACAATGACCCAATTCTGTGAGGTTGCCCATTTCCCCTTTGTCCTCAGTATCACAGACTGCACCCATGTGACCATCAGCCCCCAAAAGGGAGAGAGTCCACCTACCCCAACGGAAAGGCTTTCCAGTTTCTCAATATGCAAGTGGTGTGCAATGCACAGGGGAAGATCTCTGATGCCTTCCCATACTTATCTGGATCCTGCCAGGTCTCATACATCCTGGCACACTTGGGGATTTGGAGAGATCACTGGCGGCTGGTTCTTAGGTAAGCCCTGCATATTCCCACACACAGTCAGATGCCACCACAACCGCAGACATCCCTGTGCCAGAAGCTTCCTCAAAGCATCAAAGCACAGACTGCTATGTCATTATACCAGAACACATCTCTGGTCTCTCACTCACTCCATTTCCTTTCTTTCACTCTTCCCAACTCACACAGGTGATCAAGGCTACCCACAGAGGGGGTGGCTAATAACTCCCATCGTCAGACCCTGCAATGAGGCCAAGAAGCGCTATAATAGGGCACATTGCCAAACAAGGGCCATCACAGAAAGGACCTTTGGGCTGCTCAATTCAAGATTCAGGTGCATTGACTGATCAGGAAGGGGCTGCACTTCAAACCGGAAAAAGTCTTGAAGATATTCATGACTTACAGCATTCTGCCCAACCTGGCATTACAGCACAACGTATCATTAGCTGAGGGACTGGAGCCACAGGATGAAAAAACAGGCATGACCAGGGCACATGTACCACACCAGCAGGGTAATTCAGCAAGGAATGAACTCAAACACCACTCATTTCTGTGAAGGTATTACAGAAATGCGAAAAAAGTCACCAGAGCCAACAAAACAAAGTAGGGTAATGTAATGAGCCTCCTAAAAAAAAGATGCCAGAAGAGATCCAGAGGAAAGTCTTTATTAGGCTCAGTTCAAGTCATAGACTCGATACGGACCCATGTTTCAGCGAGACCGCCAGTTTCAAGAGTCACATACTTACTCTTCTGTATACGTTTTACAATCAGTACCCTGGAAGAACAATTGGTTGTGGTTCCTTGCGTAGGGTATTCTGCTTCTTTTTTTGTGTGTACAAAAGGTCACCATCATCATTCACATTGTGGCCATCATACCTCCTCTCTGTAAATGACCTTCCCCCCAGATGAATGCCTACTCAACCCTATCCCATTTCACCACCCAACTGTAGATACTGTATTGTTTCCTGGCCATTTTCTTCCCTCTTTCTACGTTTTTCCCGGGGGGACAGAGATATGTCTATTTTCATGGCACATACATGTCCCGTTTTATTAACGTTTACATTCTTATGTCAATATTCACACATGCACAAACTCTCTAAAATGGCCCTGATTATCTTGCACACAGAAGCTTAAGGATTTGCTGCCAGTGGAGTCCTACCAATGTGACTCTTATCCCAAGTTTTAATTTCACTGGGAAACCGCCAAACCATTATAGCACAAAAGCATGCCTTGTATCATATCTAAGAATGTTTTATTATCTTGCATCCGGGGTTATCATTATGGCCTCCAATTGTGATACAATAAACACTGTTTCAGATGACACCCAGATTGAAAATGGATTCTATTACTTCAATTTTTTTCACATAAAATAGGCATGAGAGAATCTTTTTAACTCCCTCTTGTTGAGCCAATCCCAGTCCCTATCAGTTTGACCCCTCTTTAGGGTAATTCTTTGTCAGGAATTTATTTATTTCATCTTATCTCTGAAATTCTTTTCTTATTTCTCTTATCTCGTATCTCACATGCTCTCCTTTTTCCATGCCTCTCTCTCTATTTCTCCTTTCAGCTGTTTCTAGCTCAAGGTGAGTATTCACTGAACTTTTTCTTTTCATATTTGCATATGGGGAATTATTGATCTAATTATTTATTTATTAAGATTTATTTACTGCCTTTTTGAAGGAATTCATTCAAGGCAGTCTACAGCAAGAAGTCAAACATAAACAATTGATAATTACAGTAGTAAAAATATTCAAACAACAATATAAAATATGGCGTGGTATACTACATCACAAAATCAAACAGTATTTTGCCTATACAGAAAGAAAGCAGACACTGTTCTAATGACTTAAATGTTAAATAAATGAGCCTCAAGTGCCTAAGGCTATGTTCTGGTACAAGACCTGCACTGACTTTTCACAACCTTACGGGCTTCTATTATAGGCTCAATCAAGTAAGGTGCAAAAACAACAGTGATAAACAACTCTCCACAATGTTTTAACAGAGAAAACCTCACTGTTGAAAAAAGCTACCCCACTGATTCATGTCTTTAACATACCAGAACAGTGTCCTCTTAACTCAGTCAAAAACTATGCCAACTGTATGTGTTAAATCAGTTCCAAGGATTGAAGAGCATTCCCAACACAAAAACGTCTCTGACTGGAAATCTTCAAATTCATCGAATAACTCTTCCAAATAACTCATCCAGTCCCTAAGAGCTAAGCGCTGCCACTTGCAAATCCTGTACCCCAACAAGGGCCCCCTGTTTTGTGATCGGAGGAGGAACTTCACTTTGATCAACTGTTTTCCAATATGGCGACTGATCATATATGATACGAAAATAGTTGATCAAAGTCCCTATTTTGTGACCTGCTTCAGGAGGAGGACTTCATTTCCACAATGGCAACCTATCATATATGATAGGTCATTGAATCAGTAAGGTAACATTTTTCAGCAGCAAGATTTTCTCTCTTAAAACATTGTGGAAAGCATACAAATCTAGAGGCCTGATAGCTTGCAGCACTCCATGGTTTTTATGCTGCTTACACCCATAGGCCGAATTAAGCCTGCATAATCAATGCCAGACCACGTCTGGGCTCCAGCACTAAATATTTGTATATATGCAGTCACCTGGATGTTAACTGGGCACTGACCAATATTCAGACTAGTGCCCGGATAGCTAAGCAGATAAAAGTTATGACAGCTGTTTTGCTATGATAACTTTATCTGTTCATTTAGCTGGTTAGCGAACTGAATAACACTGCTAAAAGGTTAGGTGCCAATTCCACCCAAGCTCTGTCCCTGCACTAACCAGATAATGCCAAGGCAGTCACAGGCAATGTTCAGCAGCTCTACCTGCTTAAGTGCTGTGAAAATATTCATGGATGGCCAGCCTAGTGTGGTTTAACTGGGCAGGAGCGTCTCCTGCTTGGTTAAAACCTTTTGAATATCAGGTCCTAGATGCACAACTGTATTCATTCATTATTTATTTATTTCAATCTGCTCTATACTGCGCAATCCAGCAGTTCTTGGTGGTTTATGCTTTCACGTACACAATGTACAACTTACCAACATAAAAACATACAAAAAACTTTAAAAATATTTTATCTAACTGCTATCATGATCTTTATCCTTTCTCAACTCTGTAAGCTTGCACAAAAATATGAGTTTTTAGCTCTTGCTTAAACTGTTTAATTTCTTGTATTTTTCTTAGCTTTAATGGTAGACTATTCCATAAAGTGGGACCTGCAACATAAGAATATGGTAGTTCTGTACTCATTTAATCGTATAGCCCGATGTAAAGGCACATCATGATCCAAATATACTTACTGTGCAGATCTCAATGACCTTGAGGGCTGATAAACACTCATCTTTGCTGATAATGCCACTGACACTTGGCCTGTTAAAATCTTGAATATCAAAAGAAGCATTTTAAACTTAATATGGAGCTCAATGTAAAGATTTTAAAATTGCTTTCAGGCTTATTTTCGAAAGAGAAGGACGCCCATCTTCCGACACAAACCGGGAGATGGGCGTCCTTCTCTCAAGGCCGCCCAAATCGGCATAATCAAAAGCCGATTTTGGGCATCCACAACTGCTTTCCATCGCGGGGATGACCAAAATTCACAGGGGCATGTCGGCACCGTACCGAAGGCGGGACTGGGGCGTGATTTAGAGATGGATGTCCTCGCCTGATAATGAAAAAAAGAAGGGCATCCCTGACAAGCATTTGGCCGACTTTACTCGGTCCATTTGTTTTCACGACCAAGCCTCGAAAAGGTGCCCAAACTGACCAGATGACCACCGGAGGGAATTGGGGATGCCCTCCCTGTACTCCCCCAGTGGTTACTAACCCCCACCCACCCAAAAAAAATTTTAAAAACATTTTTTTCCAGCCTCTATGCCAGCCTCAAATGTCATACCCAGCTCCATCACAGCAGTAAGCAGGTCCCTGGAGCAGTATTTAGTGGATGCAATGCACTTCAGGCAGGCGGACCCAGGTCCATTCCCCACCTACCTCTTGCACTTGGGTTGGTAAATGTTGAGCCCTCCAACCCCCCCCCAAACCCACTGTACCCACATGTAGGTGCCCCCCTTCACCCCTTAGGGCTATGGTAGTGGTGTACAGTTGTGGGTAGTGGGTTTTGGGAGGAGTTTGGAGGGCTCAGCACCCAAGGTAAGGGAGCTATGTACCTGGGAGCAATTTCTGAAGTCCACTGCAGTGCCCCCTATGGTGCCCGGTTGATGTCCTGGCATGTGAGGGGGACCAGTGCACTATGAATGCTGGCTTCCTCCACGACCAAAGGGCTTGCATTTGGTCGTTTCTGAGATGGGCGTCCTCGGTTTCCATTATCGCCGAAAACTGGGGACGACCATCTCAAAAACGACCTAAGGACGACTATCTCTAAGGTCGACCTAAATTTCATGATTTGGGCGTCCCCGACCGTATTATCAAAACGAAAGATGGACGACCCGCCCCTTTACGGGGGCCATCCTGCGAGGACGACCTCATGACAACTTGGGCGCCCGGTTCGATTATGCCCCTCTTTGTCTGCTTGTAGACAAAACTTTCATCTCTGCTACATAAATACATTGTACTAGAAGAGTTCATTCAAAGTATTTGATCTATAATTCCATATCCCCTTCTCTATATTATTCAGATATGTATATGCAGTTTTCATTTGTCAGCAAAGGTCAAGGATAGCCAATTTATATAGTGCTGACCAAGACAAACTGGAAGTTACTGTTTCTCAAAGACAAAGACCCTTATGTTGTACCCCTTTACACTGGCTTCCTGTTAATTTCTGTGCCCATTGCAAGATCCTGTTTAGCCTTTAAGGCTTACCATTTGGGTATTCCTTCAAACCTGTCTAGTATGGCCATTCCACATACTCCTTCTTGTTCACTGCATTCACTAGATGGCCATCGTCTCACTCTCCCTGCACCTAAACAGGTCCATTATGAAAGTACTAGAGCTCCTACATTCCTTTACCTGGCTCCAAAATTATGGAATGACCGACCCCAGTACATAAGGCCAGAACTTTCTTTCCCAAAATTCAAATCCCACTTTAAAACATAATTTTTTGAGCTAACTTACTGACCACTTAGGTCATAATTCAGGACAGTAAGTCTTGGGGACTATTGAGTAATCTCTTTCCCAAACCTCCATTCCAACTTCCCACCTTCCCTGTTTTTAAGGATGATTGTGCTATCTTTCCTATCGATGTTATGGCATTCTTTTCTGATGATTTTATGAGATTTAATTGTAAACTGCTTTGACCAACTCTTGGTCAAAAAGTGGTATATCAAGGTTGTGAATAAAACATAAATCATAAAACATGTTAGAAGTAATGCAGATATATGCAGAGGTAATTCCAGCCTGAATTACAATAGGGAAGGGATTTTGCTCAAACCTTCTGAGTAGTCATTCAAGGCAAGTTCCACGCAGGTATTTTCCTGAGCGTAGAAGACTCACAATCTAACCCCCTGTTTACAAAGCCATGCTAGCGGCTGCCGGTGCACTAATGCCGACACAGCCCATTCAAAGTGAATGGGCATTCCCCTGCCCCCCTCCAGCCACCCAGCAATTCTCCTCTCTCCCCTGCCCCCCTCCAGCCACCCAGTGATTCTCCTCTCTCCCCTGCCCCCCTCCAGCCACCCAGCAATTCTCCTCTCTCCCCTGCTCCCCTCTAGCCACCCAGTGATTCTCCTCTCCCCTGCCCACTCCAGCCACCCAGCAATTCTCCTCTCTTCCCTGCCCCCCTCCAGCCACCCAGTGATTCTCCTCGCTCCCCTGAATACCTCCGTCGAAGCGGCCACATTATTGAAAGCCCTGCTTGTCTGTAGCCTTCCCTTCAAGTTCGTTCCCTCAGAGTCCCGCCCTCGCGGAAAGAGGAAATGACATCAGAAGGCGGGACTCTGAAGGAACAAACTTGAAGGGAAGGCTGGAGACGGGCAGTGCTTTCAATGATGCAGCCGCTTCGATGGAGGTAATCAGGGGAGCAAGGAGAATCGCTGGGTGGCTGGGGGGGGGGCAGGGGAGAGAGGAGAATCGCTGGGTGGCTCGGGAGAGACCTGTAACATGACGCATGCGCGGCACGTCGGTCAGCGCTCATTTATATAGTAGGATATCACTTTGCTCTAACTCTGCCCTCGGCAAGCCGCAACCCAATCAGTTAGGGAATGGCCAGTTAGCAGTGATATTCAGTGGCAGGCAATAGCATGCCAAGGGCGGGGCAGAGTGAGTATTCTGCCCTGGGTGCAGACAGCAAGAGGGTGCACGGAGCGGTCACATGGCTGTCGGCTCCACTGGTCCTCTGCCCCTCTGAGTTATTTCTTGTTCCGAAGCAGGGGACTGGCAGAGCCAACAGCTGTGCAACTGCTCCATGCACCCCTTTGCAAGGAGGAAGGGTGGTGGGGGTTATGCGCTTCTGTGAAGTGGGGGTGGGGTGTGATGCACCTGGGGGGGGGGGGGCACAGTGACATCCTGCCCTGGGTGGCAAGCAAGTTACGTAAGTCACTGGTGGCAAGCTAGCTAAGTGAGGTTTGACTGGGCAGGAGCCTCTTGTGCCCATTTAAACACTTTTTGAATACTGACCCCTACATAAACTTTAACAAATAAATAAATATAGATTCCAAGGGCCTGATATTCAAAATGATTTAGCTGGCTTCTGACCAGTTAAATCGTTCGATCAGGGCTAGCCACTAATATTCAGCGGCCCTTAATGGCTAAGTGCCCAAGGACTTGCGTAATGAGTGGTAATTCAGATTTTTCCCACTTATTTTATTTTCCTTAAAAGTGTATGTTATACATTTATTTATGACCACTTATTTTTCTTGTTTCAAGATAATTTCTTGAAAGTATATTTTGGAAATTCAGTAAGGATTTTTTAAAAAACAGCTACGTGCTGCTGAATATCACGGTTAGCGCCAAACACAAAACCAGCAATTAAGCATCAAGGGTTAGCACATACATGGGACCGCATAAATGTCTGTCCTATTTTTACACACTAATCTATGGCCACTTAAGTGCTGAATATTGACTTAAGTGGCTATATATTAGCTGGCCCCCAAATAACCAGATATTCAAAACTGAAGCCCACACAGATCCTAGCTTTGAATAGCCTGGAATAACGCTCACCACCGATGGCTGAATACTGACTCCCAAGTGTCTTGTTATATGTTTCGTATTTCTCCATGATGTGCTGGTAATGGGGAGAGTTTGTGTTGCTGTTACTAAGGTGGCACCAGAATCAGATGTTTATTTTTTTTAGCATGGCGAATAGTAAAAGAAAAACACCCTCATTGTTCTTTGAACCCACTACTGGGGGAGTCTCTGTGAATCCAGGATGTACCCATAGAACTGGTTCTCAGGTCCTCTTCCACCTGTATAGACCCCATACTTCACTCCCATATAGGGAATATGGGCAAGTGAAACACTTAGGGATAGATTCTATACATGGTGTAAAAAAAATTGAAACTGAAAATAGCGCTATTCTATAAACCATGCTTAAAGTTAAATGCAATTTATAGAATAGCGCTTATGCTCAGGAATCACGCCTAACTTTAGGTGCGGCCTTTTGCACCAACTGAAATGTAGGGCAAATGTATCCCTGTTATTCTATAACAACGCTGTTATTTTTAGGAACACTCCTGTTCCGCCTACAGCCCTCCCATTTCTGCACCCCCCTTTTTCAGATTGTGCATAAAATTTAGGCATGAATTCCATGCCTACATGTACGCACATAAAGTTCAATTAAATGTAATTAGTGCCAATAATTTCTTGTTAAAAAGCCAATTAAAGGTGCTAATTAGCTTGTTAATTAAATTGCACGTGCAAGTTGGGCACGTGTCCAAATTTGCATGCACAATTACAACTTTTACAGAATTTGGGGGTTAGGGGCTAATTCTATAAGGAGCCACCTAGATTTACGCACCAAGATCATGTACTGATGGTCATTTGTATGTGTACGTGGACACATTTGTGTGTAAATGACCATTTTCTGGCTAAGTGTTATTCTGTAAAATTGTACCTAGGTGCAAAGGTGCCTAGTTTGCAGTGGGAATTCACATGGGTGGACCATGGGCAGGGCACAGAATTACATCCAGATTATAAAATACTGTACTATATGCATGTTGTGTAACAATCTAGGTGTGAGCATTTATATCAGCTCTATGATTGGTGGAAGTGATTGTGCCTACAATACAGATGCATTTTTGACCTTTTACACTAGTATTCTGTAAAGAAACTAAGGGGTCCTTTTACTAAGGTGTGCTGAAAAATGGCCTGTGCTGTTGTAGGCTTGTGTATTGGACACATGTAGGCCCATTTTTCTGCACACCTGCAAAAAAAAAAAGGGGGGGGGGGGGGGTTGGCCAAAAATGGACATGCGCCAAAATAAAAATCGGTACGTGTCCATTTTGGGCCTGAGACCCACTGACTTAGTGGTACGGTCTCACGTGTTAACTAGGCGGTAATCGTCAGCGCGTACACTGACAATTACTGTCCGGTTAGCACCATGCGGTAGAAAATAAAAAATATTTTCTGTCATGCATAAAAAATGGAATTACCACCCATGGCACGTGGTAGCCGGGCGGTAGTTACAAATTGACGCATGTTGGATGCACGTAGGCGCCTATGGGCCTTAGTAAAAGGGCCACTAGGTGTTTACTTTTCTTTATATAACAGACTGCAAATAGGCCCATTCTTGGTAAATAGATGCTCTAAACAGAATTACCCTCTTAATGCTTCATGGTATGTGTGTCCCAGCTGTTTCTTAAGTAAATGGAGTGTTTCTGTTTGATATGACAAAGCAAAAATTGTAAAACTACGGGTGCCTCAGGAGGTGATTCATTATTGACTCTCCTCCAAGTAAATCTGGAAAAAAACTAAAAGGGAGGCCCAGAGCAAGTGGTTTCAGCGGCCCTGTCCTACTCACTTAGAGAAACACTGAGAACAACAAGGAAGGTATCCCAGGGCTACATATTTATGAAAACGCAATAAATAAGTTTGTACGTGCAGTGAACAGGTAAATTTTGTTTTCAAGTTGGTGCTGTAAGTCTGAACAGTGAGTTGCCCAGCAACTTCATTTCCGCCTGTTTAGACAGCAGAAGATCCAGCTCCGGCTGGCAGACCTGCTTGTTGATCCAGCCAGTGGCCTGTTGTTTGCCCAGATTAACAAATAAAGACTTGCATAAAGATCCGTGGACTCAATCCTTCAAAGAAGTCGCTGCTTTAATGAGGCTTGACCTGTCTTCTTCTTTAACCAGAAAATAATGTATTACAAAGTCATTGTTCTTTAGCATTTCCATCATTGTTTCCCACTACAGACAAAAAAGTTCAACTTGTAAGTCAGAATATCATGTTAGACAATTGGATTTTGACCTGTTTGCATATCTTCACACAGGGCCGTGCCTAGGGTCTCTGGCGCCCCCCTGCAGACTATCAGTTGGGGCCCCCCCCCCCCCCCCCCCCCCCCGTGTGGCACAAGATGCAAAGGAAATAGGAGCTGAAAGATGGAGTACATCTTTGTGGGATTACTCAACAAATAGATCACAAATAATTTTTTATGATTTTTAACCGTGAAAATGATCGCTCACCACAGGAATTGTCAGCAATATTCTTAGAAACAAATTGCTATACATTGCAAAATAAGATAGCAGATGTAAATTCTCAAAGTGGACATATTCCAAACGCTAAAATGAAAATAAAATGATTTTTTTCTACCTTTGTTGTCCGGTGACTTTCTTTTTCCGATCATGCTGGCCCAGTATCTGATTCTGCTGCTATCTGTCCTCTTAACTCCGTTTCCAGGGCTTCCTTTCCATTTATTTCTTTACTTTCCTCCTTTCTTCTTCATTTCTTGCTGTATATCCATTTCCAGCAATTTCTCCTCTCTCCCTGGGTCCTGCCCTCCCATCCATGTCCATCCATGTCCATCCTTGTCCCTCTCTGCCCTTCCCTCCTCCATCCATAGCCAGCAATTCTCCTCTCTCCCCTCTCCTCCATTTCCAGCAATTTCTCCTCTCCCTGGGCCCTGCTCTCCCATCCATGTCCCTCTCTGCCAATTTATCCTCCATCCATAGCCAGAAATTTTCCTCTCTCCCCTCCCCTTCATTTCCAGCAATTTCTCCTCTCCCTGGGCCCTGCCCTCCCATCCATGTCCATCCTTGTCCCTCTCTGCCCTTCCCTGTTCCATCCATAGCCAGCAATTCTCCTCTCACCCCTCCCCTCCATTTCCAGCAATTTGTCCTCTCCCTGGGCCATGCCCTCCCATCCGTGTCCATCCTTGTCCCTCTCTGCCCTTCCTTCCCTCCTCCATCCATAGCCAGCAGTCCTCCTCTCTCCCCTACCCTCCATTTCCAGCAATTTGTCCTCTCCCTGGGCCCTGCCCTCCCATCCATGCCTCTCTGCCTGTCAGGTTCTCAGGTTCAGAGCCCGCAGGGCTGGGCTCTGGAGCAAACGTGAGCCCTTGGGCTGCTGACAAGGAGCGACAGCAGCAGGCAAAACCCACAAACCAACACTGGGTAAGCACACCGGCAGGGACTGCAGGCACTGCCCAGCGAACCGGAACACGTGGACTGGAATCCCCCGGACTGGAGGACACAGGACTGGAACACACACCGGACCGGAACACACTGGACTGGAGCACACTGGACTGGTCCCCCGGACTGGAGGACACAGGACTGGAACACGGGACTGGCGCACACTGGACTGGTCCACACAGCTTCACCTGCACTTAGCTACTAAGCCCCCCAAGAGTTGAGCTCATGGGTTCGAGTAGCCGGCAGGACTTACTGGACGACACAGGGACCAGGACTAGAACAAGCTGTAACTGAAGTGCACCTAACTCCTAAAGTGACCAAAAGTGTTCCTAAGCCAGCACCAACAGAAAAGCTCCTAAGCCCTCCACTAACAGCAGTGCTCCCAACAGAAACTAACAGGGGTGCCCCTACGCCCTACACTAACAGAAGTGCAGGGAAACCACAAGGGAAAAGGAAGGGAAGACAAATGCCAGACCTTAACACTGGTACTTCCTAAGCACCAAGCTGCAGCAGCTAAACATGGGTTCTCACCCTGGTGCTTCCTAAGCACCCAGCTACAGCAGCTAAACACAGGTCACAAGGAAAAGCGGGGAAAGCACAAGGAAACAAGCAGGAAAGCCAAATACCCAAACAACAAAAGGTGCTTCCTAAACACTTACTAACAAGGGTGCTCCCAGCACCAAACTCCAGCACTGCACTAACAGCAGTGCTACACTCCGTAACAAAAGGGAAAAACAGGGAAAACAAACACACAAGTCACAAGTGCACACTGCACTAAACTAACCTGGACCTAAAGCAAGTAGCCAGAAGCAAACGTTGCGAAGGCCCTGAAGGAAAGAACCCCACTTCCTTATCAAGGCCCTCCCTGATGATGTCACACTCCCTAGACCTAGGCAAAAACACACTGACCCAGAGAGGCCCAACCCACACCAATGCAAAACCGTGAAACACTTGAAGCCAGTACACCCAAAGAGAGTTAGAGCAACTCAGACTACCCACACAGGTGCAGTATAATGAAACAATTAGAGCCCTGCTGCTGGAAGCTGCCAGCACAGAGAGACAGAGCCAGCTCAGAAATGACAGACAAAAGAAACAGAAGCCAGCTAAGAAGCTGACCCCCAGGAAAGAGGTAAGTTTGAGAGGGGTTCAGACCCCAATCATAACAGCACCTCCCCCTTAAGGCTCCCGTGTCCCCACGGGAGCCCCAGGTCTCAAAAGACAATTTAGGTCTCCATGGGTAGCTGTGATGAAATCTCCCAATGGGTTTCACAACATAAATCTGGGCGGCTGGGCAGGACGTGACAAGTACATCTGGAACTAGGAAACCAGAATGGCTTTGGCCGCCACGAGGCTCTTTAGAACGGCTGCTAGGCAGGATCAGAGTCTTGGATGCAACAAGTGGAGTCCTATTCAACAGGAACCATCTCTTGAAGGAGTCCACAACTTCCTTGACTTCCTGGCACTCCACTGTAGCAGCCAGAACTGGGCTAGAGCCCACACCCATCCTGGAATCTAAAGCCGGACAGGAACTCGAACAGGACTTCAGACTGGACCTTGCCTCTTGGCTGGAGCTGGAACTCAGGAGGGGTTCAACATCTTGGTTGAAGTGGGAACTCAGAGTAGACTCAGCATCTTGCCTGAGACTGCAATCTGATCCGGCCTCAGCCTCTTGGCCGGAACTGCCACTCAATTCGGACTCAGCCTCTTGGCTGGACTCGGTACTCAACGTAGACTCAGCATCTCGGCTGGCACTGGGACTTGCTCCGGACTCAGCATCTTGACCGGGACTGCAACTTGACCCGGACTCAGCATCTTGCCTGGAACTGGAACTCCAACTTGACCCAGACTCAGCATCTTGGCCGGGACTGCAACTTGACTCGGACTCAGCATCTTGCCTGGAACTGGAACTCCAACTTGACCCGGACTCAGCATCTTGGCCGGAACTGCAACTTGACCCGGACTCAGCATCTTGCCTGGGACTGGAACTCCAACTTGACCCGGCCTCAGCATCTTGGCCGGGACTACAACTTGACTCAGACTCAGCATCTTGGCCGGGACTGCAACTTGAGCCGGACTCAGCCTCTTGCCTGGGACTGGAACTGCAACTTGACCTGGACTCAGCATCTTGACCGGGACGGCAACTCTCACCGGACTCAGCATCTTGGCCGGGACTGTAACTTGACCCGGACTCTGCATCTTGCCCGGGACTGTAACTCAATTCTGATTCGGCTTCTCGGCTGAACTCTGCACCCGGTGCAGACTCAGCACTCATCGTGGACTCGTCATCTTGGCTGGGCTCTGCACTCTGTGTAGACTCAGCACTCATCGTGGACTCATTGTCTCGGCTGGACTCTGTACTCAGTGCAGATTCAGCACTCATCATGGACTCAGTATCTCGGCTGGCCTCTACACTCAGTGCAGACTCAGCACTCATCATGGACTCATCACTCGGTGTAGACTCAGCATCCCGGCTGGGACTGCAACTCGCTCCAGACTCAGCATCTTGACTGGAACTACAACTCGATCCAGCCTCAGCATCCCGGCTGGGACTGCAACTCGCTCCAGACTCAGCATCTTGACTGGAACTACAACTCGATCCAGACTCAGCATCTTGACTGGAACTGCAACTCGATCCAGACTCCGCATCTTGACTGGAACTGCAACTCGATCCAGACTCAGCATCTTGACTGGAACTATAACTCTCAGCATCTTGACTGGAACCGCAACTCGATCCAGACTCAGCATCTTGACTGGAACCGCAACTCGATCCAGACTCAGCATCTTGACTGCCAATGCTGCAACTCACTCCAGACTCAGCATCTTGACTGCCAATGCTGCAACTCACTCCAGACTCAGCATCTTGACTGGAACTACAACTCGATCCAGACTCAGCATCTTGACAGGCAAAGCCCTTCAGGCTGGACTCAGAAGTTTGGCGGGAAAAATCAGGAAGCCACCTTCTTTCAGCTTGGGCTTCAGGAGTATCCCGTAGGGTTGGCTCCGAGAGGAGTTGGAAGCGGTAAAAGAACAGCTTGGTAGAGGGATCAATAGCAGAAACTGGGTTTTCTTCGAACCCAAGCCAGGAGACACGCCTTCTTTCCGCTGCAGCTTCAGGAGTATTCTTCAAGGCTGGATCAGACAAAAGTGCAACCCGGTAATCCTGGAGTGTCAGAAACGGATCCAGATCAAAAATGGGGTTGGAACTGGGAACCAAACTGGTACTAGGAGGCTCAGTAGACAGCGCCACTTGAACTGGATGCAGAGACTTGGCTTGAAGCGCTGCTTGGACTGGAATCGGAGACTCGGTCAAAAGCATCCCTCGGACTGGACTCGGAGACTCGAATGGAAGCGCCACCTGAACTGGGATAGGCGGCTCGGTTCGAAGCGCCCTCTGGACTGGACTTGGAGGCTCGGTCAGAAGCATCCCTCGGACTGGACTCGGAGGCTGGAATGGAAGTGCCACCTGAACTGGCATCGGAGGCTCGGTCAGAAGCGTCCCTCGGACTGGACTCTGAAGCTTGGCTGGACGCGCTGCTCGGACTGGATTCAGAGGCTTGTCTGGGCGCGCTGCTGGGACTGGACTGGACTCCAGCTGAGCCCACAGCGTAGAATTCCCCAGACGTCTCCTCTAAGCGACAGCTTCAGGAGTATCCCACAAAGCTGGATTCAAGACCAGGCTGCGGCGATATTCAGCGAGCGTGATAAAAGGGTCCATATCTGAAACTGGGTTTTCAGCGATTCCAAGCCACCGGACACGTTTTCTCTCAGCTGCCGCTTCAGGGGTCTTCTTCAAAACAGGATGAGACAAAAGTTTCCCACGATACTGACGAAGAGTCATAGAAGGATCAAGCACAACGATGGAGCTGGACCCCAGCTGGGTCAGCTGGGTGGGGGTTCTTGCCGGGCTCATGGCCTTCGCAATCTGTCAGGTTCTCAGGTTCAGAGCCCGCAGGGCTGGGCTCTGGAGCAAACGTGAGCCCTTGGGCTGCTGACAAGGAGCGACAGCAGCAGGCAAAACCCACAAACCAACACTGGGTAAGCACACCGGCAGGGACTGCAGGCACTGCCCAGCGAACCGGAACACGTGGACTGGAATCCCCCGGACTGGAGGACACAGGACTGGAACACACACCGGACCGGAACACACTGGACTGGAGCACACTGGACTGGTCCCCCGGACTGGAGGACACAGGACTGGAACACGGGACTGGCGCACACTGGACTGGTCCACACAGCTTCACCTGCACTTAGCTACTAAGCCCCCCAAGAGTTGAGCTCATGGGTTCGAGTAGCCGGCAGGACTTACTGGACGACACAGGGACCAGGACTAGAACAAGCTGTAACTGAAGTGCACCTAACTCCTAAAGTGACCAAAAGTGTTCCTAAGCCCAGCACCAACAGAAAAGCTCCTAAGCCCTCCACTAACAGCAGTGCTCCCAACAGAAACTAACAGGGGTGCCCCTACGCCCTACACTAACAGAAGTGCAGGGAAACCACAAGGGAAAAGGAAGGGAAGACAAATGCCAGACCTTAACACTGGTACTTCCTAAGCACCAAGCTGCAGCAGCTAAACATGGGTTCTCACCCTGGTGCTTCCTAAGCACCCAGCTACAGCAGCTAAACACAGGTCACAAGGAAAAGCGGGGAAAGCACAAGGAAACAAGCAGGAAAGCCAAATACCCAAACAACAAAAGGTGCTTCCTAAACACTTACTAACAAGGGTGCTCCCAGCACCAAACTCCAGCACTGCACTAACAGCAGTGCTACACTCCGTAACAAAAGGGAAAAACAGGGAAAACAAACACACAAGTCACAAGTGCACACTGCACTAAACTAACCTGGACCTAAAGCAAGTAGCCAGAAGCAAACGTTGCGAAGGCCCTGAAGGAAAGAACCCCACTTCCTTATCAAGGCCCTCCCTGATGATGTCACACTCCCTAGACCTAGGCAAAAACACACTGACCCAGAGAGGCCCAACCCACACCAATGCAAAACCGTGAAACACTTGAAGCCAGTACACCCAAAGAGAGTTAGAGCAACTCAGACTACCCACACAGGTGCAGTATAATGAAACAATTAGAGCCCTGCTGCTGGAAGCTGCCAGCACAGAGAGACAGAGCCAGCTCAGAAATGACAGACAAAAGAAACAGAAGCCAGCTAAGAAGCTGACCCCCAGGAAAGAGGTAAGTTTGAGAGGGGTTCAGACCCCAATCATAACACTGCCCTTCCCTTACCTCAGCTCTGCGCCCTGGGGCCTTTAAATCTTTTACCTCCGGTCGCAGCAGCGTCAGTGAAAGTGCTGCCAACGTCTCCCTTCCCTTCGCGCTCGGTTCCCTCAGTGTCCTGCCTTCTTCTGACATCAGAAGAAGGCGGGACACTGAGGGAACCAACGAGCGCGAAGGGAAGGGAGACGTCGGCAGCACTTTCACTGACGCTGCTGCGACCGTCAAGCCTCGGAGGTAAAAGGTTTAAAGGCCTCGGCGGTGCGGAGCTCAGGTAAGTGGCAAGGGTAAGCACTGCGGCGGCATCCTCCAGAGGTCGGCACCCCCCTGCGGTGCTTACCCCGCTTACCGTATCGGCACGGCCCTGTCTTCACAAATGTATAGTGAGTTTGCTTCGAAAGTGAATTTTGTTTGACCTGGCTTGCTTCCAGATCCAGGTTTAGGTCTGTGTATGGGGGAGGGGGAAGAGGGAAGGAGGTGGGGAAAGGGCGGGCAGGCCATTACTGAAGTCTCTGTCAGCACGTTTAAAGTTATATGCATTTTCCTCCAGAAACTTGTCCAAACCTTATTTAAACCCAGATACACTAACTGCTATTACCACATCCTCTGGCAACAAGTTCCAGAGCTTAAATACTCTCTGAATGAAAAAAATATTTTTTTTCCTATTTCTTTTAAAATTAGTACCATTTAACTTTGTGGAATGTCCCCTAGAGTCTTTGTAGTTTTTTTTGTTGGTGGTGGTTTTGTTTGTTTGTTTGTTTTAAACAATCGATTCACATTTATCCATTCTGCTCCACTCAAGATTTTGCAGATCTCTATCATATCCCCCCCCCCCCCCCTCAGCTGTCTCTTCTCTAAACTGAAAAACCCAAACCTCTTAAACGTTTCCTCATATGAGAGAAGTTTCATCTCCTTAATCATTTTGGTCACTCTTCTTTGAACCTTTCTAATTCTGCTGTATCTTTTTGAGAGGCCCAGCACCAGGGTCTTTCTCTCTCTCTACTGCTCCTGATGAGACCCAGGTGATCGTGTTCCAACAGGAGCAGGAGAGAAAGAATTCCGGTGCCGGGCCCCCTTGCATTGCCTGCCAAGTGACTGTGGGCCCTCAGGCCACGCATGCTCAGTTTTGAAACCGAGCATGCACAATGTGAGAAAAAAGCAGCTGCAGGGGCAGGCAAAGCAGCAGAGGAAAGACCAGCGCTGGAGGAAGAGCTGTTCTGCTGGCGGGGCCTCGGGATCCCCGCTAGCCAAGGTACTTGCAGTTCCGGTGGCAATCCTGGGGAGGGGGGCAGCAGCGGCAATCCTGGGGGGGGGGGGGGGGGGGCCTGCCCCGGGCCTGGCTCAGTCTCTCGGCAGCCCTGGATATGGCGACTTGAATTGCACATAATACTCAAGGTGAGGTTGCACCATGGAGCGATAAAGAGGCATCATAATATTCTTTGACTTATTTTCTGTCCCTTTCCTAACAATTCCTAGCATTGTCTACTAAATATCAACCAGCACCTGCAAAACTACCAGTTTGTGGTCTAAAGTTGCTCCCCCTCCCCCCTGAACATAGTCTGATCTGCCCTGCTTCTCATCCTCCAAGCATAATCTGACCCCCCTACCTCTTGTGTCCCCCCCCCCAGCATAATCTAATCCAAACTGCCTCCCATCCCCAAGCATAATCTGCTCATTGAGAATGAAGTTGTGATTGTCATGCTACATTACTCTTGCTGCCTATTCTGAGCTCTTGCCTGTGGTGTGAATTAGCGCTCTCCTTTGTCTTCAACTAAATGTCACCAATTCACAGAAGAGGAATAAATGCTTCTAATTAGTAGCTACTGCTCTTCAAACTACTTTGAAATATGTGGCTAACATTGTGAAACAAAATGGTCTCCTTTGTTTCCCCATTCACTGCCTTGTAGTGTGATCCTTTATATTGTTCTGTTCTACACGTGGTTTTCAGCAAAGTGCTCCATAAATTTAAATGTTTAAGAGAAAAATACAACACCTTGTATTTGTCCATGAAATATACTCAGAAGAAGAAGGAGAAAAAAGTGCAGCAGTGCAGCGCTTCTAATTAGCTTTTTCACTTAAACATTTAAATTTATGGAGCACTTTGCTGAAAACCACGTGTAGAACAGAACAATATAAAGGATCACACTACAAGGCAGTGAATGGGGAAACAAAGGAGACCATTTTGTTTCACAATGTTAGCCACATATTTCAAAGTAGTTTGAAGAACAGTAGCTACTAATTAGAAGCATTTATTCCTCTTCTGTGAATTGGTGACATAGTAACATAGTAGATGACGGCAGAAAAAGACCTGCATGGTCCATCCAGTCTGCCCAACAAGATAAACTCATATGTGCATACCTTACCTTGATTTGTACCTGTCTTTTTCAGGGCACAGACCGTATAAGTCTGCCCAGCACTATCCCCTCCTCCCAACCACCAGCCCCGCCTCCCACCACCGGCTCTGGCACAGACCGTATAAGTCTGCCCAGCACTATTCCCCGCCTCCCAACCACCAGTCCCGCCTCCCACCACTGGCTCTGGCACAGACCGTATAAGTCTGCCCACCACTATCCTCGCCTCCCAACCACCAACCCCTCTTCCCCCCACCAGCTCCGCCACCCAATTTCGGCTGAGCTCCTGAGGATCCATTCCTTCTGTTGAAGACAAAGGAGAGCATTAATTCCCACCACAGGAACACCTTGTGGAGAATTCCACAGGAAATGTTGCAATAGTCCACATTTTCTACATCACCTGTGAGGACACACATGCTAAGTGTAAAAAGTATAATAACAATCAAGGACAGTGGGAACTGAGAAAACAACCTGCAAATTCCCGGGTAAAGATATAGCCTACAGTTCCCTGTCTGTAATACAATCAGGGTGATCTCAAAGGGTAAGCACTAGATTCTAACCATTATCCCTGGGATTCTATATATGGCATCTTAATTTCTGCGCAGAAATTGAAAAGTATTCTATAACAATTCATGTAACTTAATCAGCACTGTTAATTGGATGTTAACAAGTAATTATGAGCACTAATTGGCATTAAGATTGATGCCCATAACTCGCTAACAGGCTTATTTTCGAAAGAGAAAGACGCCCATATTTTGACCCAAATTGGGAGATGAGCGCCCAAATCGATATAATCGAAAGCCGATTTTGGGCGCCTCCAACTGCAGTTTGTCGTGGGAATGACCAAAGTTGATGGGGGGCATGTCGGAGGCGTAGTGAACGCGGGACTGGGGCGTGTTTATCGGCCGAGAGCTGGGCGCCCTCGGCCGATAATGGAAAAAAGAAGGGCGGCAGTAGCGAGAATTTGGGCCGCTTCTTTTGGACCCTTTTTTCCACGAACAAGTCCCCAAAAAGTGCCCCAACTCCCCAGATGACCACCTGAGGGTATCGAGGATGACCTCCCCTGACTGCCCCAGTGATCACTAACCCCCCTCCCACCAAAAAAAAGAACTTTAAAAACTTTTTTTGCCAGCCTCAAATGTCATACCCAGCTCCATCACAGCAGTATGCAGGTCCCTGGAGCAGTTGTTAGTAGGTGCAGTGTACTTCAGGCAGGTGGACCCAGTCCCATCCCCCCCTACCTGTTACACTTGTGCTGGTAAATGGGAGCCCTCCAAACCACCCCCAAAACCCACTGTACCCACTTCTAGGTGCCCCCCTTCACCCATAAGTGCAATGGTAATGGTGTAGAGTTGTGGGCAGTGGGTTTTGGGGGGGGATTTGGGGGGCTCAGCACTCAAGGTAAGGGAGCTATGGACTTGGGAGGTATTTTAATTGTTTTTTTTATTTTTTACAAGTGCCCCCTAGGGTGCCCGGTTGGTGTCCTGGCATGTGGGGGAGACCAGTGCACTACGAATCCTGGCCCCTCCCATGACCAAATGCCTTGGAGTTGTTCATTTTTGAGCTGGGCGGCTTCGGTTTCCATTATCGCTGAAAACCGATACCGCCCAGCTCAAATCCACCCAAATCCGATGCATTTGCACGGCACCAACCATATTATCGAAACAAAAGATGGACGCCCATCTTTTTTGAAAATACGGTCTGTCCTGCCCCTTCACGGTCCCGTCCTCGGAGATAGTCGCCCATGGAGATGGGCGTCCGCGTTTGATTATGCCCCTCTAAGCGTATTTTGTAACGGGGTGCACCGAAATTCTAAGTCACATAGTTGAAAAGGGGGTGGGGCGTGGGCATTTCTAAATTCTATGCACGTTGTTATAGAGTACACTTGCTCTGCACCTAATTTAAGTGTTGGGATTTATGCCAAGTAAAACATGGCGTTAATGGCCGCAACTACATTGGTCACATGGACAGGTGCTTGGCGTTATTCTATATATTGCGTGGAAATTTAAGCCTATTCTATGAAATTTAGGCATGCTTTACAGAATACGCCTAGGCATATTTTTTTTTCCGTGTGGAATTTTCAGGTGCCATATATAGAATCGAGCTCTATTTGTAGGACAATCAGCAAAGAGGCAAACTTTACCAAACAGCCCTTCCACAATATCACTTACAAAAAATGTTTTACAAAACTGGGCCAAGAACTGATCCTTATGGCACACCACTTGTAATACCCCTTTCCTCAGAGTGAGTTCCATACTTTATACAGATGATTTACAATTCTTTTTTCAGGTTGAAAACACTATTGAATCCTTTCTGGCCTATTTATCACGTGTAATTAAAATGATTCAAAATTGGATGACAGCTAATAGGATTCAATTAAATGTTGAAAAAGCTTTTGTCAAGAATAGGATGGACAAATTGCCCTTTAGATTTTCAGGTAGATGGATGTACCATTTCGATTTTAGGCATCTCAGGGTATGGTTGGATACCATATTGTCTGTGAAGAGTCACACTGGATATGTAATCAAGACTGTTTTTTTTTAAATTAAGATTATTGCGTAGGTTACGGGATTTACTCTCCTTTGAGAACTTCCAGGCAAATTTGCAAACTATTATTTTTCTCCACTTTGATTATTGCTATATGCTACGAGCACTCCAGGTTGCCCAAAATTCAGTGGTGTGATTGTTAACAGGAAAATCAAGTAAGGAACAAATTACTTCTACATTAGCATCATTGCACTGGTCGCCAGTTGTTTACAGGATTGAATTCAAGGTTCTTACACTGATTTTGAAAGCATTGAATAATGCAGATCCATCTTTGCTCGCTTCTACTTTTAAAATTTATAAATCTACGCATTCTTTAAGGTCTCAGAACAATCATTTATTGGATTTTCCAAGTTTTTAATCAATGAGTTTGTTAGGTCTCTGTACTACCACTTTTCAAATTGCAGGGCTTAAATTATGTAATACTTTACCATTTGAAATGCGTAAAATTGAAACTTTGCTTCTTTCAGAAAACATTTTAAAATATTTTATTTTTAAAAGCATTTGTTGAAGCAGGAGGCTCTAAGGGAATACAGGGCTGAAGGGCTACCTGGATCAATCACTGTTATCACCAAATCTTTGTTTAGAGATTTTGTTTTGTTGTCTTGGAAATGTGTTTTAATGATTGTGTATGTGATTTTTATAATCCGCCAAGAATTTAGGACTGTGAGGAATAGAAATTTGGATACAATAAATAAATAAATAAGTAAATAATAAATAAATACTCCTTGTTGCCTTTCACACAACCAGTTCCTAACCTATATATATATATATATATATACATTCAATTACTGTAGGGATTTTTTTTTTTTTTTAGAAAGCTTTGCAAAAAGATTAAGGCATTGTGAGCATTTCTGGAAAAGGGACATCAGTAGGAATGAGGCCCAAAACATGCCAAGGCACTTGTACAGTTACAATATTAGAATTTATTACTTCTAGTCCGTCCTTTTCCAGAGCGGAGTACAGCGGAACATGCATAAAAACATCAAATCACAATCACAACCACATAATGACAACACATGCTTAAACATGATCCAGTATAAGATAGGACAGCCTCAATTTATTCATCCAGTAGAAGATGAGGATGCTACAGGAACCACATAATTTAAGAGGAAGGGAGGAAAACTTCCAAAATTGTAGCCGCTATAACATGGAGATTACTATTATTATTATTTCCTTGATATACTGTCTTTCTGTAGTACAACCAAAATGGTTCATCTGAGTGAAAGAAAGTACTGTATTCTAGGTACTGGAACATTGGGAATACATATCAGGAGAAGGGCCTTCTGTGAGCCTAAATATCCACACTCTATTGAAAAATCATCACAAAATGATGGCAAGTAAAAAACAAATGACCCATCAAGTATGTCCAGTTTTCTTCCTCATTTGGTCTATACCACTCTAGCTAAATGGGCACACAGGTTACCAATACCTAAACCGACTCCAGCTCCCCTGACCTGACTACACAAATGACAAGAGAGGGCCAGATTAGCATCTCCAACCATTTGTCCAGGAACACACAGTTTATAGGGTTAGAATGGCTCCATTCTGGAATGATCTTCATTGGCTGCTAGTTGTTTGTGCCTAGTTTTTAAGGCTCAGCCAGGGGAAGTTGCTGGCTACTTATATACTTCTATGTACACTGAACTCTTCTACAAAATCTTTGACATAAACTGTAGAAACTCCTTTCTTACTATTGTGGAGTGATGTTTGAAAAAAACCCACCACTGAGAGGAGGAAAGACCTCAAAAAACACCCAGGGGCTAGAACTCACTTTGCAGCCAAAATCTTTGAAGCACCCACCAGGCTCATCATTGGCCAAAACCTCCTCCAACCTTTACATTCATGTGTTCTCTTCAAATATCAATTTTTTGGTTTGTCGGCACCGGGTGTTCAACAAAGCCTGGCAAGTTTTCAAAGCTAAGTAATTTTTATTAATTTTGAGCACACAAGTGGATTTATTTTCTGTTTGAACACTAATAAGCCGACATTAAAAAACAACAAAAATTCATATACTGTATGAAAAGAACACATAAATGAAAGGGTTGGAGGAGGTTCTGGCCAATGAACCTGACGGGTGCTTCAAAGATTTTGGTTGGAAAATGAGTTCTAGCACCTGGGTGTTTTTTTGAGGTCTTTCCTCCTCTCAGTGGTGGGGTTTTTTCAAACATCATTCCACAATAGTAAGAAGGGAGTTTCTACAGTTTATGTATTGGTTACTTATATAGCCATGTTTTAGCATATAGGTCTACATGCATATTTCATTCATTTCAGGCCTTACTATTGGTGACTGCTCCCTTGATACATTTGATTTGTATTTGGAATTAAACATTCCATTTTGTAGAACTGTGTTTGCAGAATCAGTTATTGTTTGACATTTCTGAAATGACTATTTGACATTCTGTAAGCTGGTAACAGCATGGAGTTTTAAGAAATACTAAGTAAATTGCTTTTGTAGTAACTGCAGATGGGGCTTATTTTTGGCTAAGCTAAGATTTTAAATATTTTATATTGTATTTTTATACACTACAGTAGATGTATTTTGTTTTCTGTTTATTTTATATATATTATTCCTTGCTTGGAGGATTTGTGGTGTACAAGCAGGCTATGCATTTAATAAATGAGAAAAAAATTAATATCCACTAGATTCCTGCTACCAAATTAGAAGGAATTGTCTCCAATTCAATACTAATTGATAATGATGACTCTTGTAAACTAAGGGCCTCTTTTACAAAGCAGCGGTAAGCCCAATGCGGGCTTACTACTCGCTAAAAAGGAAGTACTGCCGGGCTACTACAGCAGCCCAGCGGTAGTTCCCACCCCCAGCATGCATCATATCCAGTGTGTACCCGGCAATAATCGGGTAGTGCTGTGCGCTGCCTGGTTACCGCCGGGTTGGCACAGGAGTCCTTACTGCCACCTCAATGGGTGGTGGTAAGTGCTCCCCCAAAATGGCCACGCAGCAAGTGCTTCACTTGCCTCACAGCCATTTTCTGAAAGAAAGAAAGACCTGCCTTTTACCTGCTGCCGCAGCATCGTAGAAAGGGCCCTAACATTTTCAAACATGATTGCCACACAAAGGGGCCCTTTCACTAAGCCACGCTAAGAAGTGGCCAGTGCTGTTTGTCAGCACATGGGTTTACCATGCGCTGCGGCCGCATTTTCATATATTTCTTTAATGGCCATGTGCTAATTTCCCAATTAGTGCATGGTTATTACCAGAGGAGCCCTTACCAACACCTATTTTGTTGGTGCTCAGGGCTCCCATGCTAAGGTAATCAGGCAGCGGGCAGCAATATGCCTGCACTACCCGATTAACGCAGGCACACCTACTCTTTGCCCATAGCCACTCCGCCCACACTGAAAACTAAAAACTATTTTTCAGCACGGAATTAACATGCGCTGATGGGCACACTATTGCAGGATGCCTCAGCGCATCCCACAGCAGTGCTTTTTGCCGTGTGGGAGGCCTACGCTAGTGCCGACTGCGCCTTTGTAAAAGGGCCTCAAAGAGAGACATTATGATACAGAAAACGATTGGACTTGGTGGACTTCTAGTCCTCTTTCAACTTATATGAACTATGCATGCAATGTATGTAAAATCTGTTCTATAAACCAAGGAGGGAGGGGTAGGTGGATAGAGGAGACGAATTTACTAACTTAATAGCAGCAATCACGGCTCTGCCAACATATCTTATCATAAACCTCTTACTTGAAAGACTAAAAATGCCCAGTGTTCTGTGTGTCTTTCCAAGAACCAGGAAGGAAGGAATGCAGATAACATAATCTGTACTGTTTCCAGTTACAGAATCTGACAGAAGATAAGGGTAATAAGTTCCTTCCCCAATCCACCCACATTCACCGCTGGTACAATGACATTGTCTGCAGTTGAGTTTCATCTCTCCCTTCCCTTTTGCATAACTAGGGATCCTCAGTGCTTACCCCATGCCTTCTTCAACTCATACCTGTCCTTGTCTCTACCAACTATTTTGGAAGGCTGTTCCATGAATGCACAATGCTTTCTGTGAAGAAAATATTTCCTCATGCTGTTCGTTAGTCTGCCCCCTGAAGCCTCAAGTCATTTTCATGTGTATGTAGCTTCTTATAACACACTGGTTGGCATGAAAGTATGTGCTTTGACTTTGTCAGTAGGCCCTTACTGGGGTATATTAATTTGAGTGGAATGTTCATGTACTTGTATAGATGGAAACATATGCTAATCCAGTGGTTCCCAAACCTGGTCCTGGAAGCACCCCAACCAGTCAGGTTTTTAGGATATCCATAATGAATATTCATGAGAGAGATCTGCACTTGCTGTAGGACCATGCTCTAAGATCTTTGTTGGTGATATCTTCCCTCCTCACCACTGTACCTACTTATAGGCACCCCCCCCCCCCCACACCGGGTGCAACGGCATCCATCCCCCCCCCCCAGGTACATTCTTACCTGTTGGGAGCAGCTGCGTGGCTGTCGGTTCCGCTGGTTCCTTGCTCCCTCTGCCCCGGAACAGGAAGTAACCTGTTCCGGGGCAGAGGGAGCAAGGAACCAGCGGAACCGACAGCTGCGCGGCTGCTTTCTGCACCCCTCCAGCGGTGTGCACCCGGGGCGGACCTCCCCGCCCTCGGTACGCCACTGAGCTTTACTACTGCTTTGTAAAAGGGTGACTTCTGGCTTCTTTTCTCACTCCCAGCACAGCTCTGCCGCTGAACTCCTGACTCAGGTCAAGGTAGCTTGTGTGTGTGTGACCTGGGCAGCTGTCCACAGTGTTACAAATGAGGGAATACTGCTATGCTGATGTCCCTTCATAGGGGGAGGAAAAAGAAATAGTAAAGACAAAAGAGGAAGATGAGAAAAAAAATTCTTAAAGGAGAAGAAATGTGAAGGCAGATAGGATACGTAAGAGAATAAGCAGAACAAGTCGAGACAGAGGATTGAAATAAGACTACAGAACCAATCACCTTCCCATTCATGACAGTTTAAATGGGTCACTGGTCTGAGGATTCAGAGTACTGTTACTGCCATTATTTTTCCCTTGTCAATATCTTCACCCTCAGTAATCGTTACTCTCATGTATTTGGTCAAATGTACTGTTATAATAAAAATATATAAAAATGATAAATATAGGTTATATTAATAACCAATTAAATAAAAATTAAATCAATTTAGCATGAATTCTAAGCAATTCATTCACATTTTGTAAAATCAACAAAAATACTTTCAGTTATTAGCATTAAATTTAGTTATTAGGGTTTTTCTTTTCTTTATTGGCTCTCTGTGCTGCTCACCATAAATCACAATTGAGCAATTCACAATATAGGACCTTCAAACATCCCACACAATTTACAGTATGATTTCCCTTCCCCCTGTACCAATAAATGGCTTTCTTATGAACATCAATAAGTATTGGTGCCTCCCATAGAAATTAAACTCTATATCAGTAGTTTTTTTGACCATTTCTAAATAACAATTCAATTAGTCTGGCAGAGCCTAGGAGCTAGTTCTAAGCAGTTTCCTCTTCTTTTTTGTAAATAGTCTTCACTCAGTGTAATCTCTAGATCTTAACAACATAGATACATACTAAAAAGGACAAATTTTCCTTGGATTTCATAGAATAAAATTTGTGATATGATTTAAGATGATTTTTTTTATCTGGACAACCATTGTCATTGTACCTACGGGTGTGATATAGTTAAAGGAGATGTGACTGTGAAGTTGGTGATTCTCATTTGGGAGGTGGTCATAGGTGAAGTTATGAGATCCTCAAGTGAATAAATAGAAGCAAGTTGGAGGGAAATAGCTTTTTTGACCCTTTCTGCCCTGCTGGTAAGAGGGGGCACAGGACTCCAGAGCCAGTGGAACAAGTCCTCAGAGCAAAAGGAGGAAGGGAAAAACTTGTCACTTTCCCCTTGAGAATAGTATTTTGTGCAGAGGTCTGCAAAATGCGGACGCACTGAAACTGCTGATGAACGTGACCTTACTCTCTATGGACCTCTTGGTGGATTCAAACAAATTCATGAAGAGGACTTGGTAACGCTCCATGATCTACTCCAAAAGAAGCTTGCTCTTTCTTCATTTTATTTATTAGGATTTATTTACTACCTTTATGAAAAAAATCACTCAAGGCGGTGTACAGCAAGAGCAAGTTGAACATAGACAACAATTACAACAGTGAAAATAAATCAAATAATAGTACGTAGCATGGCATAATATGCTACTTAAATTGTCAACACAATAATCAATAAACAATCTTAATAGACAACTTTGGGTGTAAGCAAAGGTGAACACATAGTTAAGATAGAATAACAGGACTTAGAAAATAAGGAGACTGATTTAAAGTTGAACGTGAAGTCAGAAGGGTGCACAAGTATAATCTCAGCTAGGGTAGGGATGGGGAAGCAAGTCCTGCTATAGTATGTACAGAGAATGTTAGTCCTTGTGTGTGTGTGTGTGATGCGTAAGTTAATTGCTTCCTCCATTAAAGGCTTGGGAAAAGAACCAAGCTTTTACTTGCTTCTTGAAGTAGAGATAGTCTTGCGTTGAGCAAAGCCTTTTAGGGAGTGCATTCCAGAGTGTGGGGCTAATCTGGAGAAGGCTTATTGGCAGGAATCACATCATGTGATGTCCTTTGGAGAAAGTGTGGTTCGGGATAGTCCTTGGGAGGACCTTAGTGACCTTGGAGGTGCGTAGAAATAGATTGTGTTCTTCAAGTACTCTGGGCTATTTCCTTTAAGGGCCTTGAGCATCAGACACAGAGTTTTAAATTTAGCCCTGTATTGTACTGGTAGCAGTGGCGTAGGAAGGGGGGGGCGGTCCACCCCGGGTGCACACCGCTGGGGGGTGTCGGCTCCGCGCTGGTGCACTGCCCTCTCTGCCCCGGAACAGGTTACTTCCTGTTCCGGGACAGAGAGAGCAGTGAACCAGCGCGGAGCAGACACACCCCAGCAACGTGCAGTCGGGACGGATCGGCCCTCCCGCCCGTCCCTCGCCGCAGGTATGCGCTCCGGGGGGGGGGGGGTGTGCGCTCCAGCGGGAGGAGGGTGCGCCGTGCTGCTCCCGGGAGGGGGGGTGCGCAGCGGCGACCCGTCCCGGGTGTCAGCTCCCCTCGCTATGGCTCTGACTGGTAGGCAGTGAAGTTTTTGCAGAAATGGTGTGATTTGGTCACTTCACTTATAACCTTCTATCAATCTTGCTGCAGCATTCTGAATGAAATGGAGCTGGTGAAAACCCTTTGTAGTTAGACTATTGCAGAGTGCATTACAGTAATCCATCCTTGATGTTATCATGGTGTGATCCACTGTGACAAGACTTGCCTTCTCAGTGTATGGAGAGAGACAGTGCAGTTGCCACAAATGATAGAAGCAGCTCTTGAAGGTTGATTGGATTTGGGGGATCAACCTAAGTATTGAGTGTTTCTCCTCTGTGCTGAATCAGAAGTTGTGAATCCTAGCTGAAGGAAGTTCAGAAGGGGTGGGACCTGGCAGGCTTATGGTGTTGGTGTTGGCCCAGATGTTCTGGGTCAACTATCATAAGTCTTCCATAAATATACTGAGTGCAGTGTCTGCCACCTCCGAAACTGTGCCAATCTAGGAGGATGCCTAGTCTGGCTGGGCCTGAACAAATGAAGCTAGCTGGATATTAATAGATACTTATCTAGTTAGCAGGTGCTGTTAACCAGATAAGTGTCGGCCAGTGGAATATTCAGCAGCACTAACCGGATAATGCCACTAAATATTCTGTCTAACCACCTCATCATTATCTGGATACTACCGTCTCCATGAGCAGAGCTTGGATGCAGATGGAGGTTAGTGGAGAGGCTGTCCTAACTTTATCTGGTTAGCTATGTGTTTAGCAGTCTGAATATTGCTGGTAATCAGATAGCACCAGCTGGAATCTGGATACAGGGGCTGAATATCCAGTGTTTTTTTTTACCTGCCATGGTCAATGTTATAAAAACTGATGACCACTGCTGGCTTAATATTGTCCCCACCTTGACAACTTTAGGACAACTTTCTATTACAACCAGATTTATACAGCTAAGCTTAGTCTGAGAGAAGTGATACTGTTTATTGTTTATTATTTTTGCTATACCATTAAAACTGCAGAGCAAGCCAAAACGGTTTACATTACACAATATAAAACAATAAAAATAACTAAAAGAATTCCAGAAAAATGATAGGAAAGTATACAAACTCCATGCAAACAAGAAACATATATCCATTCACACAAATTAAACTGATATCATGAAACCAAAATTTGTCCTTAATAGCCCTAATATCTCCCCGTTGCAGAAGACACTGCCCAGATAGGTGAAAAATCACTGAGTGCCAAATGCCAGTTGAAAAACGTACGTTTTCAGAGCAGTGCAAAAAAGCGAGTAGGATTTCTCCAACCTAATAGATTTAAGAAATTAATTCCATAGTGCTGGGGAAAGAAAGACGAAGGCTGAAGCACGGTAAATTCTCATCTGGCCTTAGAGGGTGGCGGAAGAACCAATCTATTATCAGTAAGAAATCGTAGATTATGAGCTGGTGTGTATGGTATGGTCAAAGTGGATAAATAGGAAGGGGTAGCTGTGTAAAAGGTTTAGTGTGTCAGGATAAGGATTTTAAATTTAATTCTATATTCTATAGGAAGCCAGTGTAAACATTGTAAAAGGGGAGTGGCCCTGTCATATTTGGAAGCTCGGCAAATATTGTGAGCTGCTTGTTCTGAAGAGTTTGTAATCGTTTTAAGTTTGCCTTTCTAATACCTGCATAGACAATATTACAGTAATTATATTGAGTACTAATATATGCCTATGATAAGGTACACAAAGATTCCAAATCGACCGGGTTCCTAATAGATCAAAGTTGTTGAAGAAAGATAAAAACATGTCTTCAGGACTTAAGAAACCTGGGGGCCAAAAGAAAGAGCAGAGTCAATTATAATCCCTAAATATTTGAAAGAGGCTACTGGAACAATCTGCCCATCGAATAAAGTTGGATTTACCCCTGGAGCACCTCCTCTTAACCCTATAAATTTTGTCCAGCCAATAAGTTACCAGACAAAATGTAACCAGTCAAAAGGGGAATGGTATTTTAAAAAGCAAAAATTTGTCCAGACAAATATTGGCCTTCAAATATTCCAAGAATATTAACATAACACCAGAAAAAGACAAGCTAAAACAATAGGAAATGGTAAAGGATTAGACAAACACAACATACTCAGAACTTGAAATCTCTTCTCCTTCTCTCTCCTAGTCTAAACATATCATCCAGATCTGGAACCCAAGTCTGATGATGTCTGAGAGTGAAAGTCTGGCTTTTGTACTTTTCTGGAGAAGTAGGATTTCTGGATCTCTTTGGGTAAAACTGTCGTGCAACATTGATATACAGTATTTAACTGCACAATATGGGATAGATTTAGTAAATGGCACCTAAAGACAGGTGCTGAGATACAGGGTGCTACTCGCGAATTCAGTGATGGCAGTTCTACATAGAACTGCTGTTATAGAATACTAACTTAAGTCCACATTCTTGGGCCTAACCTACGGAATTTAGGCATATAAAGGCAAGTATTCTAGAAAACTGTGCCCTAATGCTGGGCACGCCCCTGACACACCCATGCCCGTCCCATGACCACATCCCCTTAGGAGATGTACAATATAGAAATTAAGCATACTGGGGCCGATAATCAGACCGCGGGAGCTAGCTCTGGCCAAGTCCTGCTAAACCCCGGATATTCAATGCTGGGCCATTTCCAGTGACCAGCATTGAATATCTGTTTTATTTTTGGCCGGTTAGCAGATAGCCGGTTATGTTGATATTCAGACTTAGCCGGTTATCTTCTAACAGCCAATGATATTCCACGTATTCACGCAGCCAAATATAGTCACTTAAGTGGGGCTGAAAATTGGCGGATACTGAGCCGGTTATGTCGGCTGATATAACTGGCTATCTGCTAGCCGCTACCCGGTAATATTCAACGGGAGATAGCTGGCTATCCCCCCTGCTGAATATCACTTGGTAGCCATTTATGGGACATTTAACTGGACAGGGGCTAATTCTAGACGGTTAAATGCTCTTGAATATCGGAGGAGGGGCTGTTTATAGAATAGAGGCATAGATCAGTTATGAACGTATGTAACTTCTAATTTGTGCAAATTAACATTAGTTAAGGCCAATTATTGATAGCTATCGCCAATTGAGTCACTTAATTTATGTACAAACTCTATTCTATAACTGCGCACCAACTGTTTGCCTACCTTTGAGTGCCATTTATGGAAGCAGGGGTATGTTTCCATCTTTTTGGTTTGTATATACCACCAGATTCTAAATAACACGTGGCGGGTAGCGTGTGTTAAATTGGGCGTGCACCCAATTTATGCACACACCTTAATTGAGTGATGAGCCAATTAGTCTTGATAATTGACCGATAATGATCAATTATCATCACTAATTGGCAATAATTAGAATTTATGTGCGCTTCTTTTTAGGCATAGGACATGTCAGGTCATTACTGAAATTTATGCACATTGTTATAGAATTCAGGGGAATGCGCCTACATTTAGGTTTTCTGTGCCGTAAATGGCCATGCCTAAATGTAGGTGCATTCCCCCTGCCTATAAGCTATTCTGTAAACCATGGCTTACAGTAGCACTACACATGTTATTCCAACCCACCTACATGTTACATGCCATTTACTGAATCTGGCCCATAATGTATTCCTTAAATCATTGTGCAAAAACATCCAACTGAAAAATCACCTATTTTACGAAAATGACTACACTTTAGTACATTGGCCCCATAGATGTGTCACAGAATCCTCCTTTTTGTCCTCGACCCTCATGAATGAACTCGTTACTCCTTAAATAACACAAGTGGAAAAAAGTAATCAGACTAGTGGTGTTTCCATTTGCATAGTTTTTGGAGCGAAGCTCTTTCTTACACTAACTGCTAACAGGTCTCCCAGGAACTATGTTCTTGATAAGATTAGCAATATTTTTAGATATGCTTGTAAAATATTACTCAGCTGATTACTTACAGGTAGTTAGATATACCCAAGGTTGTTACCCTTGTCCTAGTAACAGGTGAACTGTTGATGAGACTGCAGGACTGGTGCAAGGATATTGGGTAGTGGGCACCCTAGGCAAATCTTCAGCTTTACACTCCTCTTCAATGAACTTTTTAGCTCCTCCCCATCCCCTCTTCAATGAACTTTTTAGCTCCTCCCCCATTCCCATGATTTTGACAATTAAACTCAACAATCATGATCATCCCAACACTACCGTTCCCACAAAATGCTATAAAAACATATAATTAGACAATGGACTTTTAAAAATGCTAAACTTTACTTTGTATCTGTATATGTGTAACAAAGGGGTCCTTTTACTAAACAGTGGTAAAAAGTGGCCTTGTTATGCCCTTATGTGGGTCTTTCCCCTGTGCTTAGGCCATTTTTACCACAGCCCTAAAATGGCCGGTTTTCAATTTTTTGTATTAATGGCCATACACTAATGTTGCCATTAATATATGCAAATAAAAAAAATTAACGCGTTTAGCACTTGCCGCTACCCATTTAGCAGGTGATAAGGGTTCATGTGGTATTCTGGCATTAAACAGTTAGGGGTGAATTCTATATATGGTGCTGAAAAAAAATCTGCGCTGAAAAAAAGCGCTATTCTATAAGATGCACTTAAAATTAGGCATGGTTTATAGAATAGTGCTCACAATATGCATAAATGCTAGCAACACCCCTGTTAGGCCCATGACCCTCCCATTTCCGCACTCCTTTTTGTTTTACTCATGTGTAAAATTTAGATGTGCTCTTTAGTGCAGGAACGTCCAATCTCTGCCCCCCAACATGCTCCCTCAAAAGAAACATTTACCCACCTCCTTTTACAAAGCCACACTAGCAGCTGCCGGTGCAGCAGTACTGACACAGCCCATTCAAAGTGAATAGGCTGTGGTGGCATTGCCATGTGGCTTTGTAAAAGGGAGGGGGGGATTAATGTGTGCACATTTGGCAGTTACCGCAGAACTCCTGAGTGTGTCCCACAGTATGTCATTTTAAGCTATGTTAGGTGGGCGTTAGATGCTGACCTCTTTTGCAACTTCTTTAAATTAGTACCTTATTTCTTACTCCTGTTACTCTATCTTATCTATCTATGGGGTATGATTATTAAGGTGCGTTACTGTTTTTAACACGCCTTTAAAGTTAAGGCACGTTAAACGCTAAAGCACCTACACATTTCTATGGGGGCGCATTAGCGTGTAACATGCATCAAACATTAAAGCATGTTAAAAATGCTAACACGCCCACAGCACGCCTTAGTAAACATAGGCGTATATGTTCCATCTTTGCTTATACGCTATGCTGTCTATTAAAATGTTTTATTACGTATGGTGTTGACATAATACTATACCATATTTTGTATTGTTGTTTGAATATTTTTACTGCTGTAATTGTCTATTGCTTATGTTTGACTTATTCTTGCCATATACTGCCGTAGGGGGCCCTTTTACTAAAGAGTTGGCACAATGCGGCCACTGGCGGTAGTTGCACTTCAATCGTGCACCATTTCTGGCACTACAGAAAATAAATCCATAATTTCTAGTGCAGCGGTAATCGGGCAGCACCGCACACTCCCCGGTTACTACTGTGAGAGCCCTTACCGCCACCTCAATTGGTGGTGGTAAGTGCTCCCCTTGCATGGTCAAAATGGTAAGAATAATCTTACCGCATGGCCATGTCTTTTTTAGGGGCTTTTTACCTGTTGCGTTAAAAAAGGCCCTGGTGCGTGGCAAAAATGGCCCCCACCACTACCGCAGGACCTTTTTACCGCAGCTTGGTAGAAGGATCCCTGAGTGAATTCCTTCAAAAGGACGGTAAATAAATCCTACTAAATAAATAAAAATAAATACAGGCTAGTAAGGGCCCCAAAGGCAGGAAAACTTCCCACTGTCTATGCATGTGCTGGTGGCTCTTTGAATTTGTGTGGCTGTCAGGGCCTATTGTTTTGCTTTGATTGCTGCTGCTCTTTGCTGCCCCTTAGAAGCTGCCGCCCTAGGCAATTGCCCAGTCTTGCGTCATAGTTAAGCTGGCCCTGGAATACTGTAAAAGTCTCTGCAGAACAATGAGCCTTCTGTGGAACTTTGATTCAAGACTCTGTCTATAATAATAATAGATCTTTGTGAAACTTCCTATTATTATAAAAATAATTTCTGAGCTAAGAATGGAAAGGGTAGAAAGATATTTTGACACCGAAGAAGGAAAATGGCAGAGGGTCTCATGGAAGAAGTCATACAAAATAAAGTTCCATGAAAATGCAGAAGATGAGGCAATTGACTGGCATACGTTTGCTAGAAGGTGATCTAGTTGTCTACTGATGTAACCACAATCTGTAATGCTACTCAGATTGGCATAAACCACCGGATTCTATATAGTGCACCTAGTGTTCCGTGCTGAAATCTAGGCGTATTTCATAACAACGCATGTATCGTAATTGGTTTAACAAGCCATGTGCAACTTTCTTTAAATTAGTCACCTTATTTTCTAACTCCTCTTACTCTCCTACCTATCCAAGCTGCAGGAAAAAGAGCCCTGCGCTAGCAGCTAGGGCCATTTTTCCTGCATGCCAGGGCCCTTTTTATCGCAGTGCGTAAAAAGCCCCCAGACAAACATGGCCACGCAGTAAGAGAACTCTTACCATGTGGCCATGCGGCAGGGAGCCCTTATCGCCACCCATTGAGGTGGCAATAAGGGCTCCCTCACGGTAACCTGGCGGTAACCAGGCAGCGTGAGGCAATGCCCAATTACTGCCAGGTTACCACCACACAAGCTATTTCTGGGGGTTTTCTTTTTCCCTCAGAAACACATAAGTTGGAACTACCACCAGTGGTGGCGTTAGACCGGCAGTAGTCCCGATTTAGCTTTCGGTAAGCCAGCAAATTTAGCCCACACGACATCGGCGGCGGGGGGGGGGGGATCTAGAGGGTCGTCGGCAGGGGGGTCCAGGGCCAAATCTATGGGGGCCCAGGCCCCCATGGCCCCACATAGCTATGCCACTGCCAGGGACTGGTATTGAATATCCAGGTTTATGTGGCCAGCTATCTCTTATGCGGTTAAGTGCAATATTCGGCACTTAACCACTTAAAGGACACTGCATAATGATAGGACTGACCTTTATGTGGTCTGATATGGATGCTTAACTTAGGCGGTTAAGTGATGAATAGTAGCACTTAACCGCATAAGTGCTGACTCCGCCTTCAGACTACCCACAAAATTGCTGACTTTCAGTTTGGCGGCCTGTGGTGATATTTTGCAGGACTATCCAGCAGATAGCCCTGAAGAAGTGATTTAAGTGGCCAGGAGCCATTTCTGGCCAGTTAAATCGCTTTGAATATCAACCCCAGAACTTTTAAGTTCCTAAATTAAGATACATTTTCAGCTGAAATTTTTTATGTTCCTAAATTTGGCTGAAAATAGGTCTCAAATTTAGGAGCGTAAATGTAGGAGCTCAGCTTTTTCTGAAAATTGGGTCCAATTTTCTAGTGCTCCTGAAAACCCACTGGTCAATATTCAAATCGATTTAAGCGGCCAGAAACGGCTGCTGACCGGTTAAATCACTTGTTCGAGGCTATCTGCTAATTTTCAGCAGCACTTAAGTGGTTAACACTGCTGAAAATGAGCAGCTAGCACTTAAGTGAAAGCCAGCTATTTTGGGGCATTCCAAATCGCCACTTGGCCAGTTAAGTGCCGATAATCAGCAGTTAACTAGCCAGGGTAACCGCATAAATGGGACAGCATAAAACAGTCCTATCTTTATGTGGCATCTCATGGCCGTTTAAGTTCTGAATAGCGACTTAAACTGCCATGAGTTAGCTGGCACTGCATAACCCAGATATTCAATGCTGAAGCCTGGACACGGTCCAGCTTTGAATATCCAGGAATAATGCTAGTGAAGGTCAGCAAAACGCCAAAATTTCTCCTAAACTGAGGTTAGTAAAATCTAGCTCTCTAAAGTCTAGCCAGCAAAATCAGGCACCCAAGGTTGTTGAAAATAGTCTCCAACGTTAATAGCAACAAGCATAAGGCTGAATGACCTGGTAATATAAACATAACATTCCTTTCCCCTTTCTTATCTAAACTGGTGCAAGGCTGTGTTTTTCTCTTTAAGATCCAAACAAGTGGAAATATAAATAGAGGTGTAAAACTCAGTGGCCAGATTTTCTATTCATTAATGCAAGTTATGTAAGAGATGCCAATTTGTGCCACAAAAGGTTCTGGTTTCCTGTAGTTTTTAGTGATTTTATTTATAGTATCTGTACAGGAATAGCACTTTTTCCAATACAGACAAAATAGGGAAAACAAAAGTGGGAACAGGAAAATACCCAGGGATCCTTTTAATAAGGTGCACCGAAAAATGGCCTGCGCTGGTGTAGAAGCGTGTATTGGACGCGTGCAGGTCCATTTTCAGCGCACCTGCAAAAAAAGGCCTTTTTTTGACTGAAAATGGATGTGCGGCAAAATGAAAATTGGCTCACGTCCATTTTGGGCCTGAGACCTAACCACCACCCATTGACTTAGCGGTAAAAGGGGGCCTCGGCACACATGTAAAACACGCAACAATGCCAGCGCCAGTCCCCTTCTGCCGCAGCTTGGTAAAAGGGGCCCTCAATGACATGTCTCAGCTCTTCATTAGCTTTTCTTCTCAAAAAGTTATTTCAATTCATGTAATTAGTCAAAATGTATACAGTATTTGGATATTGGTACTGACTGATTTATAGAGTGACAAATTTATTTATTTATTTATTTATTGCATTTGTATCCCACATTCCCCCACCTATTTGCAGGCTCAGTGTGGCTTACATAGATTTGTTGACATTGTCATATCAGGATATCAGATACAGTTAGTAGTGTGTAGTGATCAAGAAAGGGAAGAGGGAAGAAGGGAAGAAGGGAGGGAGTGAATCGGATAGCTGTATAAGATAAGCTTTCATAGTTGAGAGGGTTGGTGAGGTGAGTTAATGAGGTTGTGGGTGCTCATTGTAGGCCTTGTTGAAGAGGAATGTTTTCAGCAATTTTCGAAAGATAGTTGTTTCGTTGATTGCTTTCAAGTCTGTGGGTAATGCATTCCATAACTGCGTGCTCATGTACGAGAAGGTAGTGGCATGCATCAGTTTGTACTTCAGTCCTTTGCAGCTGGGGTAGTGCAGGTTAATAAATTTGCGAGATGATCTTGTGGCGTTTCTGGGCAGTAGGTCCACGAGGTTTAGCATGTAGATTGGGGCATCTGCATGAATGATTTTGTGTACAATTGTGCAGATCTTGAACGCAATGCGTTCCTTCAGTGGAAGCCAGTGAAGTTTCTCTCTTAGTGGTTTTGCACTTTCATATTTAGGTTTTCCAAATATGAGTCTGTTGGCTGTATTCTGGGCAGTTTGGAGTTTTTTGATTGTCTGTTCTTTGCACCCGGCGTACAGTGCATTGCAGTAATCCAGATGACTTATTACCATTGACTGTACCAGGGTATGGAAGATGTATCTTTATCAAGGTGTATAAGGAAAAAATATACCAAGTAAAATGTACCAAGATTTTAAAAAAATGAGTAGAAAGCAGTGGCATAGCTAGGAGTGAATGGACCCCAGACAGAGAAATTATGATTCCACCCCCCCCCCCCCCCAAACACACTCCTTGAACTGCTGGCACTAAGACAGCAACTGTTAGAGTGGGACTGGGACAGCAGGCAGCCCCCATTGCAGGCAGCCGTGGGCATTTTGTCGGAATCACTATATTGCAGCTATGTTCTTGGTAGGACACATATTCCATTCATAGTCATCTGCATAGCAACTAATTATCTGCCATGTCACTTTCCTGCTATGGTTTCCTTGGTCTCATTTGTTTCCACTGGTAATTTACCAAACTAGGCTTTCTAGTGTGCCATTCAGCCAGTCTTCATCATATTTTCTGTGACTCAACTAACATTGCTACATACTCTGACTGGATAACTACAGTAGCCAACAAGTGTGTTGTGCTGAAAAGGGAGCAATGCATTTCCCAGTATTTGTGCCAGAACAAGTCAGCATCTAAGTTAAAAGTTGGCAGCTGAGTCAGGTATCTGAAAGAATGAGAAGTGTTTTGTTGCTGCCAGAAATCTAATTTCATCTGTTTGGATCTGGGTTTTTCTTGATCACTTTTTACAATTTGAATGTTGAAATGGGTATGTAAATAAACACACATAAAGAGGAATGATTACTTTGGGAGTGGGGGAGGGGCAAAGGGCAAGAAAGTCATGTTGGCAGTATGGGGAGAGGGGCCAATTTAGCCAATCTCGTGAGACTTCCGTTTGAAGTTTTGGCGGCCATTTTGAAAAAGCAAAGCACCAGCAAGAGAGCAGCAGCAGAAGGGCAGGAAAGAGTGAGGTTCTTTCCTGTCCCGAATAGGTTCTCCCGCTGCAGCTCCTCTTCACCTACCTCATAGGTGTGTGCAGGGGTGGCTGGAGGGAGGGGCTGTAAAAAGGGGGTGATGCAAAAAAGGGAGATGCTATGTGTGGGGAGGGAGGGGCTGTAAAAAATGGAAATGCTATGTGTGGGTGCAGTGAGGCAGAGAGACAGGGAGTGAGAGAAGGGTTAGAAAAAAGGGGGATGCTATATGTGGGGGGAGGGACTGTAAAAAAGGGGAACGCTATGTATGGGTGCAGGGAGGGAGAGAGGGGACTGGAAAAAAAGGGGGTGCTATGTGTAGGTGAAAGGAGGGAGGGGGCTGTAAAAAAGGTGGATGCTATGAGTTCTGGAAAAAATATGGATGATATCTGTGTATAGGGAGAGTGGGCTGTAATACTAGTTAAATTCTGCCAAATAAACTTGCAGAATTTGCAAACTTTGTGCGCAGAATTTAGATTTATTTTTTTGGTGCAGAATTCTGGCAGAACTTTTATATATAAGAAACAAGAGCAGGTATAAATGTATGAGGCTTCACTCTAGGCATGATTTCTGCCACTTTGGCCCTGACATTTTATATAAAAAAAAAAAAAAATATATATATATATATATAGGTATTTAGAATAGCACAGAATACAATTTATTTCTAATCCGCCCATATCCAGGGCGGTACAACCCAACATACATAAAGTAATATCAACAAACGGTTAATACATAACAAATACAGATCCAAAAGACCTTACAATCTCATTACAAAACAGTCTCATTCAGGCAGGCTTGATACAACAGGCATTCTCTGAATTGGTTTTTGAATATTGACAGTTGAGTTTCATTCTTTAGCCACAACTGCAGTTTATTCCAATCCAAAGGACCATGAATGGAAAAAGTACCAGTAAAGGGGGTATAGTTGTCTGTACTTATGCTGCCTATATATATATTTATAAAAGTTGGTTTATGTGCCTGCCTCCTTGGTCTTCACACTTAAGCAGCCTTTCCTAAAGTTACTCTCTGAAGTCCCTATATACTGCTGCTGCTGTATGAGATTCCTAATACAGGGTCCTTTTACCAAGCTGTGGTAAAAAAAGGGCCCTGCGGTAGCTGTTTTAAATGCATGCCAGGGCCCTTTTTCAGTAGCGGGTAAAGAGCACCCCCCCCCCAAAAAAAATGGCCATGTAGTAAATTTACTTTTACCACACGGCCATGTGGCGGGGAGCACTTACCACCACCCACTGAGGTGGCGGTAAGGGCTCCTGTGCCACCCTGGTGGTAACTGGGCAGCACATTGCACTGCCCGATTACTACCAGGTAATCCCCTGCAGTATATTTTTTTAAATCCAGCAATGCTGGAAATGGTACGTGCTGGAGGCGGAACAACCACTGGCAGCTGCGTTGGGCCACGGTAGTTCTGGGTTGCCGCACAAGGTCCATTTGTGTCTATGTATTCGTACATGCATAGATTTTAGATAGCTAGCTAGATAGATAGATCAACTACTAGAGAAATGAAAAAAAAATTAGACCATAAATGCTCAGAAAATATATCTAACAGGATTATTTACTTGTTTATGGGGCCCTTTTACTAAGCCGTGTAACCATCTACGCACACCCAACAAGCACCAAAATGGAGTTACCACATGGCTACCTTGCAGGAACTTCATTTTTGACTTTCTTTTCTGGCGTGTGTCAGCTATGCATTCCAAGTGGCATTTGGTGCGCATAGATCATTACCGCGTGGTTACCGCGTGAGACTTTACTGCTAGGTCAACGGCTGGCGGTATGGTCTCAGACCCAAAATGGACTCTCAGCAATTTTGATTTTGCCGCTTGTCCATTTTCGGCAAAAATTTTAAAAAGGGCTTTTTTTTACAGGCACGCTGAAAAATGGGCCTGTGCATACCAAAAACCAATGCCTATACTACCACAAGCCATTTTCAGCACACCTTAGTAAAAGACTCCATATATTTGGAATATTTGAAGTCTTACATAGATTGGTTCTCACAACCCACTGCTGCATAAGGCCGCTTACAGCCAACAACACCATGTCTTGTGCTGGCAGTGCTTGCCGAAAGATCAGTAAAAACAATAAAATACAAGAAAACGATGAAACATGCCGACTTTGCATTATACTACGTGTATATTTTTCCAACATGTAATAATATGACTTAGCTAGAACTCCAGAACTCCGTCCTGGTCTGCACCTGTCACATGAATACAGATTATTTGAAGCAGGGTAGTTGACACCCGAGGCCGGTCATTTTTTAACCCCCCCCCCCCCCCCCCCCCCCCAAATCCAGTACTAGGCATACCGAGAATACAAAACACTCAGGACCTATAGAGCATAGTAACATAGTAGATGACGGCAGAAAAAGACCTGCACGGTCCATCCAGTCTGCCCAACAAGATAATTTCACGTGTGCTACTTTTTGTGTATACCTTACCTTGATTTGTATCTGCCATTGTCAGGGCACAGACCGTACAAGTCTGCCCAGCACTAGCCCTGCCTCCCAACCACCAGCCCCGCCTCCCACCACCAGTTCTGGACCAGACCGTATAAGTCTGTCCAGCACTATCCCCGCCTCCCAACCACCAGTCCTGCCTCCCACCACCGGCTCTGGCACAGACCGTATAAGTCTGCTCAGCACTATCCCTGCCTCCCAACCACCAGCCCTGCCTCCCACCACCGGCTTTACCACCCAATCTCTGTTATACTCCTGAGGATCCATTCCTTCTGAACAGGATTCCTTTATGTTTATCCCATGCATGTTTGAATTCCGTTACCGTTTTCATCTCCACCACCTCCCGCGGGAGGGCATTCCAAGCATCCACCACTCTCTCTGTGAAAAAATACTTCCTGACATTTTTCTTGAGTCTGCCCCCCTTCAATCTCATTTCATGTCCTCTTGTTCTACTGCCTTCCCATCTCCGGAAAAGGTTCGTTTGCGGTTTAATACCTTTCAAATATTTGAACGTCTGTATCATATCACCCCTGTTTCTCCATAAGCATACCATAAGCAGTAATTTGTACGAGTCACACAAGGAAAAGGAAAGCATCTTAAACACTACAGTGAGCACTAGAACATCAATTCACCTATTGTAAAACGAAAACAGACAGATTAGTACAGATAGTCAATCCTGCACAGTCAATGCCAACCGAAAGCCATGTCTTTTTCACAAACACAGATACACCCTAATCCACTATAGAATAAGTAATCATAAACTTTCTATTTAGACAAAAATTAAACTGAACCCCCGATGCCAGTCTCTGCATACAATGCAACACCACAGAAACAGAAAATGTCCCCTAGTACTGTGCAAAATATAAAGACAGCAGATGTAAATTTGAAAAAACTAACAAATACCAATCATCACTTTACAAATTAACAAATAGAAATAAAACAAATACAGAAAATAAAATAATACCATTTTATTGGACTAATACATTTAGCTTCCAGAGGCCAAAATCTCCTTCCTCAGGTCAATACAGTATAGTGCTATTACAGTATCCTATTCTGACCTGAGGAAGGGGGTTTTGTTCTCTGAAAGTTAAGTCAAAATGTATTAAAATTAGTCCAATAAAAAGATTACCTTATTTACAAGTTCTATTTATAAACATTTATTAACACAGCTACAATACTATATCCTAAAGCAAAAAAATAAAAATATATTTTATTTACAGTTTGTTGTCTCATTTTTTCTGCTTTCCTCATCTTCTTTTCACTGTCTTCCTTCCATCCAGCATCTGTCTTCGCTCTCTCTCTGCCATCCAGTGTCTGCCCTCTCTCTCTGCCCCTTCCATCCACTGTCTGCCCTCTCTTTTCCTTCCATCCACATCTGCCCTCTATTTCTGCTCCTTCCATCCACCATCTGCCCCAGTCTGCCATCTCTCTCCTCCTTCCATCAACATCTGCCCTCTCTCTCCCTTCCATCAACATCTGCTCTCTATCTCTGCCCCTTCCATCCACCATTTGCCCCAGTCTGCCCTCTTTCTCTCTCCCCCTTCCACCCACCATCTGCCCTTTCTCTCTGCCCCTTCAATCCGTCTGCCCTCCCTCTCCTATCCATCCAGGGTCTGCCCTCCCTCTCCCATCCATCCAAGGTCTGCCCTCCCTCACGCTCCCCCCTTCCATCCAGGGTCTGTCCCCTTTCTCTCTGCCCCCTCTTTTCAGCCCCCAGTTCCAGCCCTCTTATTCCACCTGACCCTAGTTCCAGCCCCAGCCCACATCTCCCACCTGCCCCCCTTTTCAGCCCCACTATCCCACCAGTGCCCAGCCCTTTTCTCCCATCAGTCCCGAACTTCAGCCCCCAGCCACTTCTCCCTGTCCCCTTTTCAGCCCCTAGTTTCACCCCAGCTCTTTTCTCTCACCAGTCCCGAGCTTCAGCCCCAGCCAGTTCTCCCTGTCCCCTTTAAAGCCCCCAGTCCCCACAGTTTCAGCCCTTGCCCCTTTTCAGCCCCCAGTTCCAGTACTAGCCCCCTTATCCCAACTACCCTCCTTTTCAGCCCCCAGTTCCAGCCCCCTTCATCCACCACATGCCTTGCATGCCCCCTTTTCAGCCCCAGACCCATTCTCCCACCTGCCCCAGGCATGGACCCATTTTCCCTCCTGCCCCCTTGTCAGACCCCAGTTCCAGCTTCAGACCCCTTCTCCCATCTGAGCACTCCCCTCCCCAGTCCCCTTCTCCCCTCTGAGCACCCCCACCCCTCCCCAATCCCCTTCTCACCTCTGAGCACCCCTCTGAGCTCCCCCAACCCTCCCCAATCCCCTTCTCCCCTCTGAGCTCCCCCTCTCCCATCTGAGCCCCCCGACCTGGTCCTGTCTCCCCTCTGTCGAGAGCCAACAGAGCCCTCTTCTCCTGCCACCACCCTGCCTTTTAAAAAAAATCCATGCAGCGGCGCAGGCAGCGCCTCGCGTCTGCCCTGTGTGTGCTGTGAAAGGAGAAAATTGCCTCGCTGGTGTCGGGCCTTCCCTTGCTGTGTCCCGCCTTCGAGGAAATAGGAAGTTACCTCAGAAGAGGGCGGGACACAGCGAGGGAAGGCCCGACGCCAGCGAGGCGATTTTCTCCTTTCACAGCACACGCAGGGCAGACGCGAGGTGCTGCCTGCGTCACTGCATGGATTTTAAAAAAAAGGCAGGGTGGTGGCAGGAGATGAGAGCTGTCAGCTCTTGATGGAGCACCCCCCCACCCGCTGACACCCGGGGCGGACCGTCCCCACTGCCCCGCCCTTGCTACACCACTGATTTGAAGTTCATGCATTTCTGCTCTGACACTTTGAAAACTGGAGCCAGGTATAGCAGGCAGCAACAGTAGGTGCTAGGAATTTATGGAATCCAGATGCTTAAAAGTGAAACACGCCTTTTTTAAAACATAACATAGTAAATGACGGCAGATAAAAACCTGTACGGTCCATCCAATCTGCCCAACAAGATAAACTCATTTTACATGGTATGCAATACTTTATATGTATACCTGAGTTTGATATGTCCTTTCCACTTTCAGGGCGCAGACCGTAAAAGTCTGCCCAGCACTATTCTTGTACTAAAAGTTCTGAAGCTAACGTAGAAACCCCTTAAAATTTACATCCCAGCCCATCCATATCTATTGAGTCACGATCAAGGCATGGACCATAGAAGCCTGCCCAGAACTGGTTTTGCTTCCCAATTACTGGTGTTGCCACCCAATCTCCGCTAAGATTCCGTGGATCCATTCCTTCTACACAGGATTCCTTTGCGTTTATCCCACGGATGTTTGAATTCCATTACCGTTTTCTTCTACACCACCTCAGGAATTTTAGATAGGCTCAAAAAGTTATTTTGCTGTACAAAACTGAGAGGCCCTGTAAGCCGTGTAGGTGCCTACTTGTGCCCAAAGTGCGTCAATTTGGAATTACCACCCGGCTACCACATGGCTCTTGCGGTAATTTCATTTCTGATGCACGTCTGCTACGCTCGCCGGAAAGTATTTTTATTTTCTGGCACGCAGGCGGTAATCGGATGGTAATCGACCTTACCACTAGATCAATGGCTGGCGGTGAAATTTCAGACCCAAAATAGGCACGTGGCAATTTCCATTTTGCCGCACGCCCATTTTTGGCAAAAATTTAAAAAGACATTTTTAACAGGTGTGCTGAAAATTGATTCTGTGTGTGCCCAAAACACATGTCTACACTACCGCAGGCCATTTTTCAGCATGCCTTATTGAAAGGGCCCCTGTAACTTTTGAAGATGTTTGTGACTGCGTAGCCTATATCATCAACACAGAAAGAATTCTAATCATCTGAATGGAAAAATTAGCATCAGATATGTTAAACAAAGAACTTTAGGGTCCTGGAAGGAACAGGAAGTTGCATCAGTATCAGAAGTTATAAAAGGACTAAGGGCATCAACAATGTGATTAATCTTATCCAAATGCTTACAATTCCATTTACTGATTAGATTGTAAATTTTGCTCAGCCTTGCCACCACTCACTGAGATTTTCAGGTCAATCCAGGGCTCAATTGTTTTGGATAAAGTATTATTTGAAAGCAAATGTTGTTAGTAGGTTAAATATAGGTTTGTGTATGCTGTCTATTCTTTGTTGAATCCGTTGCTATTGGTATCTTGAGGTTTATTTACCATTGGTATATATTATTGTTTATCGTCTATTTCCCTCTATTTGGCTTCCTTTTCAGAAAAGGGAGATATTTCAATAACACTCACTTTGTGAGGCTTATTAATTGTGTCCTGTGACCTATGTTGATTTAAAAGATCTCAGTGAACAGTAGAATGGTGTTATTTTGCAATAGTGAATGCACTACAGCTGTCCCAAGTAAGGTCACATTGTGCCTTTCAATTATTTATTTATTTAAAATATTTAGAACCCTTGTATCTAAAAATCTTTAGTTATGACAGTGATTTTGTACTTTTATGGGTTGAAAAGTAAAATTATCTTAACTTTACTGGAACTAAATATATTAATGAGCCTGATTCTGTTCAAGTCTGTTGAGGTTAGTTACTTTTGGAAGCATTGATGAAGCCAGCTAATGACTTTTGGGTGGACCAATAAGTGGAATGATGGGCATGAGGCATTTTCTCTCTGCCTCTGCTCTACCCACTCCCCACCCCCACCCGCTCCCTGTCCCAAGTACCTCACTGAAAAAATGAATACCTTTGCTAGTGAGAATCCCCTCAGCCCGAACACCTGGGCTGTCAAAACACCATGGTATAATGGCGATGCTCCCAGCCACTGACACCTGCACCTCACACATGTTCACTTCTTGTGCATAACTGAGCATGCATGTGAACTGAACCTGCGTGGGGTGTCATGCTGGTGGCTGAGATCACTGCTGTTGACTGCCAGGCTGAGGATGTTTTCAGCTGGTGAGGCTTGGGTATCCCCACCAGCTACGCCAATGATGTGCACCACTGTGGGGTAGGCTTAAGCCGTAAGTGGACAGGCCCATGTTTGCCCATGCCCACCCATGGCTATGCCCTTCACTTTAGAGTGAGGGTGATGACTTTCATTTGATGGACCAACTAGACAGACCATTTTGGCTTTTATTTGTCATGAACTCTTTTGTTTCTATGTTACTCTTTACATAAGACTATCAAGTAGAATCAATTTTGAATCAATTAAAGGGTGCATGCAACAGTAAATTTTAGGTGCAGCTTTTACTAAGCCAACCAATAGCTGTCATGTTATGAATTTGTAACTTTCCCATCTTCTTGTATCTCTCTCTGTTTACTGTTAATCTATTATTTTTGGATATATTTGGGCTCATTTTCGAAAGAGAAGGACGCCCATCTTTCGACACAAATCGGAAGATGGACATCCTTCTCACAGGGTTGTCCAAATCGGTATAATCGAAAGCCAATTTTGGATGTAATCAACTGCTTTCTGTTGCAGGGATGGCCAAAGTTCAAGGGGGCGTATCGGAGGCATAGCGAAGGTGGGACTTGGGCATGCCTAACACTAGGATATCCTCGACCATTAATGGAAAAAAAAGGACGTCCCTGATGAGCACTTGGATGACTTTACCTGGTCGTGTTTTTCTCACGACAAATGTACAAAAAGGTACCCGAAATGACCAGATGACCACCGGAGGGAATCGGGGATGACCTCCTGCTACTCCCCCAGTGATCACTAACTCCCTCCCACCCTCAAAAAATATCTTTCAAAATATTTTTTGCCAGCCTCAGGTGTCATACTCAGGTCCGTGACAGCAGTACGCAGGTCCCTGGATCAGTTTTAGTAGGTGCAGTGCACTTCAGGCAGGCGGACCCAGGCCCATACACCCCCCTACCTGTTACATTTGTGGAGGAAACAGCAAGCCCTCCAAAACCCACCAGAAACCCACTGTACCCACATCTAGGTGCTCCTTCACCCGTAAGGGCTATGGTAGTGGTGTACAGTTGTGGGTAGTGGGTTTTGGGGGGCTCAGCACACAAGGTAAGGGAGCTATGTACCTGGGAGCAATTTCTGAAGTCCACTGCAGTGCCCGGTTGGTGTCCTGGCATGTAAGGGGGACCAGTGTATTAGAAATGCTGGCTCCTCCCATGACCAAAGGGCTTGCATTTGGTCGTTTCAGAGATGGACGTCCTTGGTTTCCATTATCGCTGAAAACCAGAAACGACCAAGTCTAGGGATGACCATCTCTAAGGGCGACCAAAATTTCAAGATTTGGATGTCCCTGACCATATTATCGAAACGAAAGATGGACGTTCATCTTGTTTCGATAATACGGGTTTCCCCACCCCTGCATCGGGACGTTTTGCGAGGACTTCCTCATCAAAACGTGAACGTCCCTTTTGATTATGTCCCTCATTATAAACCACCTGGACGGCTCTCCACTTGGTGGTATATTAAGCATAAATAAAACTTAGAAATCTTATAGAACAAGTGACCTCTAGGTGCATATATGCCATTATTCTACTCATGTGCATATTTGTCACAGAAATGTTAACACCTTGCTTACAGACTTACTCCATCCATTCATCATTGGATAGTGTTTTCTCCAGTGACTAAGATATGCCCCTGAGAACACATTTAATGGTCCTTTTACTAAGCTGCGACAAAAGGGGGCCTGCACTGGTGTCAGCGCATGTTTTTGACGTGCGCTGAGGCCCCCTTTTACCGCAGGGGGTAAAAGGCTGTCCTTTTTTTTTTAAAGAAATGGCCGTGCGACAAGTGAAGCACTTGCTGCATGGCCAATTCGAGGGGGGAGCACTTACCACCGTCCATTGTGGTGATGGTAAGGGCTCCCGTGCTAACCCAGAGGTAACCGGGCAGCACATGGCACTGCCCGATTACCACTGGGTAAACACTGGCACTACAAAAAACAAAATAGTTTTGCTGCACCAGAAATGGCGTATGCTGGGGGTGGGAGCTACTGCTGGGCTACTGCCCAGTCATCTGCATAAGAACTAATTATCTGCCATGTCACTTTCCTGCTATGGTTTCCTTGGTCTCATTTGTTTCCACTGGTAATTTTCCAAACTACGCTTTGTGCCATTCAGCCAGTCTTCATTATATTTTCTGTGACTCAACTAATATTGCTACATACCCTGACTGGATAGCTACAGTAGCCAACAAGTGTGTTGTGCTGAAAAGGGAGCAATGTATTTCCCAGTATTTGTGCCAGAACAAGTCGGCATCTAAGTTAAAATTTGGCAACTGAGTCAGGTATCTGAAAGAATGAGAAGTGTTTTGTTGCTGCCAGAAATCTAATTTCATCTGATTGGATCTGGGTTTTCCTTGATCACTTTTTACAATTTGAACGGTACATTTCACTTGGTCAATTAAATGATGTCATTCAGCATAGCGGAGTTAACGCAACACAACGAAACCAAAGCTCGTAATGGACATAAAATAACTCTTCCTCTCCATGATTCCTTAATGTGTCTGTTACACATGAACCTTATTGTACCACAATATCACCTTGTATTTGTTCATACCGGAACTGGCGAATGCCTTTACGGTACTATGTAAGCCATGTGGGATACAAATGTAACAAATAAATAAAATAAATAAATAAATACGCATGCGCTGGCGTCCAATGGCAGTTAGGTCGGAGCTTGGTGACATGAGTCTATGTAAATAAACACACCTAATAGTGAGTAGTTCGTTTGGGAGTGGAGGAGGGGCAAAGGGCAGTAGGGGGAGAGGGACCAATTTAGCATTAGCATATGTGCATGAGTGTTAAAATTTAAGCTAAAAACATTTTCTTGTGTATGGGCTAAAAACTTTAACTGCATACTGAAATGCCACCTAACAGGCAAATGCATGCAAAAATTATTTTCAATGCTGTGTAGCACAAGTGGGGTATCTTATTGCAATACTGATCTGATTGCTAATAGCATGCCAACACGTAAAAAAATTGTCATGGACGTGCTAAACCAGTCATCTTTGCCTTATGGCTCTAACCCACTGATCTAACTCCATATTAGAGTGGAGGAGTGAGTGGTTAGAGCACTGATTGCAGTCTTGCAATCCAGAGGTGGCTGATTCAAATCCCACTGCTGCTCCTTGTGACCACAATCCAGAGGCCCATTTTCTCAGATACAAACATAGATTGTGAGCCCTCCAGGGACAGAGAAATATCTAGTGTAACTCACCTTGAGCTACTACTGAAAAAGGTGTGAGCAAAATATAAATATGATTTTTTTTAAACTGTTTTTATTGATTTTCAGTTATACAAAACATTTCTCATTTTTACATCTTATCACTCATAACAATATGCTACAATTTTATGCCAATTATTGCTAGTATTTAAATATGATTTTTTTTTAATTATTATTTCAACTGGAAAAAGCAAGACTAGGCAACAGAACAAACCCAAAGGATCATCAACTAACACACTCAAGTCCCTCACCTGGTCCTTCACCACCAAATTGATTTCTCCCCACCTCCCACTAATTCTACAAAGGGAAAATCTAAAGCCCTGACTTCCCTGCTCATTAATTCTAAACCTTTAATGAATTAACTTCATCTTGATATCAGACACTGCTGAGAATGTTTTCTCACTGGTTAGTAACGCTATGCTACATTATTTTGCATCTATAGACCATTTTTCTTGGGCTGCAGAAGAACTCAAAGTGGTTTACAACAAATATAATAATAAATACATCAAATACAACATAACAAAGCAGTTTGCAGCAATTAGTGTTTCAGTATATGGAGACTGTGGTGTAAGTAATTTCACAGCATGCAGCCTGACTAATCAAAGTACAAGCATTTTCTCAACCATTGTATAAAAGGGGAGGGTTTAATTTTATTATCTATGCATATGCGATGTGCTGTTATGTCCAAGCTCTTTTCAGTTATAAGAATGGATTTAAACTTCAGAGTACTTTCTGAGTCAGTGCATTTTTTGTTTACAAGTGAAATGATAGGGGCCCTTATACCAGTGGCGTTCCCAGCCTGGATGGCACCCAGGGCGGATCGCCGATGTGCCCCCCCCCCCGGGTGCAGCGCCCCCCCCCCCCCCACCTGCAAAATAACACCTCCCCCACTGGCGAAATGACACCCCCCCGGGTGCACGCCGTTGGGGGGGTGCTGCGGCGCGCGCCTGTGGGCTCCGACTTCGCTAACTTTGCTCGTTCGCTGCAGCTCCCTCTGCCCCGGAACAGGAAGTAACCTGTTCCGGGGCAGAGGGAGCTGCAGCGAATGAGCAAAGTTAGCGAAGTCAGAGCCCACAGGCGCGCGCTGCAGCACCCCCAGCGGCATGCACCCAGGGCAGACCGCCCCCACCGCCCCCCCTTGGTACGCCACTGCCTTATACCAAGCTGTGTGCTTACCGCAGGTTAGAAAGCACTACTGCGGGATGCGCTCAGGTGTCCCATGGTAGTTTTGGGATCAGCGTGCGCTTCTCTTGCGCTAAAAAATAGAATATATTTTTTTATGTCGGGGCAGAGAGTAGGTATGTTCTGTGCTAATCGGTTAGAGCAGCTACATCGCCGTGTGCTAACTGATTAGCGTGTGGTTAGCGTGTCAGCTCTTACTGCCTAGAAAATAGGTGTCAGTAAGGGTTCACATGCTAATTGAGCAGGGACTGTCTTTCTTCTATGTTTGTGCAGCGCTGCGTATGCCTTGTAGCGCTATAGAAATGCTAAATAGTAGTAGTAGTAGTAGTAGTAATGTGGAAATTAGCACGTGATAACTCCACAGGATAAACTTCAGCAAAATTTCACACAAAGTCATAAGTTAAAGCTGAAGAAATATATGTTCTACTAACTCCCATATACAGGAGATCACACCATTATATTGATCAAAATAATAATAACGAGGAAAATGGGGGACAGTATTGGCGTCATGAATGCACAGGGCGCCATGTTACAAGTCTGGCATGGCAATTGAAAATGTCCAATTATTGGTCAGTATGGGATTTCCAGCACTTAGTCCCCTGAAGAAGCTTGTAATAAAGTGAAACGGAGAGCCCTGTTGGGAGCAATATTAAAAACTAAGGGGCCCTTTTACTAAGCTGCGTAAGCATCTATATGCGCCCAATGCACGCCAAAATGGAGTTACCACCTGGTTACCGCGTGGCTCTTGCGGTAATTTCATTTTTGGCGCATCCGATACGCGCAGCTGAAAAATAATTTTTATTTTTGGATGCGCATATCGGATGCGCACCAAGTGGCATTTGACACGCGTAGGTCATTACCGCCTAGTTACCATGTGAGACTTTACCGCTGGTAGAAAGGTCGCAGACCCAAAATGGACGCAGCAGCAATTTTGATTTTGCAACACGTCCATTTTCAGCAAAAATTTAAAAAAGGCCTTTTTTACAGGCGCAGTGAAAAATGGATCAGCGCGTGCCCAAACCTGCGCCGACACTACTGCAAGCCATTTTTCAGTGCACCTTAGTAAAAGGACCCCTAAGTGTTTATCACATTCTCCACAATTTATGGAATTGAGACTTGACACAAAAAGAGACTAATGTTGATAATCACAGTGTAAGAGTGGAATATAATATCAAGTGTGAAGCAGAGTGCACAAAATTAAATTAAAAATAAAAGGAGGTTTTTTGAGACTGATGAGAAAAGCAGAGTCTGATAAACATAGGCAGAAAGATACATTTGCCTGCTGCCACAATTTGGACATTTGAGGTCTTTTACCTCTTGTATGATCTCCTGTATATGGGAGTTAGTAGAGCATATATTTCTTCAGCTTTAAGTTATGCATACCTCTGACCCACATCCATCCTCCCACCCTGTCAGACTATCATAGTAATGCTTGAATGTTTTCACTTATATACACTGTCAGCAAGCACATTTGCTTATTTCCGATCTGACGAAGAAGGGCAACCTTCGAAAGCTAATCAAGAAATGTATTAAGTTATGTCCAATAAAAAAGGTATCATCTTATTTTCTTTTCCATGTTTTATTTTGTTTGATTTCTATTGATAACCTTAAGAGTGGACTAACACGGCTACCACACTCCTCTACTTGTTCTAGATGAAAAATTGTACTTTCCACAATATATGCTGCTACAGCAGAAGCATTTTATTTATTTATTTAAACATTTCTATTCCGCCTACAACTAAGCAGATCACAGCAAAACATACACAATAAAACCACACACAAATAAGACTCTGCTTACATCAGCCAGAGATGGAATATATCAGCACCATGCTTTCACAAACAAATGTGTCATCAATAGTTGCTGAAGCTGTACCATGCTCCTACGCAATCTTAGGGGCCATTTTATTAAGCCACATAAGTGTCTACGTGCGCCCAACGTGTGCCAAAATGGAGTTACCGCACAGCTACGTGTGGCTCTTGAGGTAATTTCATTTTTGCGGTGAGCCTGATACGCTCGGCCGAAAAATAATTTTTATTTTCTGCCGCATGTATTGGACGCTTGCCAAGTGGCATTTGCACGTGTAGGTCATTACCGCCCAGTTACCGCGTGAGACTTTACTGCTAAGTCAATGGCTGGTGGTAAGGTCTCAGACCCAAAATGGACGCGCGACAATTTTCATTTTGCCGCACATCCATTTTTGCCAAAAAATTAAAAAAGGCCTTTTATACAGGCGCGCTGTAAAATGATTCAGCGCGCGCCCCAAATCCGCCTCTACACTACCGCAGGCTGTTTTTCAGCGCACCTTAGTAAAAGGACCCCTTAAAAACCCAGGTAAAATATTCCAAACCTGTGGACACTGTACAAAGGAGATTATTCTATTGTATTACCTATGCATTTGTAATGTGCTTTTATGTCCAAACTGGATAACTGGTTAAATGCAGTCTTTGAGGAAAGAGTGCCCTCTATTGGTCACTAGTACTCAATGTTCCTTGAAGCACAGGACAGACACAAATCCCCTTTTTGTGCCTATTGTCATGTGTCCAGTAAGTCTCTGCGCTTAAGTATTGGCAGGGACTACTTAACCTTTGAACTTTCCTAGGATCATAGCTGAGATTTCCTAGGATCATAGCCTAAGGCTGTCTCATTCAGCCAAAGCTGTTAGGAAATACAGGTAGTGCTCTGCAGAAGAGGTAGATCAAACTGCTAAGAAGGACATTGTTAAACCACCCTGAAGCAGTGTTTATTAAACAGAGTGGCAGGTTTGAAATTGGGTGTGGCTGAATGATAAAAAGTAAATAAGACAGAGGCCAACTTACTGGAGAATCATAATTTTATTTAACCAACTAGGAGATGAAATGGTACCAGTTACGAAGTGTAATTAAATCTAAAAAGTGGAATTTTAGCCATATTAATCACAATTTAGATCTTCAAACTTTTGTTGAAGATCTCTGTTAAGTCAAATCGAAGAGCCTCAACGTTTTATAAAACAATACAATCTTATACTACTACTTCTTGTAGGTCTACTCAACAAGTATGGGAGTTAGGGAAATGGGACTTGATATACTGTCTTTCTGTGGTTTTTGCAACTACATTCAAAGCAATTTACATAGTATATTCAGGTATTTATTTTGTACCAGGAGCAATGGAGGGTTAAGTGACTTGCCCAGAGTCACAAGGAACTGCAGTGGGAATTGAACTCAATTCCCCAGGATCAAAGTCCACTGCACTAACCACTAGGCTAGTCCAGTTAGAGCTCAATGACTCATTATCAGAAACTCAATGGTCTCAAATATGGTCAAATGGGCCTAGATCCTCATTATCGGCTGCCTTAACGCAATCTCTTTTCTTTATGTATCATAGGACTCTTTGGACTCCTATGAAAAGTAAGTTATCTGGCTCCTCAAATCTTGACCTATGCTGGTCATGTAAAAAAATATAAAGGAACTCTTATTCATCTGTTGCTTGAATGTCTTAATTTACTTTTGTTTTGGTCTGATGTTTGGGATAAGTTACCTGAAAGTTTTGGTTTTCAAGTACCTTTTTCACCAAAGTTTGTTATTTGGAAGTCTATTTGTATTCCATTTTTTCTTTCAAGAGAGGATAAACTACTGTTTGACTTTTTAATATCAGTTGCATTAAAATTAATAATCTCACATTGGAAGGACAATTCTCAGGTTAATGTATATCTTTGGTGGAATTAGATTTTACTGTACAAGAAATATGAACAGTTTATTTCTTATTCCTCTTTAGGATCACCTGTTGGTCTTAGAAAATGGAAAACGTTAGATCATTTTCTTGCTACTTAGTAGTGTATAGCGTTGCTTGTAAAACTCAGCTTTGATTTTTGTATAATATACTCATATTCTTGCTTTGATGTTTTGAATTGAATTGTTAATTGTGTAATTGAAAAAGTTCTGAAAATATTCTGAGCTCTGAGAGCAGACAAACTTTGATTTAGAGCGTGTAATAAAATGTATAAGTGATATCTCATTTAGCACAAGAGAGAAATGAAAGTAGATGACTCATTTTTGTATTATTATATTTACACTTTGATGTTTGTATTGTAAGCCACATTGTACACTTGGAGTTAAAAGGGGAGAGATAGCGCAAAGCATTTCATGATACACTGGGAGTGTTTTCTAATTAATGGTGAATGTGTGCATGGGAGAGCTGTGGCGTGTATGTCGGGGGCTATAAGAAACAAGGCCCTTGACTGCATATTTTGTAAATGTGTCTCTATGATTTTTGTTTGCTTCTATGCTTCCTGTTGTTGTTTATGCTACGAATGTGTTGAATATTTGGAAACCTTAATAAACAGATTTAAACATAAAAGGGGAGAGATACATCTTAAAATAAAAGTAAATTAAATGGGCACGCTGCAGCTCAGCTTGGTAGACATTCAAAGTCTCTGCTCTACTGACCGGTTTCTGAATGTACACAAACTGGAATGGCTAAAGCAAACAGATTCTCAAAATGAAGTCTAGCTGCCTCCAAGCTTTAACCACTTCAGACACTGCTCACACTTTCTCTGAAAGAAATTCCTATTTCTTCCTTTAAAAATAACTGGGGCCTGGGGAACACAGGGATGAAGCATTTCAATTGCTTTTACTCCAATCCAATTTCTCTAGTGGATAACATGCTATCGATAAGTTGTTGTCACACTCTCTGGCTCTGGGTACCCCAAATGATGTCACAATCTCCGTTGGTGCATCATTATTCTGCGCCTCCAGGAGATCACAGAATTTTATCTGACCATAATCATGGAGTCACAGCCAGAAATATTTTGGGAAACACTGTTCTACTCTCTTCCTCCCACTACCAACAGTTTGAGCCCCTTCTCCTTTCTAGACCCAGGAACTTGTGATTGCCATGGCGGTATTCTGTCCAACACTCCAGGGACACCTTTTCTTTTCTCCTCTTTGTTTTCATCTTTAGTCCTGGGGGAATTCGGTGACACCACACATTGCAGAATTTGATAAGAATTCCCTGTCTGTGCAGTATTCGGCACAGAAACCAGGAGATAAGCTGGTGACTTGCATGGTTTCCATCCTCCCCCTATGGCACACACCCCGAGTCTAGCCCCTTTTTCCTTACCCCCATCCTGTGAGACCCCCACTGCACAGAAATTGTTTCTATTTTGCCTTACTCCCAAAGACTAATCTCATAATGATGGTGAGGAGAAAAGTGGCTGCATGTGTGTGAGTAGCCTCTGCTTTAATGCCATTTACATGTGTGGGCCTCTCTACACGTCTAATTGCTGCCATTTACAAGTGACAATACTTCTAAATTAAGGGCCATAACAGCACTGGATATATGTATTCACCACCAATCATGGCCACCACTTCTGTGTTTAGTTTAGGCCTGCCTGTCAGCACGCCTAAACTAAACATAAGCTATCCATGTAGGGCTAGATTCTATATATGGCACCCAAAAAATCCACATGGTATTAAAAAATACATCTAGGCGTATTCTCTAAGTACGCCTACATTTTATAGAATTGGCTTAGTATATGGAATACGCACGTCTATTCAGTGCATTATTTTCTAGCATAAAAAAGGTGTCGGTACTCAAACGCTAGGCCACTCTTCAGGGGTGGGGTGATCACTGAGGGACCCAACCCACAATAGCCAGGCCCCCTGCAACTAGTCACAGAATCTATGACAAGGCAGAGTTGGTTTGTAGACCCTGAGCTTTCATTAAAACTTGGGGTCATGGGTCAATTTTAGCAGACAATGGAAAAGGTGCTGGTACTCAATACCCCCTCAAAAAAAGCCCTGCATCTATTTAGACCATGTTTTACTTGGTGTAAAGCCCAACGCCTAAATTAGGTGCAGAGCAGGTGTATTCTCTAATAATGCACATAGGTTTTAGAAATGCCCATGCCCCGCCCATAGCCACGCCCCCTTTTCAACTGTGCAACTTAGAACTTAGGTGCACCACATTACAGAATACACTTAGTGAGTCATGCACGTAAATCTTAATGCCAGTTAGTGCTAATAGTTGCTTGTTAACATCCAATTAACAGCACTGATTAGCTAGTTAGCCAATGAAGTTATGCGCATTATTATAGAATACACTTTAATTTCTGCACAGAAATTAAGGCGCCATATATAGAATTTGGGGTTTACTGGGAAATTCTATAAATAGCGCCTAAAATTAGGTATTGATTCTGTGCTCAATTTTCAGCGCGGAAACGCATTCCAAAGGATGTAAGGTTCCGAAACAGGGCTGAAATGATAGGTTGACGCAGAAATACACTTACACATCCAGTCATAGGATAATGTCTAAGTGTATCTGCCAAGAGGGTGATCCCATGGCAGGGGCATGTGCAGGTCAGGGGTGTTCCAGAAAATTCCGCACAGTATTATAGAATACTGTGGATGTGCGCCCATTTTGTGCTGCAGGATTTACACCTGGTTTCAGTTGGTGCAAATCCTCACGCACAAAGTTGGGTGCAGAATTCGGCATCCAACGCTATTCCATGAAGAGAGCTCATGCCGGAACACCCTTTATTTACTGAATCCAGTCCTTAGCAGTTTAATATAAAACGTCTTACGCGTCCAATTTCTCCTACTTGAGTACGCAGATGTGGAATGCATTACCTAAAAGTGTGAAAATGATACATGACCATCTAGAATTCAGACGAAATTTAAAGACCTATCTATTTTGCAAGGCCTACCCTACTGCTTCTGCTTAGCTGGCTCGACTCTGCACTGATTCAAAGGACATTGCTATTTCTTATTTCTTTGTCACTTATTTTACTCACTTGTCCCTACCGTCCCTGATCCTATTTCTAATTGTATTTGTTAAACACCTGCCGTACTTGGCGTTCACCAATACGGTGTCTTGTAAGCCACATTGAGCCTGCTAGTGTGTGGGAAAATGGGGGATACAAATGCTGCAAATAAATAAATATTGATACTAAATGAATAGTTTTAGGTTGTTTGGCCTTAATTCACCCTAATTACTCTACTCTGCTCTATGGATAGTGATGGAGCTATTAAATGGTTTTTCAGTTCATCACTATCTGTACAGCAGTCGAAAATCCATGGATCGTGGAGGTATGCATTTATCAGCTGCTGTTAAACATATGTCTTTTTTTTTAATTGGCCTGATTGTTTCTATCAGAAATTAGGTACAAGATCTGCAGGTAGAAAAGTATCTAAGTGCTTTGTAGCTATATGTGCAATTGAAAATTTGCCCTATAGCCATCTGGCTTCTGCACAGTTACTCAGCTAAATCAAGTCAGGGAGGGACAGGGACTGATGATAAATCATTCAGTCTGGGCTTCTCTGTATTACTCAGTACATCTCATGCGTCCTCTCATTCAGAAACATACTATAGATGGATTCTCATCAAAGGGGAGATCATGATTAAAGCATTTGGGGGTCTTTGATTTGACATTGACTTTTTAATTCACTCACCCATAAAACAAGAAAGGGACAATCACATTTACAAGCAGTATCTTTTTCATCTGAAGTCTTTGAAGTTATACAGTAATTGCCTTGGCATAATATTTAGTGATTTATTTCACACATCACATGAAATACAGTATCTATATACATTTAGCACTTGCTTTCTTTAGGTATTGTCATATTGAGGTTAGCAAAACTGCAGCTGAAATGATCATATTGAGAGTAACACAGTGCACAGAATTTCATACCCATTCTTATAGGTGAAATCTCTTTTTATTATAGTAAAAGGGCCTTGATACTCCTGATTGTATTTATTTATTGCATTTGTACCCCACATTTTCCCACCTTTTTGCAGGCTCAATGTGGCTTATAGAGTAGGGTTATGATAAAGTCAATACATGAATTAAATACAGTTGATCATAGGCTGAGGTAAAAGAGGATTTAGATGGACGGGAGTTAGGTAGGTTGTGTGAGAAGTGTTTTAGGTGTGTTTGAGTGGATTAGGGGATGATTTGTGTGATTGAGGGTGACTTTTGTAAGCTTTGTTAAAGAGGTGTGTTTTCAAAGCTTTGCGGAAGCTGGTTAGATTGTTCATGGTTTTCAGGGTTTTGGGTAGCGCATTCCAAAACTGTGTGCTTTTGTATGCAAAGGTCGTAACATAAGCCTGTTTGTATTTCACTCCTTTACAGCTGGGGAAATTCAGATTGAGGAATTTGCAGGCCGATCTTTTGGCGTTTCTGGGCGGTAGGTCCACCAGGTTTAGCATATAGAGTGGGGCATGTGCGTGAATGATTTTGTGCACGGTTGTGCAGATCTTGAACTCAATTCGTTACTTGAGCGGAAGCCAATGAAGTTTCTCTCTTAGGGGCTTCGCACTTTCATATTTAGGTTTTCCAAATATGAGTCTGGCTGCGGTGTTCTGGGTTGTTTGGAGTTTTTTAATGGTCTGTTCTTTACAGCCTGCGTACAAAGCAATACAGTAGTCCAAGTGGCTTATTACCAATGACTGTACTAAGGTTCGAAAGATGTTTCTTGGGAAAAAAGGTTTAATTCTCTTGAGTTTCCACATCGATTGGAACATTTTTTTTCGTAGTGTTCTTCACGTGGGTATCGAGTGTGAGGTTTCGATCAATGATGCAATGCAAGATGGCTGTCAATAGCTAGGGATAGGCAACCTCAGTCCCTAGGGATAGCAGGATATCTCTAATGAACTGAAGCAGTATGAATGCAAATCTCATATGCATATTCATTAAGGATATCTCAAAAACTTGAGCAGACTGAAAGTTGTCTACTCTTGACAACAGTATTGCTTTGGCCCTAGATAAAGGAGCTTAGGTAAAAGAAATAATGTAGAAGAGGGGGGATCTCTTCTGCTGGCCCATCCCATGCCCCTGGAGAATCTCACTGGAGACCTCTCCATCCATGGTCACCTTACCTAAAGAGGGATCATTTATTTGCCCTGACAGCAGCCCTAACTGACTGGAGGATCTCACAAATGGAACGCTCTCCCTAGACCTATCCGAGCAATCCATGACCACCTACCATTTAGAAAAGCACTAAAAACCCATGTATTCAAACAAGCCTACCCAAAAGATCCAGATTAATCTCTTGAACCCATCTACCTTACATATACTGAAGAGAAAACGACATTGACCCAGACTCTATCTCCCACCTTACCTTCCTCTCTCTATCACCTGTCTCTACCTACCTATCCATCCTATTACTACCCATCCATCCTATTATTATGTTATACTTAATTTCCTACTTTACATAACAAAATTCTGTGTTACCTATTACTACGTAAGCCGCATTGAGCCTGCTTTTAGTGGGAAAGTGCGGGATACAAATATAATAAATAATAAAATAATAATAATAAAGCAAATATTTGTCAGATACTCTTACAGAATCTATCAAAACTTAAGTGATTAGAAAGCACCAGTGGATCTTCTCCTGCAGATTGAATAGCAGGAAAAAGATACGCAGACTTATTGGAAAATTAAAACATGCACATAGCATTTACTCCCCTGGCTTTTAACCATGACCCTAGGAATGTCTATTTTTCTATGCAAATAAAAGCACATGATTGATATTCTTTAAGGGGGGGGGGGGATTCAGAGTTTTGTTGGCTCTCCCTGCATCCCTCCATACCTCTCAATGTTACAGGGGTAAGGCCTGATTAACTCTTTTGAAAATTGTCCTCCAAGAGAGTAATTTTATATCTATTTACAGGTATAAAAACTATGTGGATACTTTCCTCCAAGCGGCTTTGCCAAATTTTCAAAGTGAAAGAATAGCTGTGTATCTACTTTGAAAATTATGCAAGGGAAATTAGGTCTTACATTTGGCCCTGCAAGTTAGCATGCACAAATTTTCTGGGTAAATTTACTATACATTTCAAAATTACAATACCAAGAAATTCATCTTGTTTGAAAATACCAGGGATACCTCATAATTATTTCACATAGAAGGAAATCATCAAAATCAAAAAAGTAACTAAGTGGAGGAAAGGTAAAGTGATTTGATATACTGCTTTTCTGTGTTGCAATCAAAGTGGTTTATATATTATATACAGGTACTTTTTCTTGTATCAGTCTAAATTTTCTTTTTGTACCTGGGGCAATTGAGGGTTAAGTGATTTGCTCAGGGCCACAAGGAGCTGAAGTGGGAACTGAATCCTGGTTCTCAGACCACTGCACTAACCGTTAGGCTACTTCTCCACTTCTAGGTGTAGCCTATTGCAAGGCTTCTCAACCCAGTCCTGGGGGCACACTCAGCCAGTTGGGTTTTCAAGATATCCACAATGAATATGCAAGAGATAGATTTGCATATCTAGGAGGTTCTTTTTTTTTCCATCTTTTTTTTTATTGGTATAAATTTATCTTATATTACAACAAGCAAAAAAGAAAAAAAAAAAACAGATAATAAAACAACATTACATATCATGCTTGATTTACTTGTCTAACATCTGAAACTATCCCTATACCTTCCCGTCCCACCCTCCCCCTCCTCCCTCCCTCCCTCCCGTATCATGGTGGTGCTTCTTGCTGTTCTTTAAACTGTTCATAGGACTGCCATAATTTGCCAAAGGGTCCCATTCTTCCTCTTCTGATAGCTGTCAGTTTGGCCATTTGATACAAAAAGTCCACTCTCTGCAATACTTTTTGCATATCCGGCGACTGTTGTTTTTTCCAATTTCTTGCTATAGCAATTTTTGCCGCGACCAGATATTGTGTCGCCAGCTTATGCTGTACCCCCGTCGTTGAGCCCGGTTTGATATGGAGCAAACAATTTTCGGGCTTGCACGGGAAGGGTTGCTGAATCACTTTAGAAATTGTTGAGATAACTGTCTTCCAATATTCCATTATTCTGGGACATTCCCACCAGATGTGCATAAATGTTCCTTTCTCTCCACAATTTCGCCAACAGTCTGCCGATACCTCTGGATATATACGATGCAGTCTTTCTGGCGTATAATACCACCAGTAATATATCTTATATCCATTCTCGATTGCACTCTGAGCCAAAGATGGTTTAAAGAGATACCTATATCCTCTCTTCCAGCAGTCTTTAGTTATTGTAGTTTGCAATGCTGTTTCCCATCTATTCACATATATTGTTTGGGGGTCAGTATGACTTAACAACGCTAGATATAAACGCGATATGCTCCCTCTGCCCCGCCCTTCTCTAGTGCATTTTCTAAAGATGTTTTTCCCAGTTCCAACTCCTCTCGTGCCTTGCTAAGGATATAATTACGGATACAACAGTAATAGACTTGATCTCTGGCTTGCAGCCCGTATTCCTCCTGCAATATTGGAAAGTCTACCACTTTGTCCTCATCCCATAATTGACCCAGAGTGTATAGCCCTGCACGTGCCCAATGTTTATAACTAATTTCTGACCCTCCAAGCGGAAACCCAGGAGCCCTCCCTATTCCTGTCTTGTGAAAGTATTTTCTTTCCGGAAACCATTTCCTCCTAATTTGATGCCATGTGGTTAGAATGTGCCTAATTCCTATGGGTACCCTTCTACTAAAACTCCCCAGCTCCTTTTCCGTTGACCATAGAATGTCTCCTATTTCTCTCATTCCCATCCATGCTCTTTCCCAGTGCAGCCATTTCTTCGTAACCGCCGGGTGCCAATCGGCTAAAATTCTTAATTGGGCAGCCTGGTAGTATAATAGGAAATTAGGCACTCCCATCCCTCCTCTCTCTTTTGGTTGGTACATAATATTGCGTTTCACCCTCGGTGGTCTCTTCCGCCATATAAAAGCAAACAGTTTTCTGTTTAAGTGCTTAAAAAAGCTTTGTGGGATAGGGATGGGTAATGCCATAAAGAGATATAGGATCTTTGGCAAAATAATCATTTTTATCGCATTAATGCGTCCCGTCCAGGATATATTTAAACCTTCCCATCTATCCAGTTCACCAAATAGTTCTTTCACTTTCTGAGGATAATTGGCCTCATACAATTCCTCCAACTTAGGGGTTACCTGTATTCCGAGATACCTTATAGACTTATTGGCCCATATAAAGGGGAGCTCAGCTTTGAGCCGTACTACCTCCTGCTTCGGTACTGTGAGATTTAGAATCTCTGTTTTATTAATATTTACCTTAAAGCCCGATTGTGCCCCATATTGTTTCATTATCTCTATAGCCTGCTTTATGGAGGTATCTGGGCTTGTCAGCGTCAACAGGATGTCGTCTGCAAATAACATTAGTTTATGTTCCCTTTTCCCACGCAGTATCCCCTTAACTCCTTCCTCCTTTCTGATAGTGCATGCTAATGGCTCCATTGTTAGTGCGAACAGCAATGGTGACACTGCACATCCTTGTCTAGTACCTCTCTTAAGATGTATTGGCTCAGAATAAGACCCATTTACTTTCAAAATCGCCAGGGGAGCCTGATATAAGATCTGCAGCCATTTTAGAAATCTCCCCCCCACTCCAATCTTCTCAAGTGTCGCAAAGAGAAAAGGCCATTCTACTCGGTCGAACGCCTTTTCTGCGTCCACCGAGAGAACAACTGCCGGTACCTGTTCATCCCCGACCTGCTGAATGAGATGTTGTAAGCACCTAGTATTGTCATATGCCTGACGTCCTGCAATAAATCCCACTTGATCCTCATGTACCAGTCTGGGCATCATCACCTGTAGTCTGCTAGCTAGTATTTTTGTAAATATTTTATAATCTACATTTAGTAGGGAGATAGGTCTATATGACCCACATTCTTGTGGGTCCTTCCCCGGCTTAAGCAGAAGAGTGACTGCCGCCAGCCGCCATGTATAGGGCAACTCTTGTGCCTGATCATACGCCAGAAACAGTCTCCACAAAAGTGGGGCCAACAGGGATGCATATAGCTTATAAAATCTTGCTGGATACCCATCAGGCCCTGGAGCCTTGGCATGTGGTAAATTTTTAATTGCTTCCTTTATCTCTTCTATTCCTATTGGCTCCGATAAGCGCTCTCTTTCTCCCTGTGTCAATTGTGGTAGCTCTACCCCCTGTAGATATGTAGTTATCTCCCCAGCTGTAGCGTCCACTTCTGATTTATAGAGGCTTGTGTAAAATTTATGGAATATCTCTTGTATATCCCCTGTTTCCGTGACTGCCTGGCCTTGTTGTGTTTTAATACTATGAATATGGTTTCGTGTCATCTGCTTTTTCAGCTTGTTTGCTAGCAATCTACTTGCTTTATCCCCCAGCTCATATTGCTCCTGTTGGACTTGTTGCAATTGACTCGCCATTTCTGCCAACTGCAGCTCATTAAGCTGCATTTTAAATTTATGAAGTTCATTCTGGAGATTTATATCTTCAGGTTTCGCCTTATGTTGCTGCTCTAGCTGGGCTATCCCCTTTCTAAGTTCTCTCTCTTTGGCTGCTTTTTGTTTAGTTAAGTGGGCCCTAAGGGAGATCAACTGCCCTCTCAGTACCACCTTTAACCCCTCCCAAAGGCTCTCTGGGCGGACTTCTGCCACGTCATTAAACTCAATGTAATCTTTTATGTATTGTTCCACCTTTCCCACAGTCTCTGGGTCATGTAATAAAGCTTCATCCATCCTCCAGTACTTTCTACCTCCCTCTGAATGTCCACTCCCCATAGTCAGCTGGACTGGAGCATGGTCAGACCATATACGAATGCCTATTGATATTTTTTTTATAGCTCTGGTCACCAGCCCATCCCCAAGCCAGAGATCAATCCTTGAGTATGAATTATGTGGTGCTGAATAGTATGTATAGTCTTTTTCCTGCATGTGTGACACCCTCCATAAGTCTATTAGACCCCATCTATGCATAAAACTGGAGATCTTTTCTCTATCTTTTCTAGCATATCCCGCCTCCCCTTTTGAATTATCCATCATCGGGTTCAGGGTCAGATTGAAATCCCCACCCAATAATAATTGGCCTTGCATGTTTTCTTGTATCACTGTTTCAAGTTCTTCTATAAATTTACCTTGCCCTTCATTGGGTGCATACACTGTCATAAATGTATAGTGAGTATTATACAGTGAGGCTATCACCATAAGATATCTGCCTCCCTTATCTTCTACTGTTTTAATAATGCGCCATGGCAGTTTATCTGAGAAGGCCACCAACACTCCTCCCTTTTTATGATGTTGCCTGTTCGCAGCGTGGTACATTACTGGATATCTTTTGTAGGCTAACATTTTCTCATGACATTTTTTTACATGCGTTTCTTGCAGCATAATTATATCACCTTTCATTTTTAACAGTTCTGTATATATGCGCTTACGCTTAATGGGCGAATTGAGGCCCTTAACATTCCATGTCACACATTGAAACATGTTATACATTTCTTTCCCCTATATGCTAGCCTAGTCAGCAACCACCAGATACTCCCCTCTAGACCCCCCCCCTCCCCTCCCCCCCTTCCCCCCCTTTCACACAAAGGGCATGACCCATTCTCCTTTGGGCCCATGCCTCTAGCTGAGAGGAGTGACGTCATCTCCCGTCTCACAGCTCGCTCTAGTGACTTCTCCTTCCCCTCCTATTGACATAGTTCTTTGCCAACCTGTTCCAGTGATCGATCATCCAGTCATTCTGTTGTCCATCTCATTTTCCCGTTCGTGAATGCACTTGCTTGCCCGATAGTTGCCGTCGGAGGCGCCCTCGGCCTTGTGATACCCTTTGCCATTTAGGTTTTGGAGGGCAGACTACCGCTCCTTGCCCATCCTGTGGAGGATCCTCTGCCGTCTCCCTTCGTTTCAGATACTCCTGCGCTTCCTCAATTGATGCCACTCTCCTTTGCTTTCCCTCTTGAAAAAAGGTTAGGGCAAATGGGTACTGCCATTTATATGATATTCCTTCATCTCTCAGCTGTGCAGTCAACGGACGGAGTTCTCCCCTTCGTTTAAGGGTTAATGCTGATATGTCCTGGTATAGTTCAATCGGGTAGCTCTCCCAAGTTATAGGGGCCGCCCCTCTTGCCTTCTTCATCACTGCTTCTTTCACTGTGAAGTTTGTAAAGCATGCCACTATATCTTTCGGCTGGTTTTGTCTTCGTACACCCAATGCCCTATGGGCACGTTCAATGCTTATGGTTGTTTTATCATAGCATTCAGATTCATTAGATAATAATTGCGCTGCAATGGATCTCACCACCTCTTCACAATTGTTAAATTCAGGTACCTCAGGAACTCCCCGAATTCTTATATTGGAGCGTCTGCTTCTATTCTCTAGATCCTCCACTTTGTCTATGAGGTATCTAGCTTCATTTTTCCTCTCTTCCAATTGTTGCTCCATAGCTTTTAACGCTTCTCCCTGCTCCTCTTGCTCATTCTCTACCTCCAGGACTCGATTTCCCAGCTCAGTTATTTCCCCTCGCAGCTCCGCGCTCAGTTGGGCAAAGTCCCTTCGCACTTCTTTGAGGTCCGTTTTAATCTCTTGAAACCATGAGCAGAGCTTCGCCCATATTTCTGGTTCTACCTCCATTCTTTCATTTGAAGGCTCTTCGCGTGCTCGTTCTGTGTTTTCATGTTCTTCCCTCGTGCTGCGAGCGCCATTTTGTTCCGTTCTCCCTTTCTGTTGCTGATATGAGAACGCTGCTAAGTCCGGCAGTTTTGCCTTCGCTTGCGACATCATTTGATTTCGTTCTTATTCACCAGTCAGTCGCTATACTTTTCAGCCGATTGGAGGGGTAAGGATCGCTACTTAAATGCTTTTTTTAGTGCTGATCAGCGGGAGCTTCGTTCTCACTGCTCCATTCAGTAGCGTGACGTCACTTCCTCCCCCATCTAGGAGGTTCTTAAAGCCAAAGAAAAGTTCATCTCCATTCCTGAAAAACAGGCACAAAGTCCAATCCCTATCCAGTTCCAAAACCAAGAAAACCAACAATGCACCTGAAACTAATTGCCTGTCCTTTGATGACTCCACAAACGTCATAAGGTCCAGAACAATATCAAAAAGGTAACTGAACAAAGTCCCACGGGACTTAATTTCTTTCTTTTTGTATACTTCTCTCATCTACACATTACCACACATCTTTTTTATATTTGTGCTTCACTTTGGTAGAGATTCATCCACACCGCTCATTAATCTGTTCACCCGCACGCACACACATATCCCTTTCCCTAACACACACAGTTCTTTGGTGCCAACATTATATATCAACACATACATCCATACTCAGGTTTTCTCTGCCCCCTTTTTTATATACACCATATGTTTTAAGCACCTTTCTGACCCTTTCAGGCTTATTTTCGAAAGAGAAGAACGCTCATCTTTCGACACGAATCGGAAGATGGGCTTCCTCACAGGGTCATCCAAATCGGTATAATCGAAAGCTGATTTTGGACATCCCCAACTGCTTTCCATTGCAGGGACGGCCAAAATTCACAGGGGCATGTCGGAGGCGTAGCGAAGGCGGGACTTGGGCATGCCTAACATATGGACGTCCTCGACCCATAATGGGAAAAAAGGGAGTCCCTGACGAGCACTTGGATGACTTTACCTGGTCCTGTTTTTCTTACGACCAAGGCACAAAAAGGAGCCAGAAATGACCAGATGACCACTGGAGAGAATCGGGGATCACCTCCCCTTACTCCCCCAGTGGTCACTAATCCCCTCCCACCCTCAAAAAAATATTTTAAAATATTTTGTGCCAGTCTCTATGCCAGCCTCAAATGTCATACTCAGCTCCATCACAGCAGTATGCAGGTCCCTGAAGCAGTTTTAGTGGGTGCAGTGCACTTCAGGCAGGCAGACCCAGGCCCATCCCTCCCCTACTTGTTACACTTGTGGTGGTAAATGTCAGCCCTCCAAAACCCACCACAAACCCACTGTACCCACATCTAGGTGCCCCCCTCACCCGTAAGGGCTATGGTAGTGGTGTACAGTTGTGGGTAGTGGGTTTTGGAGGGGGGTTGCGGGGCTCAGCACATAATGCAAGGGAGCTATGTACCTGGAAACAATTTCTGAAGTCCATTGCAGTGCCCCTTAGGGTGCCCAGTTGGTGTTCTGGCATGTCAGGGGGACCAGTGCACTATGAATGCTGGCTCCTCCCATGACCAAAGGGCTTGTATTTGGTCGTTTCTGAGATGAGCGTACTTGGTTTCCATTATCGCCGAAAATCAGAAACGACCAAGTCTAGGGACGACCATCTCTAAGGACAACCTAAATTTCAAGATTTGGGCGTCCCCAACCATATTATCGAAACGAAAGATGGACGTCCATCTTGTTTCGATAATACGGGTTTCCCCGCCCTCCATTGGGATGTTTTACGAGGACGTCCTCAGCAAAACTTGAGCGTCCCTTTTGATTATGCCTCTCCACGTTTCTAGACTACCCAGTCACTGGTCTTTTTTGCTTTAGTGTATTCCTTTCTAAAATAGCACTGGCACGTCGTATATGCTTTTTTGTTTTACACCCGTTTCAAGAACCCTGCTCCCTGATCCTTTTTCCAGACATTCTCCCATCAACACTGTACTAATCTTTACATTTTGACATTTCTTCTCCACTTTTTCCACAGGTTCGATTTGTCTTAATTTTCTGACACTACCATTTCCTACTTTGTGCATTATTTCCATACATGCACAGTCTTTTCAAAGGTATGCTTTTTCTCCCTTTTCTCCTCTTTTTTTTTTTTTGCTTACTTTAGTTCATTTTTCAATTTTGGTTGTTTTTGTGTTTCATTTTCCCATGATGTTCACTTTGTTTTTTTACAGATCTTTTCCATTTCTATGTTTGCTCTTTGACATTTTTCACTGAGAGGTTAGTACCTTTTTATATATTTACATTTTTATATATTTTTTAACATATTTTTCTTTCCAGTGTTTTGACACCAGTATACATGTTTATGCTTGATGTATTTTATAGTATGTTCTTTTTCCACTTGTCTTATCAAATGATGTTTTCTAAAAGTTTTAAAGTACACCGGTCCACATATTACCTGTACTTGCACTTACATCTTTCGTATATATTTTATACTGTTTAATTAATTATTTATGTTGTGTTTGCATAATGTCTTTATTCATATAAAGATCTGTGGTCAATTTTTAATTTATAATCTTATATTTGCACTTATATATATATATATATATATATATATATATATATATATATATATATATATATTTATTCATTTATTGGAGGCTCATGAATATACATGTTTTATCAATGTTTTATACATTTGATCTTCTTTTATTATAGACTCCTGAGGCAGGCACTTTTATATGCCGAAACATGGTGCCGTGTCGAGTCTTGAACATTGATATTTATTTATTTGTATGTACATGATTGGATTTTATATTCATTTTTATGTACATGATTGGACTTTTATATTTACATCATTGTGTATGATTTTATACATATTGTATTTTTAAATACCTTTTTTGTTTCACCTTTATACATATTTTGAGTAATACATTTTATTGTATTGTTCCTGAGGCTGTCCTGCAGTTTGAACTGTGTGGCATAGATGGGTATTGCGAGAATCTCATGGTCCTGCCCATCCCACACATTTCAAAACATGTCATGGCTACTGCACATCCAGCTGTTAAAATGAGGGTGCTGGACTCCCGGGCACCTTAGAGAGGAAATTGCCTCCAAGATATAAATAATGATGTTTTTGTTTTTATTTTTCAATAATGGGATACATTTAGGGTGAAATTCTGTATATGGTGCTGAACATTAAAAACTACTTCTTTGCTGAATTTCTGGCACTAAAAGCGTTCTAATGGACGCAGGGTACCAAAATGGGGCAGAAACATCAGATCCACATGAAAGCACACACACCCACCCATTTATAGAATAGCGTGTGTTTCTGTGTAGATCTGCAAAGTGGGTGTGGCCATGGGAGGAGCTTGAGTGGGCCAGTGGTGTTCTCTTAAAACGTACACAGTGTTAGAGAATTTGGTAGATCTGCATGCAAATTGCATGCTGGGATTTTCACCTGATTTCAGTTGGTGTAACGCTAGTGTTACACGCTATCTATAAAGGGTGCTGATCCTGGAACACTTTTTATGGAATACTGTTGAGCATCAATGTTTTTCGGCACTGAATTTTGAGTACCATGTATAGATTCCCCCCAATGTATACTTTTCTTTATTGTGCTGTAATGAGTTTTGTTTTGATTGTTTAAATTGCTTTATTTTCACTTTTGTTTTGCCTGTAACTTGCCTTGAGGATCTCAGGATGTAAGGTATCCACTTTGACCTATCAGTGGAGTGGAGTAGCCTAATGGTTAGTGCAGCTTGCTTTGATCCTAGTGATCTGGGTTTGATTCCCTCTGCAGTTCCTTATGACATTGGACAAATCACTTTAACCCTCAATTGCCACAGATACAAAAACTTTGATTGTGAGTTCTCTAGGGACAGAGAAAGTACCTGCATATGATGTGTACAGCACTGCATATGTCTAGTAGCACTATAGAAATGATTAGTAGTATATCATGCAATGTATAGATCTGCCAATGTCCATTTAGGAATTTTTTTTTTTAGATTTATATTTTGCTCACACCTTTTTCAGTAGCAGCTCAAGGTGAGTTACATTCAGGTACACTGGATATTTTCTGTCCCAGGAGGGCTCACAATCTAAGTTTGTACCTAAGGCAATGGAGGGTTAAGTGACTTGCCCAAGATCACAAGGAGCAGCAGTGGGATTTGAACTAGCCACCTGTGGATTGCAAGTCCGGTGCTCTAACCACTAGGCCACTCCTCCACTCCATCGTGCTTTTTAAAATGATTTTATTTCTAGATCTACTAGAAATCAATTTTTATTACAGTTTCCCCCATTTTGCCATGTCAAGTGAAACAGGATTTTTCAATCCACTTTTCCTCATCAGGCTTCACAGTTTTGGAATTATCTTCCTTGTTTTCTAAGCCCCTAAGATATTTCATTTTAAAAAGTGTATTAATTTGTTGTATAATTTGGTTTAAACATTGTAATTCCAGGTGTCTGTTCAGTTTTTCTTTGTTACTCGCAGCGAACTTTGTGGTGTTTTGTGGATTATAAGACTGTAGTAATAATAATAAAGTCAGAAGATCAAATGTGAGAAAAATTAATGATTACAAAGTAAACATTTTAAGAGGAAAAGAATTTCTAGATCAAGGGATCATGATGTGTGGTTCACAGGGAGCAGACTCAGGAACGGCATTAGGCACCTTTTCTTCATAAAAATGATAATGGATATACTGAACAGCCATCCAGCTGGTGATGAGAAAAATAAGATCTTTGTGCCTTCTTGAATTAAGTATAGAGAATTCCCGGTTGTGAAGGGGAAGACAGCGATTGACTGGATAAAAGCTGGAAATTGTGGCATAACATTATATTTCTTTCATGAGCACCAGGCACTATCCAATAGAGTAGGCTTACTAGAATTCACTATGCAGAAAAAGAGGTCTATGTGCTTTTCTGGTAATGCTGTGACCTCTAGCTATTTTGCCCTGCTAGGAAACAATTATAGTGAGAAAGAGAATCTCTGATGCACAGGTCTTTTATACAGTGCTCCGAGAAGTAGTACCATGTCTATTAGAATTATCTACACATTGCGGAGATGACCTAAATTTCCTGTTTGTAATGTAGTCGTAGGCAAAGTAGGTCATCAGTTAATCTTTAAAATGAGATAATTTGAATTCTAGTTGCATCATGACTCTCTCCTGTCAAATCACCCCAGTTTAATATGTTCTGTGGGCTGACCAGGTGGTGCAAAGGTAGGTGTTGCATACTGCCATGTGGAGGAGCAATTTTGATTCCTGGGCTTGGCTTGTGCACCCTAAGTCAGCCCTATAATGACAAGGTAGAAAAACCTGGCTCATTGCAAATAAAGGCTCATGGCACCATAGCCCAGTAGAGGCCATTCCTGAATGAGCTGGAAATCCAAAGCCCTGCTATCAGTGGTGTACCGAGGGGGGGGGGCGGTGGGGTTGGTCCGCCCCAGGTGCACGCCGTTGGGGAGGTGCCAGCCTGTTGGCTGAGTCCGTTCGTTCCCTCCCTGCTGCTCCCTCTGCGCGCGGAACAGGTTACTTCCTGTTCCGGGGCAGAGGGAGCAGCAGGGAGGGAACGAGCGGACTCAGCCAACAGGCGCACGGCACCCCCCCCCCCCCCAGCAGGTAAAAATGTACTCGGGGGGAGGGTGTAATTTCGCCGGTGGGTGGGTGGCTGCGCTGCACCCGGGGGGGAGGGGGTAATTTCGCCGGTGGGGGGGGGGGGGGATGTAATTTCGCCGGTCAGGGAGGTGCTGCACTGCACCCGGGAGGGGGCACATCGGTGATCCGCCCCGGGTGTCAGGCAGCCTAGGAACGCCACTGCCTGTTATAATTTACCTGAAGGTTAACTTATAACAGGGCATCTAGGCAGGGAAAGCACATGGGCACATATGTTGTACCTGTTTTATTAAAGTAACATCTACGTCAAATTACCCCAGGGAAAACAGGCACACATGATTAGAGCTCTGAGACAGGTAAGTTTAGGCACATATGTGCATATTTATATGAATTATGCATATGCAAATCTCCTGGGAATGCCAACACATTTCATATAAAAGTAGGTGTTGTGTCTTTTCCATGTCCATATCTAATCTATAAGTGATGCATATAGATTAGATAATTGCCTACACGAGCTCATAGAACAGTGCTCTACATGGAATCACTGCGCTAATGGAATCACTGCATGTTAACCCCCAAATTTTATATATTATGCCTTAATTTCCATGCAGAAATCAAAGCATATTCTACAAGCTCCTCCACATGGCCGTATGCAACACTTACCCTCGCACCACCTGGTCAGCCCAAAAAACAATATGTGTAACTTAATTGGTTAACTAGCTAATCAGCACTGTTAATTGGATGTTAACAATCAATTATCAGGACTAATTGGCATTAAGATTTATGCACACAGTTCACTAAGTGTTTTCTATAATGTGATATGTGTAAATTCCAAGTTGCATAGTTGAAAAGGAGGCGTGGTTATGGGAGTGGAATGGGCAGGTCGTGGGCATTTCAAAAATCTATGCGCATTATTATAGAATACTACTAAAAAAGGCCCGTTTCTGACACAAATGAAACGGGCGCAAGGTTTTCCTCGGAGTGTGTATGTTTGAGAGAGTGTGTGTGAGAGTGACTGTGTGTGTGAGAGAGAGAGTGAATGTGCAAGTGTGTGTGTGTGTGACAGAGAGAGAGTGAGACTGGGTGCGAGTGTGTCTGTGAGAGAGAGGGTGTGTGTGTGTGAGAATGAGAGTGTGTGCCAGGGGCCCCCCTCCCTCCTCCCTCTCCCTCCCTTCCCCCTCTCCCTCCCAGTTCCAGAGTCGTTCCCTCCTTCCCTCCCTCCGACTTTCAGGGCGTTCCCTTCCTCCCTCCCTCCCTCCGATTTTCAGGGTCATCCCCTTCCTCCCTCCCAGTTTCAGGGTCCCTCCCTCTGAGTTTCAGGGTCCCACCCTCCGAGTTTCAAAGTCCCTCCCTCTGAGTTTCAGGGTCCCTCCCTCCCTTCGAGTTTCAGGGTCCCTCTCTCCCGAGGAGTCATGGCGGCTACCCACAAACCCTCCCATGGGGCCCGGAGGGGCAGCCATGGCCGTCGCCTGCTTTCCTCCTCTGCAGCGCCGTTCCGACTCCTGAGGTCCCCCCTCCCCTGCGCCCAGCACAGGAACGCGCGGCATAGCAGCACGCTCTCTGTGGCTCTGCGCCCTTCGCTCATGCCAAAGGAGGACTCCGACCTTTCTTTCCCTGCCATTGTTCACGACGCTCTCGGCTACTCTGCCCCTCAACGCTTCTGTTTCTCTTTCAAGCTCCGCCTCCACCCCTGTGCCCTGCGTCTTTCGCCCCTCCTCCTCCAGCTCTGGCGTTCTACGTGACGTCAGCCAGGGCTCGGAGCCTAGCAGACCAACTCTGAAGAAAGCCACAGACACAGGCAGCCAGACGCATAGAACATTGGAGGTGAGAATTATTATATAGGATACCCACTCTGTGCCTAATTTAGGCATCAAGATTTATGGCAAGTGGAACATTAGGTCATGTGGAGAGGCACTCGGTGTATTCTAGATACCACTTGGAAACTTAAGCTGATTCTTTAAAATTTAATCATACTTTAGAGAATATGACTAGGTGTATTTTTTTACTGCATGAATTTTTCAGGCATCATGTATAGAATCTAGTCCTAAATGCTGCCCATCCTATCTTATACCTACGGATCACATGGTCAGGGCCGTGCTAACACGGTAAGCGAGGTAAGCAAGGCAGGGGGGCGCTTCCCTCTGGGGGGCGCCGCCGCACCATGCTCACCTCGCTCACCCTCCCGCAACATCCCTTTTCTTTTTTTTTCTTTTAAATTTACCTCCGTGGTGGCGGTTCTGGCAGCGCAGCGTCAGGGAAGGAGGCGGCGCTCCCGACGTCTCTAGCCTTCCCTTCGCTGTGTTCCGCCTTCTTCTGACGTAAAGGATGACATCAGAAGAAGGCGGAACACAGCGAAGGGAAGGCTAGACGTCGGGAGCGCCGCCTCCTTCCCTGACGCTGCCGGAACCGCCACGGAGGTAAATTTAAAAAGAAAAAAAAAGAAAAGGGATGTTGGGGGGAGAGAAGAGGGTGGGCAGTTGAACAATGGGAGCGGGAGGGCAGGGGAGAAACGAGAGCATGGATGAGAAGGGGGGGGGGGGAAGAGGGCGGGCCAGGCTGGGACATGGGAGAGAGAGGAGCATGGATGCGAGGGGGGGTCATGGAAGGGAGAGAGGGGAATTGCTGGATAGGGATTAATGGAGGGGGCAGGGGACAGAGGAGCATGGATGGGCATGGATTGGGAGGGCAGGGCTCAGGGAGAGAGGGGAATTGCTGGAAAGGGATGAATGGAGGGGGCAGGGGACAGAGGAGCATGGATGGGCATGGATTGGGAGGGCAGGGCTCAGGAAGAGAGGGGAATTGCTGGAAAGGGATGAATGGAGGGGGCTGGGGACAGAGAAGCATGGATGGGTATGGATTGGGAGGGCAGGGCTCAGGGAGAGAGGAGAAATTGCTGGACATAGAGGGGAGGGAAGAAAGATGAAGGAGATGAAATGAGGGAAAAGGAAGAGAGGAGAAAAACTGCACATGGATGAAGAAAATAGGCAGAAGCTGAGGACCAGAAATGAAGAAGAAAGGAGGAAAGGAAATAAATAAATGGAAAGGAAGCCCTGGAAACGGAGTTAAGAGGACAGATAGCAGCAGAATCAGATACTGGGCCAGCATGATCAGAAAAAGAAAGTCACCAGACAACAAAGGTAGAAAAAAAATCATTTTATTTTCATTTTAGTGTTTGGAATATGTCCACTTTGAGAATTTACATCTGCTATCTTATTTTGCAATGTATAGCAATTTCTTTCTAAGAATATTGCTGACAATTCCTGTCAGTGTGGCAAGTGGTGAGCGATCATTTTCACGGGGGGGGGGGGGGGGGGGGCGCCGCCGCCGCCGCCAACTGATAGTCTGCAGGGGGGGCGCCAACTGATAGGCTGCAGGGGGGCGCCAGAGACCCTAGGCACGGCCCTGCACATGGTTCTCAGCGTACGCTAATGTCTGTTAGCTGTAACAGGTAGGAACTGTTCACCAACAACTGGGTAATACAGAGGAATTTTAGCACCACTGGGTAAGTGGTTTTAAACAGTCTAATAATGTCAAATTTGTAATATCCCAAACAACACCATTCCAAGAGTCTAAATAGTCCATAAGTTCATGTGCAAATGATGCTCTGAGGAAGCAAAGCCCTGCTGCCTGGCTTTCAGCCCAGCCAATAGTTGCTCTCCACCATGGCATTTCTTAATCCAAGCCTATTAGTGAAAATGCAGTCCTGAAATTTTCTCACTCTGGCTGGCAATTTTCACTTCTCACAGTGTTCAAGGCACCCCAGTTTTAAAAAGCTCTGGGGCCCTTGATAGTTCCTCCTCTTGGGATAGTTTCACTTTAAGCAACTGGCACCATCCCATGCCCGTTAACTGTCAAACACTGGTAAAAGAGCATATCAGACCTTCTTCAACAGAATGCCTTCAACTCTAACCCCCCCCCCCCCCCCTTCCCATCTCCATACCTGAGCTCAAACTCAGTTTCCAAATCACTGCAGTCTACAGGTTCAAGCTCAGCCATTTGTTCTTCAACAGGGATCTCAGGAATTCCAATCTCCATAGAGGTGGGTTCCTCAGCTTCTCAGGAACATGTAGGCGCTCCATACCTTTGGTCCTGCTGCGAGCCATTATATCATCTGGGAAGGGTTCTTTAAGGCTGGTTCAGGATCCTGGGCTTGGGCACCATCCTGGTTATGACATAGGACACGCTAAGCTTTAGTAAAAGGGCCCCATAGTAAATGATGGCATATAAAGGCCAAAATGGGCCTATTCAGTGTACACAGAAGTGATTTTTTCTTTAATGGGTAGAAGCACATACAAATTTAGCTGTAGAACCCCATACCCAATCCACTTTTTCCCATGTTCTTCACACAACCTACAAAGTTGGTACCACAGACTTTAGGATTGTAACTATGCTGATTTCCCACAATATTTCTGTGTTGTTTTGCATTGTAAATTCCAAGCAGGTTATCCCAGACCTTTCAGAAATTCCAACCCAGTGATGTCACTGCTATTGTGGGCTGTATCTGTCACTCTGACATGTTACCTAATGCTTCATTTCCATCCTGTTGTCTCTAGAGCAGATCTTCCCAAACTGTGGGTCAGGACCCCAAATGTTTGGGATTGTGATCTGGGTTGGCTCTCCATTACTCTCCATCTTCAGCCTATCACATTATTTTATTTGGCTGTAATCATGGGATTACAACCAAAAAAAGATTGATATCTTCTGACTTTTTTTGAAATCCAATACCTTTTTGTCTTCACTGTCTCCTCCAGGAGACCTTTGCAAGCTTCAATGATGTTTTTTGCAAGAAAATATTTTCTAATTTTGTTCCTGAATGTATTCCTTTAGTACTTTATATTATGATCCTTTGTTTTGCAACTTCTCTTCTGTTAAAAAGGTTTATTTTCTGTGCATTATTCATACCTTCCAAGCATTTAAGTGACTCAGAGGGGCATAATCGAACGTCGCTGGCGAAATAGATCGCCGGCGATCTATTTTGGCGGCGGTGCAACAGCTGGCCGGAACCGTATTTTCGAAAAAGATGGCCGGCCATCTTTTTTTCCGATAATACGGTTTAGCCTGGCCAAATGCCAGAGTTCGCCGGGGTTGAGATCGCCGGTTTTGTTTTTCAGCAATAATGGAAAAAACTGCCGGCCATCTCAAACTCGGCGAAATGCAAGGCATTTTGTCATGGGAGGAGCCAGCATTCGTAGTGCACTGGCCCCCCTGACATGCCAGGACACCAACTGGGCACTCTAGGGGTCAGTGAGGTGGACTTCAGAAAAAGCTCCCACGGGTGCTGAGCCCCCCCAAACCCACTACCCACAAATGTACACTACCATAGCTCTTAGGGGTGAAGGGGGCAACTACATGTGGGTACAGTGGGTTTTGGAGACCTCCCATTTACCAGCACAAGTGTTACAGGTGGGGTGGAGGATGGTCCTGGGTCCGCCTACCTTAAGTGCACTGCGGTACCCACTAAAAGTGCTTCAGGGACCTGCATACACGCAGGCCTCTAGGACTTGTTGCTGCTGTATAACCTTGGCACACCAGTTGACACCTGAAGACTAATCTCTTCGAAAAAGTCCTTTATTTGAATAAGCACGTTTACTCACAGTTAACTGCAGATCAGAGGTTGTGCCCCACTGGCAAAGAGTCTCCCTGGTACTGAAATTAGCAGTAGGTCAGAGCTGGCAGAATGGTGTACAGTGCCCTCTTTCAGCAACATTCAAGGTAATAACTAAGTTCTCTAACGTGGGTAACACATGAAAGGGATCTAAAACTGGCTTACAAAAATGGCCACTACCTCCTGGACTACCAGAAACAAAACTGGACACACTCTGAGCCAGTTAGCAGGGGGAAAAGCACCATGGGAGTAGAGCCCACTACCCTACACCCACCACATGCATTGCTGATGTGACTCTGCAGTGCACCTAACAGAAAAGATGTCACACTCACCCGAGAGCCACATCACAACCAGGGAAAGGCTGTCAGAGGATAGAACACATTCTGCTGTCATGGAGGTGGGTAAGGCATTTGAGGCTGGCATACAGGCTGGCAAAAAAGGTTTTTATTTTTATTGTTTTAGTGTGGGAGGGGGTCGGTGACCATTGGGGGAGTATGGGGAGGTCATCCCCGATTCCCTCTGGTGATCATCTGGTTAGTTGGGACACCTTTTTGAGGCTTGGTCGTGAAAATTAAAGGACCAAGTAAACCCAGTGAAATACTGCTGAACGCCGTTTTTTTTCCATTATCCGCGAAAGCCAGCCATCTGGTAGCCACGCCCATGCCCGCCTATGTCCCACCTTCGCTTCGCAGGCGACATGCCCCTTTGAACTTTCGCTGGCGAGGCGACGGGAAAGTGGTGATGCTGTCAAAAAAGCAGCTTTCAATTATACCGATTTCGCAGCTTTTCCGAGATCGGGCCATCTCCCGATTTATGTCGGAAGATGGCCGGCGATCACTTTTGAAAATAAGCCCAATAATCTCCATCTTTCCTCTCATCTCCTCTAGGATATATCTAGAGCCAGATATTCAAAACCACTTATCCATACAGCGGCAGCTGTCCTATCGAACAGTATTCAGAGGTTCTATCCAGATAATCATATTACACTGGCTTCCCATCAAAGTGAGAATCACCTTCTAATTATGTACCTTTATCTTTCAAATACTAAATGGCACAGCTTCAGACTATATGGTACCATTAATAAACTTACCTCAAAGAAATACTAAATATGAGGCAAGAAACTATCTAAGACTACACCTCCCAAATTGCAAAAAAATGATCTACAAAACTGTCCACTCTGCAGACTTCACTTACCTAGGAACCAAATGGTGGAACTCCTTACCACCCAAAATAAGAAATATACAGGAATATACTAGATTCCGCAAAATCCTCAAATCGTTCCTATTCAAACAAACCCTCACAAAGAACAACCATATCTCAAACAATTAATTATTACCTGAATTGGTTATTACTGTTTACCATTCATTTTCTCTTTGCTTCATGTACAATTTTTCATTCATAATAGATTTTCTAAATGTTAAACATCAATAGTTATCCCAGTATGCTTATGATACTGTATTGTAAAATTGGATTCTTACAACAAATTACTTTCTTATGCATTATTCTTTGTTATGTATCCTATACTGTTTATTGTAAGCCACACTGAACTCAAACTTGTTTGGGATAATGTGGGATATAAATGTCACAAATAAATAAATACTGCAGCCAAACAACCTTATATATGATCTTAACACTATCTGGATAGCGTTGGAGCAGTGTGAAGGCAGAGTATGGGTGTGCCACCTAACTCTACCGATAACCAGAGATATTCAACCACTATTCAGACAGTTATGCTGGTAAAAGGCCATCAAGAAGACTTTAATAACTTTAAACTGCATGTCTATCCGATAATGGCTGAATATCACTGCTATCCAGAGTTAACATGTCATTGCTGATTTAATATATTCGGGGCCATTTGCTATCCAGAAACTGGTGCAGAATGTATGAAATAGATGTAAGCACCACATGTGTTTCAATTTTGACCCATTATATCCTTGAATTTCATCTCATATGATTTGTGATGCAGACCATACACAATTTTGCTTGCCTTTCTCTGGACCACCTCAAATCTATCTTTGTCCTTTCTGAAATACGGCCTCTAGGACTGAACAAAATGATAAAGGGGATGGAACTCCTCTCAATGAGGAAAGGCTAAAGAGGTTAGGCTCTTCAGCTTTGAAAAGAGACAGATGAGGGGAGATATGATTGAGGTCTACAAAATCCTGAGTGGTATAGAATGAGTAGAAATAAATCAATTTTTTACTCATTCCAAAAGAACAAAGACTAGGGGACACTCGAGGAAGTTAAATGGAAATACTTTTAAAACAAATAGGAGGAAATATTTTTTTCACTCAATGAATAGTTAAGCTCTGGAACTATTTGTCAGAGGATGTGGTAACAGCAGTTAGCGTATCTGGGTTTAAAAAAGGTTTGGTCAAGTTCTTGGAGCAAAAGTCCATAGTCTGCTATTGAGACAGACGTGGGGAAGCAACTACTTGCTCTGGGATTTGTAGCATGGAATGTTGCCACGATTTGGGATTCTGCCAGGTACTTGTGACCTAGCTTGGCCACTGTTGAAACATAATACTAGGCTAGAAGGACCATTGGTCTGACCCAGTATGGCTACCCTTATGTTCTAATTCTATAACTGGGTGCCAACGTTAGGGGCCTAGATACAATGTGCTCAGGGCGAATTCTATAATGGCATCGGACACCAAGATTCTGTTTTAGAATACTAGAATTTGTATCAACGTACCTACAATTAGGTGTGCCCCACCCATGTGTATGCCCCTTGCATTTACATGCTATACCAAATTGTGCACTACGAGTATCAAATAGCTCTGAGAATGCACATAGTACTTATGCATGCAAGTGTACACTTACCTGTTAGTATTCTGTAATTCTAACATGCAAACGGCACTTAAATTTAGGCGCCAATGTTATAGAACAAGGCGGTATTCTGACAGCCACTGTTCCCTCTAAGCTGAGTAGGAGTCCTCCATCTACAGTCCTACCAGTGTGTGTGTGGGGGGGGGGGGGGGGGGCACAGGCAAGTTCTGAAGGACTCCAGGGAACCTCCTTGTGCCTAGAGATTGAAAACACAGTATTGAAGCACCACCCCCTACTGGTTGGAAGACACCTGCTCAGCTTAGAGGGAACAGTGCTGACAGTACCACTGTTAATCCTTCCAGACTGCCTTGGCACTAATGCCAGGGTATTAAGGGGGCAGACTGTGGGTGGAGGAATTAGTTATCTAGAAAGCAGTGATTTTCAGTCCACAATCTGGATAACCTCTAGATAACTTTAGCACAGTAAAATAGCTGTCCTAAAGTTATCCAGATTGCTATCCAGAAAGAGGATTCAATATTGCAATTATCTGGATAGTATGGCTACTTGCCATTCTTAACACATATTGGGCATTGGCAGCATTGAATATGCAAACACAATTTCAGGGCTGGTGCAACACGATAAGCAGGATAAGTATGGCAGGGGGACGCCAACATTCAGGAGGTAGCAAAAGCTGCCACTGTTTACTTGTTGCGCAGACCCTACATCAGCACTCCACTGGCTTTAGCCCTCCCCAGCTGTCCTGCTCTTCAGAGTCATTAGCAGAGCAATGGGAGCATCTCTTTCATTATTGCCACTCTACTTCTTCTCAAACAGGTCTGGCTGCCGGAGGCTGATGCAGGGGGTAGGTGGGAAAGGGAGGACTGGAGCTGGAGGTAAGAGTTGATGCAGGGGACAGGTGAAAGAACAGAGCTTGGAGATGAAAAAGGGCAGGCGAGAAAAGGAAGCTGGTGCTGGAGCTGGGGATGAGAGAAGGGATCTAGAGCTGCGAGCTGAAAAGGGGGATGGGTGAGAGAAGGGGGTTGGGGCTTGGAAATGGCCCTGAAATAAGGGCTAGGAGAAGGTGGCTGATTCAAGACTGTGGATAGCAATGGTCTGATGCTAGGGGTAGATGCCAGAATGGGACTGATGCCAGAGTTGATGAAGGGGGACTCAGACTGGGGATGGGGAGGAGGTGGTAAAAAGGATATAGTGCTACGTCTGAGAGAAGAGGCTGGGGTCCGACAAGGGGCAGATGCAAAATGGGGGTTGGGGGCTGATGCAAAGGCTGGGAGAAAGAAGAGATGGACAGATACTATGTGGAAGAAATGGAGAAGCAAGGGGATATGCAGGGGAAGGTGAAGATGGAGGGGCAGAGGGATGGGTATTGGGGATAAGGTGGAGGAAAGACAGAGTAAATTAATATTGGAGAAGTAGGTAAGTGGACATATGCTGGAGAAGGAGAGAAGGAAATATGGGAGAAGAGGCAGGGTCTAAGGATGATAGAGAAAAAGGAAAAAAGAGAGGAAGAGTTATGAAGAAGGTGCAGGACAAAAGAAAGGGACAGATCTCCAAATAAAGTGAAAAGGGATGGAAATATGGAAGGTAAAAAGGGAAATGGGAGCCTGAATATGGGAGTAAGACACAAAGGGGCTGAAGTTGGAGAGGGAATGAATAACAGGGAAGTAATTGGAGTTGGTAAGGGGATCAGAGGCAGAGACAGATAAGCTAGGGAAGAAATAAATATAATGGGTGGAAATGGGAGACTAGAAACTTGAAACTTGAGAAGAAATTAAGTTGCTATGAAATTCTCACGGTTCTTTTTTTTTTTTTTTCTAACATCAATGATTATTTTAGCCCCTACATTATGAACAATGAACCCTGAAAACTAAGGCTGGAAACATCATTTATGAAATTTAAGTGTGGTCTCAAGACGTACATATTAACAACACTTTTTGATTCCTAAGCATCCCTTTTATAGCCACTTGTAGTTGGTGGCTGATTCCAGATGAAGTGGAAGAGGGGTGGGCTGAAGCCTGCAGGAGAAATGACTTTTTCATTCTTTGCTGTCTTTCACATGCCAAATATGTAATTCTTTCCTGGCTTCTTTTTTTTTTTTTTTTTTAATCTTTCTGAGGACATGGATTACTGAGACCAAGTCAGCACGGCTTTTGTGTGGGGAAATCTTGCCTGACCAATTTACTTCAATTCTTTGAAGGAGTAATCAAACATGTGGACAAAGGGGAGCCGGTTGATATTGTGTATCTGGATTTTCAAAAGGCATTTGACAAGGTACCTCATGAAAGGCTACAGAGGAAATTGGAGGGTCATGGGATAGGAGGAAAAGTCCTATTGTGGATTAAAAACTGGTTGAAGGACAGGAAACAGAGAGTGGGGTTAAATGGACAGTATTCACAATGGAGAAGGGTGGTTAGTGGGGTTCCTCAGGGGTCTGTGCTAGGACAACTGCTTTTTAATATATTTATAAATGATTTAGAGATGGGAGTAACTAGTGAGATAATTAAATTTGCTGATGACACAAAGTTATTCAAAGTCGTTAACTCGCGACAGGATTGTGAACAATTACAGAAGGACCTTACAAGACTGGGAGACTGGGCGGCTAAATGGCAGATGGCGTTTAATGTGAGCAAATGCAAGGTGATGCATGTGGGAAAAAAAGAACCCGAATTATAGCTACGTCATGCAAGGTTCCACGTTAGGAGTTACGGACCAAGAAAGGGATCTGGGTGTCGTCGTCGATAATACGCTGAAACCTGCTCCGTGTGTTGCTGCGGCTCGGAAAGCGAATAGAATGTTGGGTATTATTAGGAAAGGTATGGAAAACAGGTGTGAGGATGTTATAATGCCGTTATATCGCTCCATGGTGCAACCGCACCTTGAGTATTGTGTTCAATTCTGGTCACCGCATCTCAAGAAAGATATAGTGGAATTGGAAAAGGTGCAGCGAAGGGCGACTAAAATGATAGCGGGGATGAGACAACTTCCCTATGAAGAAAGACTAAGGAGGCTAGGGCTTTTCAGCTTGGAGAAGAGACGGCTGAGGGGAGACATGATAGAGGTATATAAAATAATGAGTGGAGTGGAACAGGTGGATGTGAAGCATCTGTTCACGCTTTCCAAAAATACTAGGACTAGGGGGCATGCGATGAAACTACAGTGTAGTAAATTTAAAACAAATCAGAGAAAATGTTTCTTCACCCAACGCGTAATTAAACTCTGGAATTCATTGCCGGAGAACGTGGTGAAGGCAGTTAGCTTGGCAGAGTTTAAAAAGGGGTTAGACGGTTTCCTAAAGGACAAGTCCATAAACCGCTACTAAATGGACTTGGGAAAAATCCACAATTCCGGGACTAACATGTATAGAATGTTTGTACGTTTGGGAAGCTTGTCAGGTGCCCTTGGCCTGGATTGGCCGCTGTCATGGACAGGATGCTGGGCTCGATGGACCCTTGGTCTTTTCCCAGTATGGCATTACTTATGTACTTATCTCTCTTTTTATTAGCTAATATTTAATGATTGTAAACCACTTAGATGAGTTATCAGTGAGCAGTACCTCAAATACTAAATAAACTTGAAACTTGATAAGAAATTAAGTTGCTCAGGAACTCTTTCAGGAGCTCAGGGTTCTTTTTTTCTAACATCAATGATTATTGAGTATACTCAGCATATCAGCTTTCCTAACAGCTTGCTTTAGGATGACTGAATAAGGAGAACAGTGATAAACATCTGCATGATCTGTATCCTGGGATTACCCAGACAGCAGTTCATCTGTTCTCTCTGCTTTGATGAGATACTGTGAAGAAGCACAGACTGTTTTTCCCACATAAACCTGACACTATCGTACATCACCCTAGCAGCTTGCTATTATTAAGTACATACAGAAAACAATTTTAAAAATATCCATTGTATCCATGGGTCAGCAAGCTAATTTTGAAAAGGAAACTCCCCAAGATGTTTCTCTTTGAAAAATCAGGCCAGTGGGGAGATACAGTTACTTTACACCTGCTTTAAAGCTTGTATTTCTACAGACCCAACCCCAGTGCTGCCCCCTGTGGGGGAATCACATGCACTTGGCCAGAGGTATGTATACATTTCCCTGCAGACAGCCCAGGACAATTTTCAAAGGGGGAATTCAGGTTCTAAATTGAGAGTTCCGGTTGCTTCCGTACATCCACTCAATGACTAATTTCTCAGATTACTAAATAAACATTATTTTTTATCTTGTTTGTGCAGTAAGAACATAAAACCATGTTCAGGATGTCTTCTCCAGACTGTGGTAATCAGGTGAAAGAGCTGCGGTCACTTCACAATGACTGTCCTATTGTCTCATAGCTTCAGCTCTGGAAAGAGGCCAGAGCTTCATGCTCCTTTTTCACCACACAACTGAAAACTAAAAAAGATTATTTTAACGGATATGCTTACCTGAGTAGGTATAACCTGAAAAAAGCAACCTGATTATAGGTGGTAGGTCTCATATTTGTAGAACTGCCATTATCATCACTAGGTCTCTAAATGATTTTAACAGAGTTTGTACTGTAATATATACGTGGAAGATTCACAGCCACCCCTATTGTGCTGGCATTATGAATAATATGTTCTCATGAATGGTACTATGCAGATTGACCTATCCAGTTTCTTTGAACTCTTACACTCCCCACTACTTCATCAGTAAAATCAGCACAGGGATGCATAGCTTTGTTCAGATATTCAGGTTAGTCCAGAGGTTTTCAACCTGGTCCTGGAGTACCCCTTAGCTAGATTTTCAAAATATCCACAATGAATATGTATACAATTGATGTGCATGCACTGCAAGGGCCAGCTGCTGCTCAATCTCTGAATATTTAGTGTCAGTATCTGTGGACAGCCCAGTTCTGAACATTCAGGTATTAGATGCCCATGGCAGCCAGCGTTTAAAAACCACACTGACTACCATGGGCTGAATATCATCTAGACCAGTGGTTTCCAAACCTTACACTGGAGGCACCCCAGCCAGTCAGGTTTTCAGGATATCCACAATGAATATTCTTACCACGTTGGAGGCAGTTCAGTCCCAAGGGGAATCATCTTTGCTTATTAGCTTTGATTTTGAAAAGGCTTTTAATAGAGTAGATTGGGGGTTCATGTACAAGATCTTAGTTACAGTGGGGGAAATAAGTATTTGATCCCTTGCTGATTTTGTAAGTTTGCCCACTGACAAAGACATGAGCAGCCCATAATTGAAGGGTAGGTTATTGGTAACAGTGAGAGATAGCACATCACAAATTAAATCCGGAAAATCACATTGTGGAAAGTATATGAATTTATTTGCATTCTGCAGAGGGAAATAAGTATTTAATCCCTCTGGCAAACAAGACCTAATACTTGGTGGCAAAACCCTTGTTGGCAAGCACAGCGGTCAGACGTCTTCTGTAGTTGATGATGAGGTTTGCACCCATGTCAGGAGGAATTTTGGTCCACTCCTCTTTGCAGATCATCTCTAAATCATTAAGAGTTCTGGGCTGTCGCTTGGCAACTCGCAGCTTCAGCTCCCTCCATAAGTTTTCAATGGGATTAAGGTCTGGTGACTGGCTAGGCCACTCCATGACCCTAATGTGCTTCTTCCTGAGCCACTCCTTTGTTGCCTTGGCTGTATGTTTTGGGTCATTGTCGTGCTGGAAGACCCAGCCACGACCCATTTTTAAGGCCCTGGCGGAGGGAAGGAGGTTGTCACTCAGAATTGTACGGTACATGGCCCCATCCATTCTCCCATTGATGCGGTGAAGTAGTCCTGTGCCCTTAGCAGAGAAACACCCCCAAAACATAACATTTCCACCTCCATGCTTGACAGTGGGGACGGTGTTCTTTGGGTCATAGGCAGCATTTCTCTTCCTCCAAACACGGCGAGTTGAGTTCATGCCAAAGAGCTCAATTTTTGTCTCATCTGACCACAGCACCTTCTCCCAATCACTCTCGGCATCATCCAGGTGTTCACTGGCAAACTTCAGACGGGCCGTCACATGTGCCTTCCGGAGCAGGGGGACCTTGCGGGCACTGCAGGATTGCAATCCGTTATGTCGTAATGTGTTACCAATGGTTTTCGTGGTGACAGTGGTCCCAGCTGCCTTGAGATCATTGACAAGTTCCCCCCTTGTAGTTGTAGGCTGATTTCTAACCTTCCTCATGATCAAGGATACCCCACGAGGTGAGATTTTGCGTGGAGCCCCAGATCTTTGTCGATTGACAGTCATTTTGTACTTCTTCCATTTTCTTACTATGGCACCAACAGTTGTCTCCTTCTCGCCCAGCGTCTTACTGATGGTTTTGTAGCCCATTCCAGCCTTGTGCAGGTGTATGATCTTGTCCCTGACATCCTTAGACAGCTCCTTGCTCTTGGCCATTTTGTAGAGGTTAGAGTCTGACTGATTCACTGAGTCTGTGGACAGGTGTCTTTCATACAGGTGACCATTGCCGACAACTGTCTGTCATGCAGGTAACGAGTTGATTTGGAGCATCTACCTGGTCTGTAGGGGCCAGATCTCTTACTGGTTGGTGGGGGATCAAATACTTATTTCCCTCTGCAGAATGCAAATAAATTCATATACTTTCCACAATGTGATTTTCCGGATTTAATTTGTGATGTGCTATCTCTCACTGTTACCAATAACCTACCCTTCAATTATGGGCTGCTCATGTCTTTGTCAGTGGGCAAACTTACAAAATCAGCAAGGGATCAAATACTTATTTCCCCCACTGTAAATATGGCATTGTAGGTAGATTCGGTGATGCTATACACTCACTTTATCAGGCACCTATGGCTTCATTGTTGGCCAAGGGGATTGCCTGTGTACCTTTTCACGTCAACAGAGGTACTCAACAGCAGTGGCGTACCAAGGGGGGGGGGGCGGTGGGGGCGGTTCGCCCCGGGTGCCAGTGGGTGGGGGGTGCTCCGCTCCCGTCGCCTCCAGTGGCCGTTCCCGCGGCGCCGCACATTAAAAAAACCGGCGAAACAGCGTCGCAGGCAGCGCCTCGTGTCCTGCTTGAAAAAAAAAATCAAATCTCCTTCCTTCTCTTCCTCGTCTTGACGTCTTGACGTCGACTCGGGCCTTCCAATCAATTTGATTGGAAGGCCCAAGTCGACGTCAAGACGTCAAGACGTCAAGACGTCAAGACGAGAAGAAGGAAGGAGATTTGATTTTTTTTTTACAAGCAGGACACGAGGCGCTGCCTGCGACGCTGCTTCGCCGGTTTTAACGGGACTGAGGTGGGGAAGGAGAGGAGCGAAAGGGACTCGGGTGGGGGTGTTCAGAGGGGAGAAGGGGACTGGGGTGGGGGTCTCAGACAGGGGAGTGGAGAAGGGGACTGGGGTGGGGATCTCAGAGGGGAGAAGGGGAAGGGAGAAGGGGACTGGGGTGGGGGTGTTCAGAGGGGAGAAGGGGACGGGGGTGGGGGTCTCAGACAGGGGAGGGGAAAAGGGGACTGGGGTGGGGATCTCAGAGGGGAGAAGAGAAGGGGACTGGGGTGGGGGTGTTCAGAGGGGAAAAGGGGAGGGGAGAAGGGGACTGGGGTGGGGATCTCAGAGGGGAGAAGGGGACTGGGGTGGGGGTGTTCAGAGGGGAGAAGGGGACTGGGGTGGGGATCTCAGACAGGGGAGGGGAGAAGGGGACTGGGGTGGGGATCTCAGAGGGGAGAAGGGGACTGGGGTGGGGGTGTTCAGAGGGGAAAAGGGGAGGGGAGAAGGGGACTGGGGTGGGGATCTCAGAGGGGAGAATGGAAGGGGAGGGGAGAAGGGGACTGGGGTGGGGGTGTTCAGAGGGGAGAAGGGGACTGGGGTGGGGGTCTCAGACAGGGGAGGGGAGAAGGGGACTGGGGTGGGGGTGTTCAGAGGGGAGAAGGGGACTGGGGTGGGGATCTCAGACAGGGGAGGGGGAGGGGAGAAGGGGACTGGGGTGGGGATCTCAGAGGGGAGAAGGGGACTGGGGTGGGGGTGTTCAGAGGGGAGAAGGGGACTGGGGTGGGGGTTTCAGACAGGGGAGGGGAGAAGGGGACTGTGGTGGGGGTCTCAGACAGGAGAAGGGGAGGGGAGAAGGGGACTGGGGTGGGGGTGTTCAGAGGGGAGAAGGGGGCTGGAACTGGGGGCTGAAAAAAGGGGCAGAGAGAGAGAGGGGACAGATCCTAGATGGAAGGGGGAGCGAGAGGGAGGGCAGACCCTGGATGGATGGGAGAGGGAGGGCAAATGGTGGATTGAAGGGGCAGAGAGAGAGGGCAGGCAGTGGATGGAAGGGACGGCAGAGAGGGCAGACACTGGATGGCAGAGAGAGAGAGAGAGTGAAGACAGATGCTGGATGGAAGGAAGACGGTGAAAAGAAGATGAGGAAAGCAGAAACCAGAGACAACAAACTGTAAATAAAATATATTTTTTTTGCTTTAGGATAAAGTATTGTAGATGTGTTAAATGTTTATAATAGAACATGTAAATAAGGTAATCTTTTTATTGGACTAATTTTAATACATTTTGACTAACTTTCGGAGAACAAAACCCCCTTCCTCAGGTCAGGATAGGATACTGTAACAGCACTATACTGTACTGACCCGAGGACGGAGGTTTTGGCCTCTGAAAGCTAAATGTATTAGTCCAATAAAATGGTATTATTTTACTTTCTATATTTGTTTTATTTCTATTTGTTAATTTGTAAAGTGGTGATTGGTACTTGTTAGTTTTTTTCAAATTTACATCTGCTGTCTTTATATTTTGCACGGTACTAGGGGACAGTTTCTGTTTCTGTGGTGTTGCATTGTATGCGGAGTCTGGCATTGGGGGTTCAGTTTAATTTTTGTCTAAATAGAAAGTTTATGATTACTTATTCTATAGTGGATTAGGGTGTATCTGTGTTTGTGAAAAAGACATGGCTTTCAGTTGGCATTGACTGTGCAGGATCTACGATCTGTACTATTCTGTCTGGTTTCGTTTTACAATAGGTGAATTGATGTTCTAGTGCTCACTGTAGTGTTTAAGATGCTTTCCTTTTCCTTGTGTGACTCGTAGAAATGACTGCTTATGGTATGGTAGAATTGCTCTATAGGTCCTGAGTGTTTTGTATTCTCGGCATGCCTAGTAGTGGATTGGGGGGGGGGGGTGTTAAAAAATGACCGGCCCCGGGTGTCAACTACCCTAGGTACGCCACTGCTCAACAGGGCTGCCCCTTATCACCACTCTTGTTTGTGCTGACCTTAGACCCATTAATCAGAGAGATTCTGGCCAACTCAGAGATTAAAGGCATTGTTGTGGGATGCACTGAATTTATAATCTTGGTGTTTTGAGATGACATCCCTTACAATATTATTACAGAGTCTCAAAGAATATGAAGAGTTTTCAGAATTTAAGCTTAATATGAGTAAATCTCCTAGTCTCTGCAGGGATTGGGAGGCAGATTTTCCATTATGATGGGCCACAGATGTATTTAGATATCTTGGTATACAACTTCCTGCTGATCCCAAACTTTTATACTCTCATGCAATATATCAAACGGAATTCAAACATGCATGGGATAAACATAAAGGAATCCTGTTCAGAAGAAATGGATCCTCAGGAGCTTAGCCGAGATTGGGTGGCGGAGCTGGTGGTTGGGAGGCGGGGATAGTGCTGGGCAGACTTATACGGTCTGTGCCAGAGCCAGTGGTGGGAGGTGGGGATAGTGCTGGGCAGACTTGTACGGTCTGTGCCCTGAAAATGACAGTTACAAATCAAGGTAAGATATACACAAAAAGTAGCACATATGAGTTTGTCTTGTTGGGCAGACTGGATGGACCGTGCAGGTCTTTTTCTGCCGTCATCGTCATCTACTATCAAGCAACAATTAGCAATTTGGAACTCCCTTCCACTGTCTGTATATGGCAGGATTCATCTTTATCCTATGATACTGTTCCCGTGTTGGCTGTATGTCCTCCAACATCCACAACATCATTTACAAATGTTGTGGAAGGGGAGAAAACCTAAGATTCAGTTGGAGTTCCTGTATGGGAACTGGGCAACTGGTTGTTTATGTCTCCCTAATATTCATCTTTAAAATATAGCATGTCTTCTTCAACATCTAAAAGACTGGGTAATGGAGACTGAGGATTTTACTCCTTGGCTCATGGAACAAGATCTTTTTCAGCCTTTACACCCACATTTTTTACTGCATGTACCTGGGAGTTCTGTATCACAATGATTCAAAGTGTTTTGTTCAAGTCTATGCGTGCTACTTGGCAGATTCTTTTGTCTTATTGTCCATATTCAGTCCATATTGACTTTCAACCTATTCTTGGTAATCAGGATTTTACATCAGGCATGGACACTCCTGTTTTTTTTCACATGGGGATAGAGTGGCTATCTACATGTTGCAGATTTACTTTCAGAGGTGGACCCTGTGAAACCTTTTAATCTCATATTGCAGACTCTGAGTGTCTTACCCGAGGGTATCTTTGTGAGTATGCAGGTGGCTCATTATCAGTTGCTGAAACATAATTGTGCTACTGGAATCTGTGATCTTCCTCACTCTTTTTTCATGCCTGTTGGCCAGTCTCAGGTATCAGTTTCCAGTTTATATAAGTCTCTGGCTGCACTTACACTGCATAAGAAGTATGAAACTCTAGTAGACAAATGGAATTCTCAGCTAGGCATCAGGCTCAGGGTGGCTGATCTTATCAAAACACTAAAACAACTTCCATTAGCGATGCATAGTGCTTTTTACAGAGAATGTCACTTTTGAACTATAACCAGAGCCTAGTTTTCACCAAAATAAGCTTACTATGCTGGATGTCTGAATTCCCCTCTCTGTGCTAAATGCGATGCAGAAGACAATTCTTTGTCTCATATTCTCTGGTCCTGTATACAAAGGTTTTGTTGCAGTAAGCAATGAGCAGACCAGAGGTATGGAAGCGCTGGGTAGTTTATTAATATAAATTACCTAACGTGGCCACGTTTCACCCTACGGCTGCATCAGGAGTGAAAACTATAGGGAAGAGAAAAAAAACAGCTTCCCCCTAATAGTTGTAATGTCTTCAAATATATTGCAGCACTTCCTTACTGGTAAAGCAGATTCACCTTCGCACTGACCGTAGGGTGAAACGTGGTCACGTCAGGTAATCGTATTAATAAACTGTCCAGCACTTCCATATTTCTGGTCTGCTCTTTGCTTGCTGGTGTGCAGATCATCGTCTCTCTTGTTGTCTGCTTACAAAGGTTTTGTCACCAGATGTTGCATATGAAGAGTATGGATGGGGGATTTGATGATAGGCCTAATTGTTAGATGCAGTAGTAGCTTGGTAAGTTCTGCTTGCTTGATTTCTGAGAGAATCCTTTTTTTTTTTTTTGGCCTCTTTGTACTCTAGCTCTCTTCCTTAATATGGACTCTTGGGTTATTTCTTTCTTGCTACATTTCAACTGTATGTAAGTTTAAAAATTCCAATTAAACAAAATCCTAGGCTTTTAGGGGGGTAAGTTTTCTTTTGAGCCCTTTGGCTAGTTTAATACAAGACTTCAACATCAAGTTCTTTTTTTTATGCAGTCAGCATTTTATTGATTTATTTCTACTTCCTACTTCCTTCATCTCTAGTTTCACCTGATTTGAGTCCACTTCAATCATGTCTACTTGCCTTATCCTATTGGTTAGCTGCACACAAACTGGTTTTAAATCCCTCAAAGATTTAAGGGCGGGACCAGAGCTGAGACAAGAGAAGGGAAGGCTGAAGCGCCGAGCCTGCTCACCTTTCACTGCTGCCGCCGGGACCCTGAGGTAAGATGACTTTTAAAATTCTGGGCGGCACGCAGGAAGGCGAGAGTGGATCGGCAGAGGACTGTTGTGGGAGAAGCGGTTGGGCAGGGGTTGGAACTCAGAAGGAGGGAGGGCCTGGAACTCGGAGGGAGGAAGGGGGGCCTGGAACTTGGAGGGAGGGGCCTGGAACTTGGAGGGAGGGAGGGGGGGCCTGGAACTTGGTGGGAGGGCGGGCCTGGAACTCGGAGGAGAGGGAGGGGAATGGGGAGAGAGGGAGGGGGACGGGGAGGGAGGGAGGGAAGGGGAGAGGGGGAGGGGGACGGGGAATGCACCAGCTGTAAAAAAAAGATTTCAGCACCCCCAATCATTTTGAAAAGTTGGCTTCTATGAATGCATTTGCATGCAATTAGCAGTCAGAGACAGTGAGCTCATTGTTTCATGTGCTTGCTGGCTCTGATCCTGGGGCGCAGGCAAACATGGGTGCTAGTCTGGCACTAACGGCCTCTAGCGTCTGCGTTTACTTTTGATCATCTGGGTGGGCACAGGTGCCCAAATCCTATAGCATGCAACCCAAAAGGGGATGTGGCCAGGGGGAGGGACATTCTGAAAATTTGCATGCAGGGTTATACAATACTGGGAATATGCACCCAAACTGGGCATCAGGAATTGCACCTGGTTTCAGAAGGCTTAAGTTCTGGTGCCCAAATTTGGGCATGGGAATTGGCGCTATGCAATAAAGGGAGTGGGAATGGGACTTGATATACAGCCTTTCTGTGGTATTTTGCAACTACATTCAAAGCGGTTTACATATATTCAGGTACTTATTTTGTACCAGGGGCAATGGAGGGTTAAGTGACTTGCCCAGAATCACAAGGAGCTGCAGTGGGAATTGAACCAGTTCCCCAGGATCAAAGTCCACCACACTAACCACTAGGCTACTCCTCCACAGCCAATAAAGGGTACTCAGCCTGGCGTGACCTTTATAGAATAGCACTGAGCACTGATTTTCCCCAGCGCTGATTTTTTAGCACCATTTACTGAATATGGCCCTAAGTGCCTCCGCGCTATCATTAACCATAGTACCATGCACTAATGCCAGTGTTAACCTGGGACCTGTATAGCAAAATGTTGGACATGCCCTCAATAGTTGCCATGTTAGTTTTGCAGCTACTGCGTGTAAATGTCCTGCGTTATGCTGCGATAACTGCAAACTCTAATATACTTTATTAAAAGAGCCCCTAATGGCTGGCAGTTTTCAGGCAGCTGTTTAACATGGGCAAAACACTTTTATAACTGCACTCGTATTAGCCCTTTGCTGGCAGAATTGGGCACAGGATGGTTCAGCTTAGAGCTTCCCCTTCGAGCTCTCAGCCATTCTGCATTTTAGTTTACACAGCACTAAGCAATTATACTATTGAAAAACTATGTAGGGAGAGAGGGAGAATGAACAAATACACGGAACATTGCTACTGTTATACACTTAGGCCCAAATTCTATATATGGTGCCTGAAAAAATCAGAGCCGAAAAACCACATGCTTAGCGCTATTCTATAAATGTCACGGTTGTGCCCATGTTTCGTGCTCTCCTTCTTCTCGCCACCTGGTGGCCAGACCTGGTGGCTGCAATGGACTGTCTGGTTACTGTCACCCATTCCAGATTTCAGCCTAGTCTGGTCCGGATCTTCCAGACTGCCAGACTTGCTCTTTTTGTTTGAACCTGCACAGCACGCGTAGTTGCCTGGTGATTGCTGCAGCTGAGGCTCAGCTGCTGCTGAGCTTATTAGCCATTTTGAAATCTTTCTGCTTTGCCTTTGCATCGCCTAAGGCCCTGAGGTTTGTCAGTGTGCTGTGTGCTCGTCCGCCTAGTCTGGTTTTAGTGTATTGATTCTTGTCTGATTTCTAGTTAGTCTGTGTGTAGTTTAGTTTAGGGTTATTGTTTGTTTCTTAGTCTTGTTCCTTGGTTGTAGTTCTTTGTGTAGTTCTTAGGTTATCTGTGTTGTCTGTCTTCAGTGGCTGCTTGCAGTTTCCAGTTTCTGTCCCCTAGCTTGTCCATTCCCTGCCTTGTGTTGTATTGTCTATCTGTGAGTCTTAGCCCAGTTTCCTGCCTTGCTGCCCATGTTCTTTTCTTTCCCTTCTGACCCTCAGTCCCTGTTCAGCCTAGTTGGGATCCTGTTCCTGCCCTGTCCTATAAGTCCTGCCAGCCGCCTGCAGCCGAGGGCTCAACTCCTGGTGAACGGTGGCCATGTGCAGGTGAAGCCTAACTGTTTGTCAGAGTTCTGCCCTGTCTCTGGTGTGGGGTGGTTTTGCCTGCCGCTGCCGCTCCTCGGCAGTGGCCCAAGGGCTCACAAACCTAGTTCCTGCTTGGAAAACGTGACAATAAACTACGGCTAAAGTTAGGTATAAGTTATAGAATATGCGCATTTACCCTTCTTGCACCTAAAACTAGGCCTAAATACCTGTGCCTGTTAGGTGCAGGTTGGGTGTATTCCATAACATTGCACATAGTTTTTTGGAACGCCCATTCCACACCCATGGCCACACCCCCTTTTTGCTTGTACATTTTAGAATTTACGTGCAGTGCATTATAGAATACGCCTATAAAGTGGTACGCATAAATTCTAATTAAAGCCAATTAGTGCCGCTAATTGGTTGTTGAGTACCAATGATTGGCGCTGATTGGCTTGTTAATCAATTAAGTTCTGCACACAATTTGGCCGCCATATATAGAATTTGGGGATTAGCCAGCATTAAGAGTTTACCCACAACACTTTATTTATTTATTTATTGCATTTGTACCCCACATTATCCCACCTTTTTGCAGGCTCAATGTGGCTTACAGAGTGTTGTAATGATATAGTCGTTACATGATTTTAGATACAGTCGATAATAAGCTGAAGGTAAAGAGGGTTTAGATGGAAGGTGTTGGGTAAGGTCGTGTGAGAGGTGTTTCATATTCAGCCTTTTGGTCCTCATGTTTTAGATTTTGGTAACCTGTACTTCCAAATGGGCTTAGCGCATCCCTATGCAGGCCTTTTCCACGCGCTAAGCCCATTTCTATTTTGGCCATCAAAAAGGGCTTTTTTTTCTATTTGGTCCATTTTTGGCTGTTCGCTAATGTTAACATTAGTGTGCGGCCATCTACAAAAATTAACGCAGGAGTACTTACCGCCTCTTATTTAGGGGGCACTAAGGGCTCCCACATTACAGACATGCTAACCAGTTAGCACAATGGAAATGCCTGTGCGCTAGCTGATTAAGGCATCCACACCCATTCTCCACCTGTGGCATGCCCCATCCCAAAAATAATTAAGAAAAAAGAAATATTGCATGCATAGTGCTTGCAGATGGAAAAACTAATGCAGGACACTTTAGTGCATCCTGCATTAAGCCATGTTTCCTGCATTTAGGGGCCCTTTTACTAAACGGGGGTAGGGCTACCATGCAGGTAACGTATGGTAAAACAGCAGCACCGTGGGGGAGCTAGAAAGTAGAAATGATTTTCTAGCACAGGAGGCGGGGAGTAGACATGCCCTGTGGTAATCGGGCAGCATTTGGCCATCGCTGCGTGCTGCACAATTACCGCAGAATTAGCGTGTGAGCCCTTACCGCCAACGAAATAGGTGACAGTAAACGCTCAGGCAGGAATTGGCCGTGTACCAATTGTGAAATTAGCACACGCCCATTACTGCCACAAATTACAATTCCGGCATTTTTCCACCACATAAAAAGTGGCCGGAGCACGCAGCAAACCGACGTGTTAATCACAGCGCTGGCCACTTTCTAACACAGCTTGATAAAAGGGCCTCTAATTGAACATTAATGCCTACACTTTTATTATTAACAATGCTAGGACAGGGGATACTAAGAAAGCCGAAGCCATAAAAAACTATTTCTAACCCCCCTGTTTCCTAGGCTGTGCTAGCAGCTGCTGAGCGGCAATGCCAACACAGCTCATTCAAGGCTTCTTTTACAAAGAAGTGGTAGTGATTCCCGCACACAAATGCGATGAAACCCATTGGAATTAAATAGGTTTCGTCGCATTTGCCATGCTGGGAATCACTACTGCGGCTTTGTAAAAGGAGCCCACAAAGTGAAGGAGGGGCTGTGTCAGCATTAGTGCACGGCAGCCTCTAGCGCGGCTTAGTAAACGGGGGAGGGGGTAAGTGTTGTTGTTAGATGTCATATAATTTACATATACTGCATTATCAAACAGCCATCTGCAGTTTCCTAAAGTTAAATTATCCTTGTGAAAACACTGACAAACTTCACAGATCTAATGTTACACAGCTCCACAGAAAACTGTCACCTTACAGGAAGTGCGGTGGAAGCAAAGAGACATCGGTGTTGTCATAGAAATAGTAAATAAGCCTTGCTAAAAGAAGAAAATACCTAATGACAAGATGGAGATAAAAGCTAGATTAGATTAAATCTACCTGTGATGGAGTTGCAAGGTGTTTTCTGGGTCATTGTCACTTACTGGAAGCGATGGAAATGCTGTTAACGGTTTTCTCTGTTGTCGTCAGTTTTCTCTTTTACGGGAACTACTCATGTGCTTATGTCACCGTGGGCTAAGTAGAAAGCAAATGAAAAAATTTTGCAACCAGCAAGAGGCTTGAAAGATTGCTTTGACTGCACCCCTGAATTTTACCCATACGGAAGCATCTTAACACGCTGATTTTTTAGCTCCCTGCTCTGAAGTGTTGCTTTAACAAGCACTTCTAAGAATGAGTTTTCTATGATTAAGCAAGGAATTGGGTTCATTGCTTTTACTCAAACTGGCAAATGGTATTTACTGAAGGGAAAGGGAAATGGGACTTGATATACCGCCTTTCTGAGGTTTTTTGCAACTACATCCAAAGCGGTTTACATATATTCAGGTACTTATTTTGTACCAGGGGCAATGGAGGGTTAAGTGACTTGCCCAGAGTCACAAGGAGCTGCAGTGGGAATCAAACTCAGTTCCCCAGGATCAAAGTCCACTCCACTAACTGCTAGGCTACTCCTCCACTAGCGGCATTCCATGTAGAAGCCTGCCCTTGCAGATCAGCAATGCGGCCGCGCAGGCTTCTGTTTCTGTGAGTCTGACGTCCTGCACGTACGTGCAGGACGTCAGACTCACAGAAACAGAAGCCTGCGCGGCCACGTTGCTGATCTGCAAGGGCAGGCTTCTACATGGAATGTTGCTAGTGGAATAGCAACATTAACATTCCATGTAGAATCTCAAATAGGGAAATGGGACTTGATATACCTCCTTTCTGAGGTTTTTGCAACTACATTCAAAGCGGTTTACATATATTCAGGTACTTATTTTGTACCAGGGGCAATGGAGGGTTAAGTGACTTGTCCAGAGTCACAAGGAGCTGCAGTGGGAATCAAACTCAGTTCCCCAGGATCAAAGTCCACTGCACTAACCACTAGGCTACTCCTCCACTCCACTGAAGAGACTTTTCCAACAACACCAGCTAACAAAAGAATAAAGTGAGCTACAATGCAGAAATGGAAGTGCTAATTACTGTTTAGTGCATATTGTTTGGCTATAAGGTACCCTATCCAAATAGCCCAGTAGCAAACTAGTGGCGTAGTTTATCTTTCAACTTTATCATTAAAGCTTAACTACCGGTCCCTAAGGCATAATTAATTATTTTGCAAAATAGAATTTGCAAAGAGATTTCACAACTACTTCAAAATTAAGATGTACTGAAAGCTTATCGTTATTTTAAAAGTATCTGAAGACTTTTTTGTTTGAGCAAACATACAGCACAATTCATGATTGAAGAGATACAGGTTAGAATGTAAGATACTACAAAGACTGTTTTATATTGTAAATAATTAGGTGGTAGGAACATTGAAAGTAATTTGATGCTTGTCTAGTGTATGTCTTGTTTTTGGTGTGTTTAAATTTGTTACCAAAGAGATCTAACAGTTTTATTGAACTACTAGTAAAAAAGGCCCGTTTCCGAAACCAATGAAACGGGCGCTAGCATGTGGCTTTTTTTGTGTGTGTGTGTGTGTATGTGTCACAAAGTTATTTTGTGTGTGTGTGAGTGTGTGAGGGTGCGGTGTGTGTGCAGGTTGTTGATGTGTGTCTTTTTTTTGTTTTGTTTTTTGCTTGGGGGTTGTGGGATGTGCTGTGCCGGTCTATTTTTGCACATACTCACAGCAGGAATATTCTTCTCTCGTTCCAGCGGTGGTTCTGTGCTCTCCGTGCTGCACAGATAATGAGCCATTCTGCTGGGGAATGCTCCTCCCTTATTGTCACGTAGTTTGCTCTGATTGGTCCGTCTTACGTTGCCTAGTGTTGCCTGGGAACGGTGTTGTGATGGTCCTTTGTGTTTCAGAATGTTGAGGGTGTTTTTTCTGATTGGTCCATCATGCGAGGGCGGGGCAGAGAGACATGGTCAGTGTTGTGGCTTCACCACCATGAATCCATGAACCCTTCAGGGAGTGACTGAGTGACTTCAGAACGTTGTCTTCAGAATGTTGAGGGTGAGTTTTATTATAGTAGATGTACAGATTGTACCATACACATATATAAAAGCATTGAAAAATTAGCAGTGTTTAAAGCTTTGATTTGAGATAACCTCTGAAACGCATAGAAAACTACAAAGCTTATACCACACAGTCTAAAACCAACACTCTTAACCAATTATTTTTTTTAGAGCCAGTACTACTAATTAGTTCAATACACTTTGAATCCATTAGTCCTTTTGCCTAAGCAGCAGCTCCTAGTCCCCCTCGTGTCTCCAAAGGTCTTGCCCTGAGTTGGCTCCTAGGAGCCAATACATTCAAAGCCCACTCCTAAGGACCTCCTCTGCCACTGGATCTGGGGTCCAATTGGATTCCCAGGCCTTCTGCCTCACCCCAAGACACTCCCAAGGACCAATTGCCCTGAATGCCTCCCAAGAGTTGCCGGTCTTCCCATGTTCTTGAGATGCCTCTAGGGGTCCTCCTGTGGCCCAGAATATCAGCCCTTAACAGAGCTCTGTAACCAACCGTCCCAGGACTTCTCCACAGAGAGCAACCTGTTCTCTGTTGTTGTTCAGGAGAAGCCCAAAGGGTACTTTTCCCTGCTGTGGCCCAGAACACCAGCCCTTAACAGGGCCTTGCGACCAGCAGTAACAGGGCTTCCTTAATATAGGGCAACCTCCCCACTGTCAGACTTTAGAAAAACATAGAACAATGTAGGCAGAAAAAGACCATATAGCCTAACCAGTCTGCCCATTTAGGCCATCTATTCTCTTTATAACTCCCTTAGAGATCCTATGCACTTGTCCCAAGTCCTCTTGAATTCAGATACTGTTTTCATATCTACCACTTCCACTAGGAGGCCACCCCTCAAATTCACCACCCTTTCAGTGAAGAAGTATTTTCTCAGGTTACTTCTGAGTCTATTTCCTTTCACCTTCATCCTATGCGCCCTTATTCCAGAACTTCCTTTCAATTGAAAGCAACTTGCCTCCTGTGCATTTATGTCATGTAGGTATTTAAATATCTCTATCATATCTCCACTCTCCCACCATTCTTACAAAGTATACATATTGAGATCTTTAATTCTGTCCCCATACGCTTTATGATGAAGACCACTGATCATTTTAGTACCTGCCCTCTGGACCGACTCCATCCTGTTTATGTCTTTTTCAAGGTGCAGTCTCCAGAATTGTACACAATATTCTAAATGAGGTCTCACCAGAATCTTATACAGGGACATCTGTCAGGCTTCTTAACCGGTTAAAGTTAATTGCATAAATAAGTCCTCATAAAAGGCAGTCCAATCTTTATGAGGTTCTTTATAGCCAGTTAAGTGCTGAATGTCGAACTTAACCAGCTATATTTTGGCCAACTCTGTATACCTGGAAATTCAGTGCTGGAGCCCGGACACGGCATTCAATTTCTGGATATAATGGTGGTGGTGGTCACCAAACGCTGATTGCCGCTGGCTGAATTTTGGGCCCTAACTCCCAGATTCTATATAGCGTACCTAGCGATTCACACTGAAATCTATATCAATGCGCACAACTTATTAATTGGCTTAATAAGCTAATCAGCATTATTAACAGCACTTAAGCAAAAACGAGCACTAATTGGCAATAATTAGAATGTATGTGCATAACTCACTATCCTGCTTATAATCGAAAGAGAAAAACGCCTATATTGTGACCCAAATCGGGAGATAGACGTTTATCTCACAAAAACGAATAAAGCGGTATAATCGAAAGCCAAATTTGGACGTTTTCAACTGCACTCCGTTGTGGATGCGGACAAAGTTCATGGGGGCGTGTCGAAGGTGTGGTGAAGGCGGAACTGGGGCGTGGTTATCGGCCGATCAGAGATGGGCGCCTTTCGCTGATAATGGGAAAAAAATATGCGTTTTTAGCGAGAATTTAGGGCACTTTTCCTGGACCCTGTTTTTCCACGAATAAGGCCCCAAAAAGTGCCCTAAATGACCAGATGAGCACTGGTGGGAATCGGGGATGACCTCCCCTGACTCCCCCAGTGGTCACAAACCCCCTCCCACCACAAAATATGCCGTTTCACAACTTTTTATTTTCACCCTCAAATGTCATACCCACCTCCCTGGCAGCAGTATGCAGGTCACTGGAGCAGTTATTAGGGGGTGCAGTGGACTTCAGGCAGGTGGATCCAGGCCCATCCCCCCCACCTGTTACACTTGTGCTGGTAAATGGGAGCCCTCCAAATCGCCCCCCAAACCCACTGTACCCACATGTAGGTGCCCCCCTTCACCCCTTAGGGCTATAGTAATGGTGTAGACTTATGGGCAGTGGGTTTTGAGGGGGATTTGGGGGGGCTCAACACCCAAGGGAAGGGTGCTATGCACCTGGGAGCTGTTTTACCTTTTTTTTTTTTGTAAAAGTGCCCCCTAGGGTGCCCGGTTGGTGTCCTGGCATGTGAGGGGGACCAGTGCACTACGAATCCTGGCCCCTCCCACGAATAAATGTCTTGGAGTTATTCGTTTTTGAGCTGGGCGCTTTCGGTTTCCATTATCTCTGAAAAACAAAAACGCCCAGCTCAAAAAAAGATAAACGTCCATGTTTTTCGAAAATACGGTTCAGTCCGCCCCTTCACGGACCCGTTCTCGGAGATAAACGCCCATGGAGATAAGCGTTTCCATTCGATTATTCCCCTCCATGCGTATTCTGTAATGCACTGTGCCTAAATTCTAATGCAGCTAAAAAAGGGTGTGGTAATGGGTGGGGAAATGGGCATTTCATGGGCTTTCCAAAATTTACATGCACTGTTATAGAATATGGCCCTCTGTGCCTAAATCTATGTGCCAGGCTTTGTGCCATGTATTCATTGATATAAATGGAGGCATATAGATTTAGGTGCTAGAATATCAGCTAAGTGTATTCTACATACCATGCCTAAATCTAAGCGTCACTTATAAAATATTTATTTATTTATTTATTTATTGCATTTGTATCCCACATTTTCCCACCTATTTGCAGGCTCAATGTGGCTTACATAGTTTTGTTAACATTGTCATTACAGGATAACAGATACATTTGGTATTGTGCAGAGATTAGGTAAGGGAAGAAAGAAGAAGGAAGGAAGGGAGTGATTAGGGTAATTATAGAAGGTGGGCTTTCTTAACTGATTGGGTTGGTGAGGTGGATTAGTGTGGCTATAGGTTCTCATTGTAGGCCTTGTTGAAGAGATATGTCTTCAGAGATTTGCAAAAAATAGTTGTTTCGTCGATTGTTTTCAGGTCTGTAGGTAATGCATTCCATAATTGCGTGCTTATGTAAGAGAAGGTAGTGGCATGCATCAGCTTGTATTTTAGTCCTTTACAGCTGGGGAAGTGTAGGTTGAGAAATTTGCGGGATGATCTTGTGGCGTTTCTTGGAGGTAGGTCCACGAGGTTTAGCATGTAGATTGGGGCATCTGCGTGTATGATTTTGTGTACAATCGTGCAGATCTTGAACGCAATGCATTCCTTAAGTGAGAGCCAGTGGAGTTTCTCTCTTAAGGGTTTTGCACTTTCATATTTAGTTTTTCCAAATATGAGTCTGGCGGCAGTATTCTGGGCAGTTTGGAGTTTTTTGATAGTCTGTTCTTTGCAGCCCGCGTATAGTGCGTTGCAGTAGTCCAGATGACTTATTACCATTGACTGTACCAGGGTACGGAAGATGTATGATTAGGCAGAAATGTCTACCGCATGGTATTTCTAGGTGCATTATACAGAATCTGGCCCCAAGTGCCTTCTAGCACTTATGCACATAGGTATACATTTATATTTATTTTTATATTTACATTTATATTTATAACTTATGCATCCAGTTTTTCCTACATCAGCACACAACTGTGGAACGCACTACCAAAAGCCTTGAAAACTACATACAACCACCTACACTTCAGGAAAACTCTAAAAACTCACCTGTTTAAAAAGGCATACCGTACCGATCCAACATAAATGCCTGATCTCTGCAACACAACAACACTAAAGTACGTAATAGACATTATACAACTCTCCCGTTGTACAATTCCTTATGTGGTCTTACCACATGAACCTTATCCTACCATAACATCACTTTGTATTTGTTTACCCTGGAGTCTGCAAACACCTCTCTGGTACTGTGTAAGCCACATTGAGCCTACAAATAGGTGGGAAATTGTGGGATACAAATGTAATAAATAAATAAATAAATATGCAGAAATGGTTGTATTCTAAACATTTATGCACATGGGGGGGGGGGGGATTCCGTCAAAGTCGCCCAAAGTTAGGCACTGGGATGATATGCGCTAAGCATGAATTCTAAAACAGCAGTTTTATGCGGAACTGTCATTATAGAACACTAGCTTAAGTCCGCATTTTCACACCTAACTGTAGGTGTGAGAATTTTTGCCAGTCAAAGGCTGGTGTAAAGGCTTGCGCCTAACTACTAACCACAAAAAAGAAGGAAAAGCCTCCATGAATGGAATATAACCAAATGAAAGAAACAAAAAGTGGAGTCCACAAAAGGAATGGGAACCAAGTATTCTTTATTGCCAGCATCAATTATATGACCCGACACAGCTATGTTTCAGCATAAGCATATTCCTGCATCAGGTGTCTCAAGACAATCTTCAAAACAGATGCTAGAAACGTGAAAACAGTTCCTGGTTCACAAATATGATTGCTCCAGTCTTCTTTTCCAAACTTACACACCATACACTTTTTGTTTCTTTTGTTTGCGCCTGTCAGTTAGGCGCAGAAATACAAATATTCTATAACAACATTCCTCAATGCAGGGCACGTCCCTCCCTTGGCCATGCCCCCTTTGGAGTTGCACACTATACATATTGGGCGTGCAGATGATAGAAGAGGGGCGTGCGTCAGATATGCTCGTAAATTAGCCAACTAGTTTACTTGTGTATCTGATCACCATGTGCAAACCTGAGCACCTATCTTTGGGTGACCGTCACTAAATTCTGGGGAAAATGCGCATGTAAATATGAATGTCTAGATTACAGAATTTCCCCATAGATGGCTAACAGCACATGTTATCTCATTAAGGGGTCCTTTTACTAAGCTGTGGGAAAAAGAGCTCTGCAGTAGCGGAGGGGGCCATTTTCCCCCGTAGCAGGGAACTTTTTACCACAGCTGGTAAAATACCACAAAAAAATGCCCATGCGGTAAGATAACTCTTACTGCATGGCCATGTGGCGGGGAGCACTTTCTGCCACCCATTGACATGGCAGTAAGGGCTCCCATGGTAACCCAGTGGTAACCGGGCAGCATGCGCCAATGCCCAATTACTGCCAGGTTATTGCCACGCTAGGGAAAAAAAGTTCCCGGAGTGCTGAAAACAGCATGCACTCCAACCGGAACTACCACAACTGCGTTGGACCAGTGGTGGTTCTGTTTTAGCATGGGGTAAGCCCACGTTGGGCTTACCGCTGCTTTGTAAAAGACCCCCTAAGCTTACTAAAAGCAATTTTAGCATATAAAATTATCTTTGCAAATTTAAAGTGCACCAAAATACATTAGCCTCTATGTCAGTCCACATTTATACATAGAAGTAGGGTTTCATTAAAATAAAGCAGGGAAAAGCATTGACTTCATATAATCATGGGTTCATGAGTCACTTCAGTGGATGCTCAGCATATTCATGCCACAGTACGTGACAGTTCTATTGAAAAACCTGCATTTCTAAACAGATGGCCTATGTTGGCTATTAATGCTATCAGTGCAATTAAATAAAAGCTAAACCAATAGTCATGCTAATAAGGCAAAAGCTGACATCCTATTGGCATCAAGACTACTTTAGTTATCACAGTTTGTATCTTCATCTCATGCATGTCACAGTGTAACCTGTCCTTTTGACCTTACTGAAATGTCAACCCTGAAAAGCTAAAGTACGACATGAAGAGGCTACATAGAGTGCACCATGGTCTAGTAATTTGTTTTTACTCACTATATAGTGGCAAATACTGTTGAATTTTATAGTGAAAGAGGAAAGGATGAGGATATTTGATCCACTGACAATCCACATGAATAATAAACAAATTTGTGCTACAAAGTAGATTTTCTATTTGCCTAACCTTTTCTATATCTAGTCACTCATCAGAAAGAGTATTTGGTTGTTAGAGAATTTCATTTAAAAAGTCACAACAATCTTATTTATAGTCTGCTGTCAGTGTAAACAGTGTCCTGCCACTGCATTGTATCACTGCCAGGTGTATGATCCTGCCAGCATAGTTAGGTCTGAGCGCAGAGATGTCAGATGACCCGGTTGAGGTAAGAGATGGCATATGAATATGGATGGATCAGCTGATACTGAGAGTAAACACAGAACAAGAAAAGGCTCGACCTGTTTCAGAGTGATATGAACAAAGTCTGAGATTGAAAAAGAGAGAAAAGTGCCTGCTAGAAGGAAGATGCTCCATTTCCCTCCCCAAATCCATGGAAGAGCTAGCAGAAACAGAGGAGCAGTGGGAGAACGGGCACTTGCTGCTCCTTCTGCTCCCCCAGTTGAACTGGTGTGGGGTGGAAGGAGGAGAGAATCAGTGTGACTGTAGTGGCAGATCCTCCCTCTTTACTTTCAGGTTCTCAACTGCCTGATGTGTGTTGTGCACAACCGCTTGACTGAGGGCCCATGGTCATGGATGGACACCTGCATCTGGAAGCATTCAGTAGGGATGTGCATTTTCATTATATTTAAAATTGCTGCTCCCCCATAGTCCCAGCCAGTTCCCTCCGAACACCTCTCCAACCATGATCTCCCCCAATGCATCCACTTCCCCCTCCCACTTGTACCCCTGAAACATCTGATCTCCTTAGCAAGATGTGTCACCACCTGACCTCCTAACATCAAGATCCCCCTTCAGCTCCTTTCCAATGCAGAAAACCCTCCAGGACCCCCCGTGACAGACCCCACCACCATTCTAGGGCCCCCACAGCAGACTCCACCAACCACCACCCCAACCCACTCTTTATCTTTGGCTTTACTGGGGACCCTGGTGTCTAGTAAGAGCAAGAGTGATGCTCACTCACTACTGCTCCTTTAGCTCCAGACCACAAAATGGCCTCTCTGACCCCTAGTGGTAATTTCATGGTCAGCTGCTGAATAAGGATATTTTGTTAAGTGAATGCTAATCAATTGTGTGCTAACAAGAAACAGCATATGGTAATGTGAAATCAGGCATACTATTTTGTTTAGTCTTATTATTTAATTGTGCAATTTTGTTTTCACTCACAACAAAAAGTTTCCCCTGCATACCCCTAGCATGCACACATCCCCAAATTACTATGGGATGCCTCAGTACACCCTGCGGTAGGCCATTTTTTGCTGTAGTAAGCACGCGTTGGGGCTTACTGCAGCTTTATAAAAGGGCCCCTCAAAATCTTAAGTTAACAAATTGCTGTATAATCATGTCATGCTCTGGCTATCTGGATAAGATACTCACAAAGATGATATGTTCAGTGATAAAATTCTTTCATACAGAAAGTTGATGTGTTCAATGATAAGGTCAAGCTTTGGTGTAAAATTCTGTCATACAGCTTTATAGAAAATTACACGTAAAACTTAGGAACCCTTGTACTACAGCACATAAGAACAAAGCAAAAAAAAAAACCCACAAAGTGCCTTCCGGAGCTGGACAATAGCAATTTCTTTACTCAAGGAACCCGACACAGGCTGTGTTTCGGTGATAAATCGCCTGCATCAGGGGTCTAACAAAATACAGAAATTGTAATAAGTAAAAATGTATAAAGAATAATAAATAATGAAAACAATTATCTTAAAGTAACATAAATCAATAATACATTTCAAAACATTCCAGACACATATAATACATAAAAATCTCTCATGAATTTATTTTATTACAAGACATACATAGCGATTCCCATAATGTGCTGAACACATAAAATTACCATATATAATACAACACATAATAAGTGATGAGCAATAAAATCAATAAAAATGTATTCATAAATAAAATTGCATATTGAAGTGATAATAGGAGAGATCCCTTATTTTAAAAACAGAAAAGAAAAACATTTACAAGAACTGTCATTAAGAACATTTCAGTAAGAAGATACCACCATGAAATAATGCTGCCTAGCTTACCCCAAAGGATGTGCAGAATTCTGAATAGGATGAAAGCAGATCTCTGTCTAACGGTGCTAAATTAGAAATGCAAATAAGTAATATCAGTAAACCTAAGAAAAATAAATGTATAGACAATACAAACAATATAATCCATAAAGGTTGAAAACATGCATAGAAACCAATTAAACCCAAGCGCTAATGATATGAAGACAAATAAGCAAAATGTGGTATCGATCGTCCTTATCCAGTGAGTGAAACAGTGATATTTTCAGAAGTGAGTGCATGCCAGTGGCACAGCCACAGGTGGGCTTATGGCTCAGGCCCACCCAACAGTAGCACATGTTTAGTGGTAACTGGTGGGAATCCCAAGCTCCGCCAGCTGAAGATTTCCCTCTGATGGTAACAAAAACACTACTCTCCACAACACCGGCACCTGCGCATGCTCAGTTTTCAGTGCATTCCTGCTGTCAAGGTGGAAAGAAGCGTTTTCCCACCAGCTGAGATTTTGTTTTGGAGGGGGGGGGGGGGGGGAGAACACTTGGTGCCCACCCAATTCTTGCCTAGGCCCACCCAAAATCTGTTGTCTGGCTACGCCCCTGGTGCATGCCTCAGTGTATTACAGTAGAACACCTGTATGGTGCTCCTTGCAAGCTTATCATCAGTGATGCAATCCCGCTCGTGGCATCAAACAAAACCCCAACTCTCTAATAGCTGAAGTGAAAATCAAAAAGAAGAACCATGTGGCATTGCCTCCCAGTGGAAGTGGTAGACAAAGACTGTATCTGGATTCAAGAAAGCATGGGACAAGCCAGAGGATCTTTAAGGAAGAGAAAGGGACAGTAGAGATGAGTAGATGGTATGAATGGGCAGACTGGATAAACAATATGGTCTATATCTACCATCATTTTCTATGTTTCTGTATTTCCCCCACTATTACTTGCAGTGCCTATGTAAACTCTGATGTTCTCTTTAATAAGGGATAACTTTCTGACACTCATATACACAAGTAAGTATATGTATTTATTTATTTACTTATTTAAAGCATTTATATCCCACATTTTCCCACTGGTTGTAGGCTCAATGTGGCCTATAAAGCAATATCAGGACTACAGTACAATAGTACATTAAAACAATATATCAGCATTGCACCCTTCACTCCTTGAATTTCAGCTCCAAAATGTATTCACAAGGGCCCTGCATCTTCCTAAAGGATAAAAACACTCTTTAACAGAAGAGTGGTACAGTTCTGGATACCCTACTTGGTTTGCATTCAGTGGTTTCTGGATGAAGAGGGCATTCTGAGACTCTTGTAGGAAAGCCTAGCCTTAGTCTTGATTTTTCCCAAGCAAGAAGCAGAACAGTTATGCCCCACAGTACTGAAGATAAAGAGAATAATTCATCTGTATATCAGTGTATCTGCAGGAGAAAAGGACATAGAAATATTCCCTTTCTTATGATCAGGCAAATTTGAAGCCTGGTGTTCCTTTCAAAGCTTTCAATTTTCCATAAGGCCATAGGGTAGTGATTCCCAAACTTTTTACTATGGCAGAACCCTTAAAATATTTTTTCATACACCGAGGAACCCTCAATTTATGTAAACATATATATGTTCATACAACAGATCCTACAATTTAATTTCTTGAGGAACCCCTGAAGAGAGTTTGAGGAACCTAGTTTGGCAATCACTGCCATAGGACCCGGAACCTGGAGGACTGGGTAGTGTTGGAGGAGGCACAGAGAAGGCCTCCAGTATTCAATGTACAGAATTAAGTTTTCATTTTTAGACAGGGAGAAATGAAGATTTCTCCCCTTCTGATCATGAGAACAGTTATTGCTGGAAGCAATTCACTGTACCCCCCTCTTGCCCAGCCAGGTAATTGTAAACCTGTCTGCCCACGATCTCTCCCATAAGTGTGGACAGGCCTCAGGGAATTTGGGCAACAGAGTTCTTTTCCATGTCTTTTGTAAGGGGGTCACTTCAAGGCAAGAGAGAATGACTTTTCTGTAACCGTGAGAGAAATATCATTTGCAGAGACTTCTTTTTCTGTCTAGAACAATAGATCAAATACTGTATCTCACAAAGGGGAGGCAATAGACCTCCCTTTGAGAAACAGACCTCTGGAGCCAGGTAGCAATAGCTTTTAGTATGTATTTCCTTGAACACAAAAGAATCTATGTTCTGACATGTCTCCAAAACACAAGATCTGAGCTGTCAGGAGAGAAATGTAACACCAGCAGTTAAACTCCTGTCTCCACCCTTTAGAATAAGAATATAGGATAAGGAAAATACTGAGACCAAAAGTTCTGACAAATATATTCTTTTGTGGGAAAACTGTAAATATGAATAGAAGAGAGATAATGATCCAAAACACTTTGTCACTTTTTGACAACAGAACAAATGCATCTTCTAAGGAAATGTAAACATATGCTATGTACTTCTTTGTTGATACTATAAGCACAGAGATCCTGACCTGCAAGATGCTAACTAGGGGGGGGGGGGGGACAACCCTCCCCTCCCTCTTACTCCTTTGTACTGTAAGGAAAAAAACCTTATATAAACTTTTCTGTAAGGCAGGAAAGTGGTCAGCGTACATCTCTTTTGGCCCCACGCCAGGGAGTCTGAAAGAATGTCCTGACCTTTTCCACTGAACTTCCATTTCTGTACATGTTCTTCTTTCTGTCCTGTTCTGTATACTGTATCTATACTATTTCTTATTGTTTGTCCTAATTTTGGATAAAGAATAAACCTGTATTAACCCCAAGAAGCTTCTTTTGGTTCTTTTTCCTTTTTTGTTTCTAGTTGTTATAGTTTTAATAGACTTTACCAGCTGTCCGGGTTTCTATGATACCAATTGGAGGTTTTGTCTGTGCGAAGTAGTGCTGGTTCGATTGGGCTCTGGGACGCAGCACGAAAAGGCACAAACAGTAGGAGAAGTGCGAGGAAGACTTCCAGGTGCACTGATTAGTAATTGGAGAAAGGAATATAAAGAAGGGATTTTTTCTTGTACAGAAGAGAGATATAGAGGGGCATAATCGAATGGGGCGCCCAAGTTTTCCTGGGGCCGTCCTCGCAGGACGGCCCTGTGAAGGGGCGGGAAAATCCGTATTATCGAAACAAGATGGGTGGCCATCTTTCATTTCAATAATACGGTCGGGGACACCCAAATCTCAACATTTAGGTTGACCTTAGAGATGGTCGTCCTTAGGTTGTCCTTAGAGATGGTCGTCCCTAGACTTGGTCATTTCTGATTTTTGGCGATAATGGAAACCGAGGACGCCCATCTCAGAAACGACCAAATCCAAGCCCTTTGGTCGTGGAAGGCGCCAGCATTCATAGTGCACTGGTACTTCTCACATGCCAGGACACCAACCGGGCACCCTAGGGGGCACTGCAGTGGACTTCAGAAATTGCTCCCAGGTGCAGAGCTCCCTTACCTTGGGTGCTGAGCCCCCCAACCCCCCCCCCCAAAATAAAACCACTCCCCACAACTGTACACCACTACCATAGCCCTTATGGGTGAAGGGGGGCACCTACATGTGGGTTTCAGGTGGGTTTTGAAGGACTCACATTTACCACCACAAGTGTAACAGGTAGGGGGGGGTGGGCCTGGGTCCACCTGCCTGAAGTGCACTGCACCCACTAAAACTGCTCCAGGGACCTGCATACTGCTGTCATGGAGCTGGGTATAACATTTGAGGCTGGCAAAAAATGTTTTTAAAGTTTTTTAGGGTGGGAGGGGGTTGGTGACCACTGGGGGAGTAAGGGGAGGTCATCCATGATTCCCTCCGGTGGTCATCTGGTCAGTTCGGGCACCTTTTCGAGGCTTGGTCGTGAAAAAAAAGGGACCAAGTAAAGTCGACTAAATGCTCGTCAGGGACGCCCTTTTTCCCATTATTGGCCAAGGACGCCCATGTGTTAAGCACGCCCCAGTCCCGCCTTCGCTATGCTACCGACACGCCCCCGTGAACTTTGGTCATCCCCACAATGGAAAGCAGTTGAGGGCACCCAAAATCGACTTTCGATTATGCCGATTTGGGCGGCCCTGATAGAAGGATGCCCATCTCCCGATTTGTGTCGGAAGATGGGTACCCTTCTCTTTCAAAAATAAGCCTGATAGAGACACTGATACAGGGAGACAAACACAAGTGAACAAGAGAAGGTTTTCCTGAGATAGAGGGCTGGGTCTGGGTCAGGAGTTTTCTCCCCTCTCCCTCTCAGCCTCAGAGGTAGAGTTATCCTCACAGTTCAAAGATGGGTAATCTCTAACCCCGAGATAGGCAGCTGTTCTGGTGATTTGGTCTGCAGAGTGGGTAGTACAGCGGGCATGGGGTGGGGGGAGAGAGGGGAAAAGGAGTTTCCCAAAGACGGGCAACTCCATCACAGAGACAGGCATTAGTGCTGCTGATTTGGAAAGTCCCCTTAGTGAGTAGAAGGACGCAGGTTAGAATGGGAGAAGAGTTTCCCTGCAGTTGGTAATCAGGCCACTGATTTAAAGGGCACTAGGGGGTCCTTTTACAAAGGCGCGCTGAAAAATGGCTTGCAGTGGTGTAGGTGCGGGTTTTGGGCACACGCCAATCCATTTTTCAGCGCGCCTGTGAAAAAGGCCTTTTTTTTTGCCGAAAATGGACGTGTGGCAAAATGAAAATTGCCACACATCCGTTTTGGGTGTGAGACCTTACCGCCAGCCATTGACCTAGCAGTAAAGAACCTGGGTGGTAATGACCTGCGCACGTCCGTTACGCGCATCCAAAAATAAAAAATGTTTTTTAGACGTGCATATTGGATGCGCGCCAAAAATGAAATTACCGCAAGAGTCACGCAGTAGTCAGATGGTAACTCCATTTTGGCGTGTGATGGGCACACGTAGACGCTTACGCGGCTTAGTAAAAGGGCCCCTAGGTTTCTTCAAACATGGCAATGAGAAGAAGAGATCTTAGGTGGGAGGAAATGATAAGCACTAGTCAGCTGGGGTAAAATTCTGCTTGAAGATGAGTCAAAAGAACCAGCTTTGGATGTTTGCTCTCCTACTTTAGTTATATGGCAGCTTGAATCCCCTAGCAGTAATACCATGAGACCACTGCTAGGTCTCAGTGGTACCATTTTGAAGAAGGCGACTGCTATTGCAGGATGGAGTGGGGATCACTCTGGTCCCCATTACCCTGGGATGAGTCAGGGTATGCAGGTGGAGGAGAAGCTGGAAGGCAGTTGATGCTGGCGGCTAGGAGTGAAAGCTAACTGGTTGGGAGCCGATGCGGGTGCAGTAGCTGGCTGGCTGGCTGGAAGGAAGGAAGGACGTGAAGGGGAGTGCAATGGCCTGGGGGGCAATAATGTAAAAGCTGGTTCAGAACACCACAATCCCTTGAGCCAGCCCTGGTCTGGAGGATGTCAAGAAGCATTGTAATGTAAAGCAGTGCTAGCCTCAGGAAAAACATTGAGCTTGCCCTAATCATCCTAGTTAGAGGAACCCCAGGAAATGACACAAGAGGGATTACTTTTGTTGATCAGTGGCTGTGTGTGTGGCATCCTGAAGAACTTTGCCTCTGGCTGTGGCATGGGACAATATATGAGCACAACACATGTATTTGTTACGTTCAAAACCTGAAGGCAAACCACGTGAAAAACCAGATCTATTGAAACCAAGGATTTCAGATTCTTCTGGGTAGGAAATAAAGACCCAATAATATTTCAGCGATTAGTAGAAAACATTTAATATGTTAATTGCTACAACATGTATGGCTTTGTATTTTCAAAACTACACACATTGTTTTAGTTAGGAAAATAGGTGCAAGTCTCTGTGTGTAGTATATCTGTATGCAGTTTTAAAAGTTTTGAAAACCTGTATAAAGACCATAGTGAAAATGCATGCATTCTTTTGCTTTGAATTTCGGCAATGTAATGTCTGCATAGTGAAAAGTACTTACAAACCTTTCATTTAATCAGAAAGGTATAAAATTATCCCATTCAAAATAATTATTCCACTCATAAAAGAGACAGACCATGACCTTTGAAGCAACATGGACCATTAGAAAATTGCCCTCTAAGGGGCCCTTTTACTAAACAGAGATTTAAAAAAAAAAAAAAACAGCCTTAGTGTGACCTTACGTAGGTCCTTCTTTTACTGCTGGGTAAATAGTGGCATTTCCTATTTTTTGGTTTAATGGCCACACACTAATTTTGCCGCACGTCCATTTTTGAGAAAATTTTTTAAAAACGCCTTTTTTACAGGTGCGCTGAAAAATGATGTTGCGCGTGCCCAAAACCCGTGACTTCACTACCGCAGGCCATTTTCCTGCACACCTTAGTAAAAGGACCCATAAAATAGCACATGAACCCTTACCACCACCCATTTTGTAGGCGGTAATGGCTTACATGCTAATTATGTGCCAATCAATTAGTGCATGGCAATGTAGCTGCGCTAATTGATTAGCGCAAAAAATGCCCATTTTCCACCCCCAGACATGCCCCCTCTGTGAAAAAAATACATTTTGGGGCCCTTTTACAAAGCGGCGGTAAGCCCAACACGGGCGCCGGTGGTGGTTCCAGCCCCAGCATGTGCCATTTTCCATGCTAGGGAAAGTAGGGAGGTAATTTTTTACACTACATTACATTACACTCTGGCTTATATCCAGCAAACACCATCAAGTTTTAAGCAGGTTATGTACATCAAGAGAACCAGAACATACTCCTGGGATATCAAAGTTCAGAAAAACAGTAATTAAGAAACAAATTTCTAGCGCAGTGCTAACCCGGTGATAATTGGGCAGTGCCACACACTACCCGGTTACTGCTGGGTTAGCGCGGGAGCACTTACTGCCACTTTAGTGGGTGGCGATAAGTGCTCGCCCTGTCTTGGCCACGTGGTACTGAACGGCCATGGCTATTTTCAGGCTTTTTTACCCGTTGCGGTAAAAAGGGCCACAGCGTGAGGCAAAAACGGCCCCCGCTGCTAGCACAGGGTTCTTTTTACTGCAGTTTAGTAAAAGGAAACCTTTATTTTTTAGCACGTGGGTAGAGTGCACACATCACAAAATTATGTTTATTGGAAACTTTACCGCCTTTCACAACAAATCAAAGCGATGTACAAAAAAAAATAAATAAAAAATGAAGAAAATAGGAAAAGTGCCTCAGTGCACCCCATGGTTCACCATTTGTTTCCTGCAGCAAGCATGCATTAGTGCTTACCTCACCTTTCTAAAAGGGCCCTAAAACTTTTCAGGGGAAAGCTAACCTTAAGTACAGTGGAGGATTAGCAAAGGTGGTAAATAGTGAAACCACATATTGGAAAAAAAACAGATTGCATTGCAGGATGCAAAGCAGGAAAGTCTGCTTTACCCAGAGTTGGTAAAACAAGTTAGCATTAATTGTGAAACTCAGGATATAACAGTAGGCAAGAAACAGGGATATCAATCAATTCCTTGAACTGACATCCTGTTCCATTCTTGCCTGGCCTGTTTTAAAGCTTTTTCAGCTAATGCTAATCACTTCCCCAAGCTCAACTGACATCTTATAGGCCGCAATTATGTGAGCAGGGCTGGATTTAAGAAGATTGCTATGGACAGAGCCCTCGAGAATTTGGAAAGCAAGGGATCCCAAGCCCTAGTTTTTCAGCACCATCAGAATTTGGCACCCTAGGCACATGCCTATATTTCCTATGCCTAAGTCCAGCCCTGATCATGAGCAGGCCACAGCAATCATGTAACTCTTTAATTCTGCCCATAAATGACTAAATTTTAAATAGAGCAGTCCCAATAGAGGAAACAATAGTCTGCAGATCGTACAAGGCAGTCCACAAAAGCAGAATACATGTCTTCAGGTCTTAAGAAAGGCTTTATTCACATCATATAAAATAACATCGCCCGACATGGCCATGCTTTGCCTTTAAAAGGCTGTGACGGGGGCTACACTGCATAGCAAAACATGTAAAAGAACAAAATATAAATACAATATCATATGAACAAATCGTTAATAATGTAGATAAAATATAATAAAACAACACTAATGTTAGTGAAACACAAGCAAGCAGACAAGCTCATATTAATACTAGAACAAAACATAAGGCAAGCTTAATCAAACCACAGCTCCAATAAAACCACTGACTACCAACAAAATCTGCTCACAAAAATAATGAAAGAAACAATATAACAGTCTCAAGGGGCACTTGCACATAATAGTAAATTGTCAACCCAGATACACTCAGCAAAAAAAAAAGGAAATAAATTAGGCACAGTCTAAAAACAAAATAAAAAGAAGATTAGTGAAGAGAATCCAAAAGGAAAAAAGGAAAGCTGGGCTGATGTAAAATGGCGTGAATTACAACTGGCAACAGTCTCCTCTCACGATATGACTCCTCCTCACTCACTATAAAACAGAAAACCATTAGTGTTGTTTTATTCTATTTTATCTACATTATTAATGATTTCTTCATGTGATTTTAATTTGATATTTTATTTATATTGTGGTTCTTTTACATGTTTTGCCATACAGTGTAGCCCCTGATGCAGCCTTTTATGCTTTTGTAAGTTTTAAGTAGTGCACCTAATAGCAAAGTTAAACATGCATTCAACACCCCAGTATGCAAATACAAGGTATCTGCACTACTACTACTACTATTTAGCATTTTTATAGCACTACAAAGCGTACGCAGCGCTTCACAAACATAGAAGAAAGACAGTCCCTGCTCAAAGAGCTTACAATCTAATAGACAAAAAATAAAGCAAGCAAATCAATTAATGTGTAGAGGAAAGAGGAGAGGAGGGTAGGTGGAGACGAGTGGTTACAAGTGGTTACAAGTCAAAAGCAATGTTAAAGAGGTGGACTTTCCATCTAGATTTAAAGATGGTCAAGGATGGGGCAAGACGTAGGGGCTCAGGAAGTCTATTCCAGGCGAAAGTTCCAGCACTGAATGATTATACAGCTAACTATACATATATGGTTGTCACAAAACACCTAGCCACCCGCCTGGAGTTATTTCACGGCCATTTAGAGGGTCTATCCCCAGCACAGATCAGGTCTGCCTGCGTATGCCTCTTGTGCTCTACACTAGCACCCTCCTCCCATCAACTGGGTCAAAACTGCCTCTGGGCAAGTCTCCTGCTCTCAAATTATTCCCAGTGATTTCTAGGTTACTGGAGGACACACTCCCAGTGGTCCCACAGCTCCTGGAAAGCACTCACAGATCCAACACACAAACCACCAGAATTCTTTATCAGTTCAGACAGGCAGAGTCAACAGAATAAAATTGTTTATTGTCTGAAAAACTGAACAGTGAAACAGAAAAAGTGCAATCAGCAGAACAATAACAGGTAACTAAAATATGGATCAATTATAACACTAACTAAATATAATGGGCATCTTAGTGTTTAGCACACACTGATTTTTAGCAAGCACTAAAAACGCTAGCGTGCCTTTGTAAAAGGGGCCCCAATTGAGCTGCACGTGCAAATCAGAATACAGGTTAGGGAGAAATTCAGTAAAATTCAGTAAATGGTGCCCAAAGTTAGGTACCCGAAAAATCCACACGAAACACGTATTCCGTACACGGCGCTCTGTGCTGAGCACCCTTTATAGAATAAAAGCTTAATGCAAATTTCACACCTAACTTTAGGTGTCAGCATTTATGTCTGCTGAAACCTAGTGTAAATGCTGGCACCTAATTTTCGGCAGTTGGGCGTGCAAGTCACAGTATTTTATAACGTGGCACCTAACTTCTAGGAAATCCCCTCCCCCAAACTTCCAATGGCCACACCCCTTTTGGGTTGTGCGCTAGACAAGTTAGGCAAGGATGACTATTATAAAGAACATTACAGAGCATATACATAAGCATGGATTAATGATACAAAGACAACATGGATTTAGGCAAGGGAAATCTTGCCTCACCAATCTACTACATTTCTTTGAAGGGGGTGAACAAACATGTGGATAATGGTGAGCTGGTTGATAATATGTAGCTGGATTTTCAAAATGCATTTGACAAAGTATCTCATGAAAGACTCCTAAGGAAATCAGAAAGTCATGAGATAGGAGATAATGTTCTATTATGGATTAAGAACCAGTTAAAAGATAGAAAACAGAGAGTAGGGTTAAATGGTCAGTATTTTCATTGGAGAAGGGTTGAAAGTGGGGTTCCCCAAGGGTCTGTGTTGGGACCGCTGCTTTTTAACATATTTATAAATGATCTCGATATGGGAATAACTAATGAGATAATTAAATTTGCTGATGACACAAAGTTATTCAAAGTTGTCAAATCACAAAAGGATTGTGAAAAATTGCAAGAGGGCCTTACAAGACTGGGAGATTGCGCATCCAAATGGCAGATGATGTTTAATGTGATCAAGTGCAAAGAGATGCATGTACGAAAGAGGAACCTGAACTATAGCTCTGTGATACAAGGTTCCACATTAGGAATCACTGACCAGGGAAAGGATCTAGGTGTCATCGTTGACGATACGTTGAAAACCTCTGCTCAGTGTGCAGCAGCGGCAAAGACAGCAAATAGAATGTTAGGTATTATTAGGAAAGGAATGGAAAGTAAAAATAAGGATGTTATAATGCGTTTATATTGCTCCATGGTGCAACTGCACCTTGAATACTGTGCAATTCTAGTCACCGCATCTCAGAAAAGATATAGTAGAACTAGGAAAGGTACAAAGAAGGAAATGGAATGACTTCACTATGAGTAAAGGCTGAAGCGGCTAGGGCTCTTCAGCTTGGAGAAAAGCCGGCTGAGGGGAGATATGATAGAGTCTATAAAATGATGAGTGGAATGGAACAGGTAGACGTGAATCACTTGTTTATTCTTTCCAAAAATACTAGGACTGGGGGGGCATGCAATGAAGCTACAAAGTAGTAAATTTAAAGCGAATCGGAGAAAATATTTATTCACTCAACATGTGATTAAACTCTGGAATTCATTGCCAGAGAATGTAGTAAAAACAGTTAGCTTAGCAGGGTTTAGAAAAGGTTTGGATATTTTCCTAAAAGAAAAGTCCATTTCTAGGATAAGCAGCATAAAATGTACTGTTTTGGGATTTTGCCAGGTACTTGTGACCTGGACTGGTCACTGTTGGAAACAGGATACTGGGCTTGATGGACCTTCGGTCTGTCCCAGTATGGCAACGCTTATGTTCTTAACTAGGGCAGATGCATGCAAATGCAAATTCTCAATTAACTCCAGTTTTTGATTGTTAACAGCTACAGTGTGTAGTAGGAATTTTTTTCTCCACATCACAGCACACGTAGACTTTTTTCCAGAATGCTATGTAATTCATTGTTTGAACAGTTTTCCCGACAGGACTGGATCACTTACTCAGTTGCCTGGCAACCTAGCTAACAGCTCTGTTGTACGTTGGCTATTGTGAAAGGTTTTACGTACAATGCAGAGGGTAATTTTCAAAGCCATTTCCGCAAGTCAAGCAATGCTTTACCCACAGAAATAGACTTTTACAAAATCACCCAGTTCAGTAGAGCTGAAACTAGGGTAACTTGTCACAGGCAGCATTTTTAGAGGGCACAGGAGGAATATAGTGGCAGGGAGAACAGAGAAAATGCTGTTTGTGCCACTGTTGCCACTGTCAGGCCTTAACCCTGCCTCTGAGGGTGCATTTCATGCTGGGACATGCTGTTTGTCCCAGGTAGGAAAATACTTGGTTCACTTCCTACCCAATTTGCCACTAAAACAGGGGTTCTCAACTCAATCCTTGGGACACATGCCCAGCCAGTCAGGTTTTCAAGATTCCCACAATGAGTATGCATGAGATAAATCTGTGTGCACTGCCTCCATTGTATGCAAATCTATCTCATGCATATTCATTGTGGATGTTTTGAAAATCAGACTAATCAAGTGTGTCCTGAACACTGGGTTGAGAATAGAGAGTTGCACAGGAACAGAAATTTCACCCATCCCCAATGGAATCTAATCCATACCCATCCGTACCTGCTAAGATCCATTCCATCCTCACCCTTCCCCACAATTAATCTTCTCCATCCCCACCCGTACCCACAGGAATTGACACTATTATTTACTTTCTCACAGCCCTCTGTTTTCTCCCAGCCCCAACAGCCTCCCGTGGTTTTCTGGATGGTATTTACTATTTAACCAATGAGTGTTCCAAGATTCAGTCTGGTGTTCCAGTTGCCTCTCTGGGTATTCCAAGCCTCATTTCTGGCACTCCAATTGCCTCTTTCCATACATTCCAAATCTCATTCTGGTGCTCCAATTGCCTCTTTTAGTGTAATCCAAGCCTCATTCTGGAGTCACCAATGATTTTGGCAATACTTCCCTGAGAATCCCATGGCAACTTCTTCCATCCCCGTGGGAATCCCACGGAACGTCTTCCTTCCGCGGGATTCCTGCAATCCCCATTCCCATGCAGCTCATTAGTTGAGAACCTCTCGGTTATCCATGTACTTTCACTTTCAGGTAGCCAAGCAGAGATGCTCTTAAGGCTGGAGTTTGGGAGGGGCTTGAGTTTGTAAACTCAAATGCATGTAATTTAATTATGTGCATTAAACAGCAGGTGTGCCAGAGGCATAGACAGAAGTCCATTTCGGTGGGAAGGCCTGATGGTGGACTGGGGGGGCACCATTTCCTCTCATTTCTTCTCCCTTACACCCCCCCCCCCCTTTGGTGGTGTTAAATCCTACTTTTGCTGGTGAGGATGACCAATCTCCCTCTCGAAGTCAGTGGCCTGATTCAGCCACTAATGCTGGCACTCTTGCCCATGCTCAGTTCATGCTGCTGAACTGAGCATGCGTGGAAGTGCCAGTGTCAGTGGCTAAAATATGCTGCCCACTTCTTTGCTGCTCAGGCAGCATGGGTGGGGGATAGTGAAGCAGAACACTTCAGCTGGCAGGGCTTGGGCATCCCCAACAGCCACTCCATGGGTGCCACAATTTTAGAGGGGGCCAAAGTGAGGGGGCCCAGGCCCCTCCCCATGGCTACACCACTAATGAGTGCAACGGTTTCCTAGAGTCATTTTCAAAGTGAAAGTGTGCATACTTTTGTTTTGAATATTTGGCAAAGTTTGCATAGGGAAAAGCACACACAAACTTTTCATTTATGCAGGCAGGTATAAAGTTACTCTGTTTGGAACAATTCCTCTCAAAATAATCATTCTGTTTATAGAAGAGAAACACATTTGAGCAAGAAAAAAGACACAAGCTCAAAATGCGCTCAAAATGCGTGTGCAAATTCAAGCACATGCCCAATTTGCATGCACAATTTAATTGAACAATGAGCCAATTAGTGACAATAATTGAGTGCTAACAATCAATTATTGGTGCTAATTGGCAATACTTTGAATTTATGCATGCATCTTTATAGTTAGTATGCTATAAATATGCACGTGTAAATTTTTGCATGCAATCTGAAAAGGGGACGTGGCCATGGAGGGCATGGGCATGCCTAGTATTTGCATGGGGTGTTACAGAGAATGGCAGATCCACACCTAATTTAGGTGCAATGATTTATACAGGTTTCAGTTGTTGTAAATCCTCATGCCCAAAATTAGGCATGGATTCTAGCGCTAAACTCTATTCCACAAATGGTGCCCAACTTTGAGCGCCATTTATAGAAGGACGCTCATTTTTTGGCACCCAAATTTAGGCGCCATTTATAGAATTTACTACTACTACTTAACATTTCTATAGCGCTACTAGACATACGCAATGCTGTACACTAAATATGTAAGAAACAGTCCCTGCTCGACAGAGCTTACAACCTAATCAAGACAGACAAACAGGATAAATAAGGGATAAAGGATTTACTAACAGACATGGGTACTGAAAAAGTGAATAGCAGCCTCAAAAAGGTGGACTTTTAGCCTAGATTTGAAGACAGCCACAGCTGGAGCTTGACGTACTAATTCAGGAAGTCTATTCTAGGCATATGGTGCAGCAAGATAAAAGGAACGGAGTCTGGAGTTAGCAGTGGAGAAGGGTGCAGATAAGCGAGATTTACCCAGTAAACGAAGGAGTGTAGGGAGAGATAAGAGTGGAGAAGTACTGAGGAACTGCAAAGTGAATGCACTTGTAAGTCAATAAGAGGAGTTTGAACTGTATGCGGAAATGGATAGGGAGCCAATGAAGTGACGAGGAGAGGGCTAATATGAATGCAGCGACATTGGAAGCATATAAATCGTGCAGCAGAAATTCTGAATGGATTGAAGAGGAGAGTGATGGCTTAGTGGGAGACCTGTGAAAAGCAAGTTGCAGTAGTCTAAGTGTGAGGTGATAAGAGTGTGAATAAGGGTTTTGGTAGTGTGCTCAGAAAGGAAAGGATGAATTTTGGTGATATTATAGAGAAAGAAACAACAACTGTTAGATATGTGCAGAGAAAATGAGAAAGGAGTCAAAGATGACCCCAAGGTTCCGAGCTGACGAGACGGGGAGGGTAAGAGTGTTATCCACAGAGATAAAGAATGGGGGAAGTGGAGAGGTGGGTTTAGGGAGAAAGATAAGAAGTTCAGTCTTGGCCATGTTTAGTTTCAGATGGCGGTGAGACATCCAGGCAGCAATGTCAGACAGGCAGAAATTTCATGCTGAAATTTCTGGTGAGGAGAGGTAGATCTGAGAGTCATCAGCACAAAGGTGATACTGAAAACCGTGGGAGGAGATCACAGCACCAAGGGGATAAGTATAGATGGAGAAAAGAAGAGGTCCCAAGACAGAGTCCTGGAGTACCCCAACTGACATTGGGATAGAAGTGGAGGAGAATCCACCAGAGAATACACTAAAAGTGCGATGGGAGAAATAAGAAGAAAACTAAGAAATAAAAGAGCCCCGAAATCCAAGTGAGGACAGCATATCAAGGAGTAGGTGATGATCAAAAGTGTCAAAAGCAGCAGATGGGTCGAGAAGGATGAGGATAGAATAGAGATCTTTGGATCTGGCCATGAACAGGTCATTGGAGACTTGAGCAAGGGCTGTTTCAGTTGAATAGAGGGCAAAAGCCAGATTGACGTGGATCAAGAATAGCTTTGAGATGAAAGAAAATCAAGACAACGGCAGTGAATAGCACGTTCAAGTAGCTTGGATAAGAAAGGGAATTTAGCCCTAAGGGGGCATAAATCTGGGCAGGGAGTGATGAGCACTAAGAGCAAATTCTACATTGGCAATTGCCTAAATCAGTACTTCCTAATCTTTTTGTGATTGTAACCCCATGATTGCGGCCAAATAAAATTGTGTGACCCCCTGGAGGTACTGACTAATGATGAACCTATGGAGATCCCTCTCAGGTCAGGAACCCAAAGGCAAGTTTTGTGACCCCATTTGGGGCCCTGACCCACAGCTTCAGAAGCTCTGGCCTAAGTCTACTGTTACATACCTAAAACTAGGCACAAGCATTTATGCTAGCTAAATGGCTGGCGTTAATGCTCGCACCTAACTGTAGGCTGTTAGGCATAGTTGCAAGTAATCTATGAGATGTGCGCCAAAGTGCTAGCCATGCTGTCCATGCCTTTCCCAGGTCCACACCCCTTGCAGCTACATGCTATGATACTGACTAAGGGTAGTAATATTTGTGACTGCTAATTAGTGTCAGTTAGCACCAATTGACACCAATTTTAGTTAATGGGTTATTAATGCCAATTAGCATCTAATTAATCAAGTTACATGCCTGACATTATTCTATTCTATTTTTTGTTTTATTTTACAGTACTGGTTAAGTTGCTGGGTTATTTTTATAGCTTTTTACAGAAGGGGATTTTAATTTCCTCAGAAAGCCTTTTGTTTTGCTGTAGGAGGCTTTTGCTTTAACTAGCTTTCAAACTTAGATGTTCAAAAAGAGAGGAAGGCCTTTCTTTATGAAACTTTCTTCCCCTCCTCATCTCTACAAGTGGAATCATAGTTAAGAAAATTGAAAATTGATCTGAAATGGTTAGTTTTATGTAGAGCTTTCCTTTTACGAGCTGATTGTTTGAGCCCACACAAAATGAGTGCTGGTAATATTAACTATAATTTTTCCCTCCCTTATCCTGCCTGTCACTAGTTTGCTGGGATGTTTGATTCTATGATTAATTTATTTTTTGACTTTGTAAACTGCTGTGATGTTAGTTTTGAATGGCAGTACAGTAAGTCTTATAATAAACATAAGCAAGCATAAATTAATACTGTTTGAAGTCTCTGCACTGCTAAATTGTTAGATCCCTCCCTCTGTCCTCCAATTCTCACTCTCCACACTGTTCAATCTTTCTATATGGATAGACTCAACAATTAGGGGGTTGGATTCAATAGATTTTATTTTATAGGGATGTAATTAAGTCAAATTTCAGTTATCTGTGAAAAGAGAACAAGTGAGTGTCAGGTGGCTTTTATTAACATTATCTTATCAAATCTATGAGGTAATTCTATTAAGGGAACACACTGGACTACACATCTCAGATATATAAACATATTTTGTAGTCTGAAGAGATAAGATAAACTGCCACATAGCCTAAGAACAGGTGAGCCAGCAAACTGAACGACACAAGCTACATGTAAAAAATAATATTAAAGCAACAGATCTGCAGGACTTATTATACATAGAGCACCAATTCTCCCTTTCTTCCTACCCTGTACTTCCTGAATAGATTATTCGTGGTTCTCTGTAACTGCCACTAAATCCAGGTCAGCCTCTAGATCTGGAACTTTATTTCCCATACAATGGGACTTAGTAAATGCAGGCACTGAATTACTCTCTGGTGAGCCTCATTTGTACAGTTCTAGAGACTGCACCTTCAAAAGGATTTAAATGAGATGGAGTCAGTTCAGAGCATGGCTTATAAAATGATCAACAGTCTTCATCATAATAAATATGGAGACACACTTAAAGATCTAAATGTGTAGACCCTGGACTGGCAGTAACATAACCAGATAACAGATTTTTTTTTGGGGGGGGGACATGAAATGTGTTCTCCACCCACACCTCCTGCCCCCTTTCTCTGACCCTTCCCCAGTGCTCTTCCCCCTATCCCACCTCCAACTTTAAAAAATATAAGTACTTAAGCTGGCAGGGATCCCTGTACCCCACCTGCTGAAGAACTTCCCCATAAGTTGCTAGAACTCTGCAGCCCAGCTCAGCAGTTGGTAGCAGCTCCATGAGTTAATGATGCCAGTGTCCACCCATGCTCAGTTTTCAGCACGTGCACAGAAACTGAACATGCATAACTACTGGCAATGGCAGCTCATGGAGCTGCTGCAAACTGCCAACCTGGGCTGTAGACTTCTGGGCACTGTCAAAAGAGGTATTCAGCTAGCAAGGCTTGGGAGGGAATCCTCCCAGCCTTTGCAAGGGTGTACCATGTTGAATGGGCCTGAGTTCAGAGTGGGTGGGCTCCTGCTCATCTGGGTCCACCTGTGGCTACGCAACTGTCCCAGTGAAAAGGAAGGAAAAGGCAGGAGAGAGGAGATATTAAAGAGCCATTTAACTATCTACGCAGCATAAATGTACAGGAGGCGAGTCTCTTTCAATTGAAAGGAAGTTCTGGAACAAGGGGACATAGGATGAAAGTGAAAGGGGATAGACGCAGAAGTAGCTGAGGAATTACTTCTTCACAGAAAGGGGGGTGAATTTGTGAAACAGCCTCCCAGAGGAGGTGGAGAGATGAAAATAGTATCTGAATTCAAGAGAGCTCGGGACAAGTGCATAGAATCTCTAAGGGAGTAATGGGGAGAGTAGATGTTATGGATGGGCAGACTGGATAGTCCATATGGTCTTTATTTGACTCCATGTTTCTATGCAAACGTGACAGATTCATTGAAATACCTCCAGGGTATAAATGCAGAGGAGGCAGGCCTCTTTTAATGGATAGGAGGCTCTAGAATAGGATGAGGGTGAAAAGGTGTTGACTCAGGAATAATCCATTAAAATAAATTATGTCCTCTTAAACAGACAAAAAACTCACATAGCAATGCTACAGGAGACACACTTAATGGGGCAAGAACACAAAAAACTATGTAGATGGTGGGTGGGAGACTATGTGGATAGCCCAACGACCAACAGAAAAGCAGGAGTCATCATACTATTCCGCAAGGGGCTCCCTGTTGTCAGGAAGAGGGTGGTTACAGACCCGAAAGGTAGATTTGTCATGGTGGAGGTCCAAGTGCATAATCAACCCCTGCTGCTGGTGAATGTGTATGCGCCAAATCAGTATGATAGACAGTTTTACCAAACCATAGTGAACCGGGTACATTCCTTCGATCAGATGCCCATAATTATGGGGGGCGACTTTAATTCGGTGTTCGATCCGCTATTGGACAGTACGGGGACCTCTAGAGTAGGCGCAGTGAATATGAGAAAGGGAGTCCCAAAGCTATGTTCTTTGTTGGATATGGTAGATGCCTGGCGCTTGTTCCACCCGGGGGAGAGGGACTACACCCACCTATCGAGAGCTCATGATACGCTTTCACGTATTGACTATATCCTGGTCTCATCTTGTACAGTCACACTACTGGAACAGGTGGAGATAGGACCGACCCAGGTGTCGGACCACGCGTTTGTGTGGGTCTCCTTTTCTTGCGGGCAGGAGAGAGCACAGAGAGCCCGATGGCGATTCCCTAGGGAACTTTACTATGATGGGAAATTCTCTTCTTTTCTACAAGCTCAATGGCGTGAGTACACAGAGTTTAATAAAGACACTTATTAAAGGGACCCGGTATTATTTTGGGAAGCAGCTAAAGCCGTGCTGAGAGGCACCATTATCTTATATTACTCCCACAAGAAAAAAGCTAGGGAGGCAGAGATTCTTAAGTTGGGGAAGATAGTCGGGAAGGCAAGACAGAGGTTTGGAGTGAAGCCCTCGAGCATACATAAATCTCAGTTATTAGAAGCTCAGTCTGCTTTAAATCAATTAATACACGCGAAAACCAAAAAATCTATTCAATACTTCCGATACCAATTATACAAGCACGCTAATCGACAAGGGAAGCTGTTGGCCCGGTTAGTGCAACAGGTGGGAGGGTCACGTTTTGTTTCTCAGATAAGGGATGCAAAAGGAGGATTGCAGCATACGTCAGAGGGAGTGAATGAAGTCTTTAGGCAGTTTTACGAGACGCTGTATTCGGCGCCAGATGAGCAGGGACTTCAGGCGGAATGGTATATAGCAGGTCAATCACTTCCTAAAATTGCGAAGATCCATCAAGATAGCCTCAAGGGGGATATAACAGAGGACGAGGTGAGCTGGGGTATTCGAGATAGCCCTTTGTTTAAGGTGCCTGGGGGAGATGGGCTGTCTGCTGAATTTTACAAAATTCTTGCGGAGGAAATAGCACCATGCCTTACGGTGGTGTTTAATCGGTTTATACAGATAGGTGCCCTACCAGAATCACTGCGGAGGGCCCAAATAGTGGTTTTGTTAAAACCAGGCCGAGACCCCTTGAGTGCAGGATCGTATAGGCCTATTTCTCTGTTGCCTTTTGAGACAAAGTTGTTTGCAAAAATTCTGGCAAACAGATTAGCAAAAATTTTGCCGCAGGTGGTGGAAGAGTCACAGGTGGGCTTTGTCCGGGGCAGAACAGTAGTACGCAACATGAGGCAAGTTCTGGGGGCCATAGAGAAAATACATCATCAGGCGACCCCAGCTTTAATAGTCAGCTTCGACGCCGAAAAGGCTTTTGACCATGTCAAATGGGATTTTATGTTTGCCATCTTGCGGGCATATGGTATGGAGGGGTTCTTCCATGATGCAATAAAAGCATTATACCACGGAGCGACAGCTGAGGTTTGGGTGAATGGAAGGGCCTCGGCCCCGTTCGAGATAGCCCGCGGAACTAGGCAGGGTTGCCCCCTCTCACCACTTCTCTTCATATTGGTGTTGGATCCCCTAATTAGGGACATCAAGCGGACAGGGGAGGTGAGAGGAGTGCAGATAGGGGAAGATTCTTTTAAGATCTCGGCCTTTGCAGACGATCTGCTAGTAGTTCTGGAGGATCCCCAGGTTTCGCTGCCCTCATTGATGGAACTTTTTGCGGAGTTTGGGGATTTTTCTGGATTTCGGCTTAATCTAGAGAAATCAGAGGTTATGACCCTTAATATGAGGGAGGACCAGTGGGTGAGATTAAAATGTCCATTTAAAAGAGCGGGAACGACCTTTAAATACTTAGGAATCCTACTCACTAAAGACCCTAGACAACTTGGAGAGGCAAATATTGCACACTTGCTAACTAGCACAAGAGAGATTCTTGGGAGATGGGAAGGGTTACCATTGTCTTTGATGGGACGCATCGCGTTGTTTAATATGGTGCTGTTCCCTAAATGGTTATATTTTCTGCAAACAATACCGATTTACCTTAAGCAAAGGGATGTAAGTGCACTACATAGTATGCTTTCTAAGTTCTTCTGGGCTAAGAAGAGACCTCAGATTAAGTTTGAGTACCTTATGGGACAAGGGAGAGATGGGGGGTTTGGAGTCCCTGATATTAAACTTTATAATATAGCTTGCTTATTACGTCATTTAGGGGATTGGTACCAGCAGACAGAGGCATACACTCCGGTAGCCATGGAAAAGGCGTTGTGTAGGCCAAGGCACAATTTCTATATGTTACATGCGAGGGGGAAAGAAGTGGAGGCACATGCTAGATCAAGTGTTTTGATAGGACCATTGAGGGCGCTGTGGAGGGATCTGGCGAAGATTTGGGCCTTTGATGGTGGGTGTAGTAGACTTCTCCCCCTGCAGGGAAATGACGCCTTCCGTCCGGGCACTGAAAATCTTGGATTGAGGGAATGGGGAGAGAGGGGGATTGTATTTTTACATCAGGTGCTGGAGCCTTCTGGAGCAATCAAATCCATGGAGGACCTTGGTCTAAATCCTACAGATTGGAGCTCCAGATTTGCATACGAACAGGTGCGACACTATGTAGCATCTTTGCCTAAGAGGACGCTGGGTGTCGATGTGGCCACCAAGCTGGAAGATCTTTTGGAGGTACCGTCGGGGGACCCTGTATCCATCTCCATGTTATACAAGCGATTGATAGCTACCCGTCCACAGAGAGATTTAGGAAAGTGGCTGCTAGGTGGGCAGAAGACACACAGACGGAGGTCTCAACCCGGGATCTTCTGCGGGGGTTGAGAGGGGTGGGGAAATGGACTAGGAGTGTAGAACTTCGGGAATGTCAGTTTAGAGTAATCTACAGAGCGTACACATCACAGTCCCGTTTATACCGGATGGGGTATTTAGAATCGGCTCAATGTAGGCGATGTGGGGCGAACCAAAGTGATTTTTACCATGCTTTTTGGCAATTTCCTGCAACCGAGGCTTTTTGGAGATGGATACTAAGGTTTTTGGAAAGAGTTGGAGGCTCCCGGATCAGACGTTTGCCAAAATGCATTTTGCTGGGATGCCAAAGTCCGGTGGAGGGGGGTACAGCTTACCAAAATGCACTTGTTCACAAGGCCTCTGTGGTGGGTATGAAATGTATCCTGGTGAATTGGACACTGGAGCGGGCCCCCTCTTTCTGGCAATGGCGTAATCGTTTGCATGCCTTACTTTTGTCGGAGCTTCAAGATGCTCTGCTTAATTTCAAAACACAAAAACATTTTTATTTAACTTGGACAGATTATATTAATGTGATGTCTCCCAAAGCACGAAGTTACATTCTTAATAAACTCAGCGCATTAAAGGGTCCTACTTCAGCAACTTGTGTCACTTAAGTAAGAACTAGGTTAATGGATCGGTGGGTTCATAGGTCACTCAGGCAGAAGGGGATAGGGAGGGGGAGGGGAGTTATATTTAGTTCAACGCTCTCGTATTAGGTCTTGTTAAGAGAACACCTTGGGGTGGTAGGAGGGAGGGCCATCAGAACACAGGCTCTCCAGCTTGAGCCCCAGGAAAGGGTGCTAACCATACCATTTGGGGACTGCAGGTCCATTGCTGGATATATAGAACACGATTTTCGTAGCAATGGAAGGAGTGTGGTCTCTAATACGTTTCCGATAAGAGGTTATTACTTCATTGGTTGTTTCTCCTTTATCCTTATGGTGAAGTTGGGGGGGGGGGGGAGGGTTGGAGGGGGAGTTCGGAGATTTATTAACAATGTAAAACTTGATGACGGATAATGCTGTATCGTTTATTTGTGTCAGCTGTTCAGAACTTGAAATGTCTCACAAGTCTTGTATACCCTGGTTGTCATCAATAAAAATGTTGAACCATAAAATAAATTATGTCCTTACAGAAAGGTTATTAGTGGTTCCATGGAACTATCTCTTACTGGACAGTATGTGAATTCAAGGACGTATAGGACAAGCATGAAGGATCTCTGAAAGAAGGGAAGGGGGATTGTTGAGCTGAACAGTTGATGTGGATGGGCAGATATGATAAATTCAAAGAAGAAAACACAAATGGAGAGCACAAATATAACCTATAATATCAAAAGCAATATTTGCTATAACAGGCTGGTGGATGTTAGTTCCCTGTAGGAAACTCACGAATTTAAATAAATGAAACCTCAACTGCCCCGGGAGACACTAAACAGCAGTCATCCTGAAATGGGCTACTATCACAGGTTCCCGTTGGCGTTTATTAGAAAAAAGGAACACAGAAAACTTAGGCCCCATGTTAGAGAATAGTGTCTAAGTCCAATTAGGCACCTAACTGCCATTCCATCCCCATTTTTGAAGTATAACTTCTGTTTTAGTGCCAAAAGTTAGGAGCCTAACTGAAAATCTTTTAAATTACTTTGGAAGCTGAAGTCCATTAGGCCCTTTTTCTCAATTGATATTTTCAGATTACTTGTCCAATCTCTTGTTTTGACCCGATTTGATTATTGCCATTCCATCTATACAGGGTGTAAAATACGTATCTTAAGGAAACTGCAAACTGCTCAAGATACTGTGGCTAGACTTGTCATGCATGTACCATGCTTTGAGAGGGCTACTCCTTTGCTGATACAATTGCATTGGCTTCCCATTAGGGCCAGGATTGTATTCAAACTCTGTGCTCTCATATTTCAGATTTTGTATGGTGTTGCCCCTAACTATATGTTGCCCCTTGTTTCTTGCAATTCAATCTTTAGTGCAAGAGAACACCCGCGTCATCATTTTCCTACCTGTAAGAAAGTAGTTTATAAATCTATATATTCAGCTACTTTTTCATACTAATGTACTAAATGGTGGAATTCTATGCCGAAAAATATAAGACCTTAACTTGATTATTTGGTTTTTCGTAAGTTTTGAAATCTTTTCTTTTCAAAAAAATTTCTGTCAATTGATTCTGGTGCCTAATCTCCCCCTTCTATTCTCCCCATTATGCTTTATTATTGAATTCTTTATATATTTGTGATTCTTTCCTTATTGATATGTGTGGGTTTATGAATTTTGTTTCATATCTTGTAATGACTTCTTTTTAGACATTGAACTCAAAATGGATAAAGGTGAGCTGGTTGATGAAGTGTATCAAGATTTTCAGAAAGCTTCTGATGAAGTTCCTGAGAAAATTAAAGAGTCATGGGATAGGAGGCAAGGTTCTGATGTGGATTAGGAATTGGTTATTGGACAGAAAATAGACGGTAGGGTTTAATGGTCATTTCTCTCAATGGAGGAGGGTGAACAGTGAAGTGCCACAGGGATCTGTATTGGGACCAGTACCATTTAACTTATTTATAAATGATATGGAAATCGGAACAACAAGTGAGGTGATTAAATTTGCAGATGATACAAAACTATTCAAGGATGTCAAAACACGTGTGGACTGTGAAATATTGCAGGAAGACCTTAGGAAATTGGAAGACTGGGCATCCAAATGCAAATGAAATTTAATGTGGGCAAATGCAAAGTGATGCACATCCAAATCATAGTTACCTGATGCTAGGGTCCACCTTGGGGGTCAGCGCTCAAGAAAAAGATCTGGCTGTCGTAGTAGATAACACGCTGAAATCTTCTGCTCAGTATGCGGTAGCGGCCAAAGAAGCAAAAAGGATGCTAGGAATTATTAGGAAAGGGATGATGAATAAGACCAAAAATACTATAATGCCTTTGTATCACTCCATGGTTCGTCAGCACTTTGACTATTGCGTTCAGTTCTGGCTGCCGTATCTCAAAAAAGATATAGCGGAATTAGAAAAGGTTCAAAGAAGAGCGACCAAAATGATTAACTTTTGGTACCTCCCATGTCCTGCCCATGTCTTGCCTAAAACACCCCCCCCCCCCCCTGAAATTTGGATAAACTGTGGAGCAAAACGTCTAAAATTGGGGTGTTGAAAATGACAACTTGGATGTTTTTGAGAGAAAACACCCTTCTGCCTCCTTAATGTTTTTTGGACTTGTTTTGTTTTGAAATTGAGCCCAAAGTACCTAGCATGATATCTTTCATATATAACTGATATGCCACTTTTACTGTCATTTAAACTGTAAATAAGACCATTTAATTATGCTTCTTAATCCAAAGATCTGTGGAAACTCACTATCCTGCTTATTTTCGAAAGGAGAAAAACGCCCATGTTCGGGAGATGGGCGTCCGTTTCCCATGGGCGGCCAAATCAGTATAATCGAAAGCCGATTTTGGTCATCTTGAACTCCACTCCGTCGTGGGAACGAATAAAGTTGACGGGGGCGTGTCGGAGGCATGGTGAAGGCGGAACTGGGATGTGGTTATCGGCCGAGCAGAGATGGGCGCGCTCGGCCGATAATGGAAAAAAGAAAGGCGTTTTTAGCGAGAATTTAGGACACTTTTTTTTTTTTTACCCTTTTTTCTCACGAACAGGTCCCAAAAAAGTGCCCTAAATGACCAGATGACCACTGGAGGAAATCAGGGATGACCTCCCCTGACTCTCCCAGTGATCACTAACCCCCTCCCACCAAAAAAAACCCACTTGCAAAAACCTTATTTCCCAGCCTCTATGCCACCCTCAAATTCCATACCCATCTCCATGACAGCAGAATGTGTTCGATCCTCTCACAGCCTTTCCCTGGGTCAGATGTGGCTCTCGGGTGCACTGCAGGGTCACATCAGCATTGCATTGTGGTGGGTGTAGGATATTGGGCTCCGTGATTTCACTAGCTTGTGTTACAGTCTCACGATTTTGGTAGTTGGTAGGCTCTTCTCCCATGGTGCTTTTCCCTCTGCTTACTGGGTCAGAGTGTGCCCTGTTTTGTTTCCGGTAGTCCACAAGGTAGTGGCCATTTTGTAAGTCCGTTTTAGATCCCTTTTGTGTGTTAGCCACGTTACAGAACTTAGTTCTTACCTAGAATGTTGCTGAAAGAGGGCATTGTACACCATTCTGCCAGCTCTGAGCTACTGCTAATCTTAGTACCAGGGAGACTCGTTGCCAATGGGGCACAACCTCTGATCTACAGTTAACTGTGAGTAAACACGGTTATTGAAATAAAGGACGTTTTCAGCGAGATTAGTCTTACGGTGTGAACTGCTGTGCCAAGGTTATACAGCAGCAACAAGTCCTGTCCCTGGAGCACTTTTAGTGGGTAATGCAGTGCACTTCAGGCAGGCGGACCCAGGCCCATCCCCCCTACCTGTACCACTTGTGGTGGTAAATGGGAGCCCTCTAACCCCCCCCCCCCAAAAAAAAAACCCCACTGTGCCCACATGTAGGTGCCCCCCTTCACCATTAAGCCCTATGGTAATGGTGTTGAGTTGTGGGGAGTGGGTTTTGGGGGGGATTTGGGGGTCTCAGCACCTAAGGTAAAGGAGCTATGCACCTGGGAGGTAATTTAATGTTTTTTCCTATTTTTTAAAAGTGCCCCCTAGGGTGCCTGGTTGGTGTCCTGGCATGTGAGGGGGACCAGTGCACTACGAATCCTGGACCCTCCCACGACCCAAAGCCTTGGATTTGGTCATTTTTGAGCTGGGACGCTTCGGTTTCGATTATCGCTGAAAAACGAAAACACCCAGCTCGAACAAACGCCCACATCTCAAAAACGCCCACATCCAATGCATTTGCCTGGCACAAACCGTATTTGCGAAACTAAAGATAAACGTCCATCTTTTTCGAAAATATGATTCGTCCCACCCCTTCACGGACCCGTTCTCGGAGATGGACGTTCTTACACATGGGCGTTTGCGTTCGATTATGCCCCTCCACGTCTCTCCACTCTAATCCATTTTTAACTACCATGTACATCTCTGTCTTGTGTTTTAAAGGCACTAAAAACATTCAAGGTTCCTGCAGCACTTAACTGATATCAAAAGTATTGTATTTCAGATATTGAATATATAAATGGAGCTTTCTCAAAGACAGTCTGAAATATAAATGTTTTAAATAGGTGCTTAAAATAGATTTCCATAAACCTTGGTATGTTTCTTATGCTACTAATTAAGTGCCTAAGTACATAAACATTTGCTGTACTGGGACCGACTAGTCCATCAAGCCCAGTATCCTGTTTCCAACAGTGGCCAATTCAAGTCACAAGTTTGTGGCAGAATCCCAAAAGAGCAACAGATTCCACACTGCTTATTCCAGAAATAAGCTGTGGATTTCCCCAAAGTCCATCTTATTAACAGTTTATGGACTTTTCTTGCAGGAACATTTTTTAAACCCTGCTACACCAACAGCTTTTACCACATTCTCTGGAAATGAATTCCAGAGCTTAATTATACTTTGAGTTAAGAAACATTTTCTCTGATTTAGTAACTTGTCCTTGTACAAGTGATTCACATCTACATGTTCCTCTTCATTCATTATTTTATAGACCTCTATCATGTCTCCCCTCAGCAAGCTCATTCCTAAAGTGAAGAGCCCTAACCTCTTAAGCCTTTCCTCATAAGGGAGTCTTTCCATCCCCTTTATCATTTGGTTGTCCTTTTCTGTACCTTTTCTAATTGAGATGCAGTGACCAGAAATGTACACAGTATTCAAGGTGCAGTCACACCATGGAGCAGTGGCGTAGCCAAGGGTGGGCTTGGGTGGGCTTTGAGCTCAGGCCCACCAGTAGCAGCACACCTTTGATGTGGCTGGCAGAGATTCCCAAGCTGAAAATTCCCAACAACTGTCCCTCCTGCATACCTTATAAATAGAAGATCTTCGCCTGCAGGAAGCAGCGTCTGATATATACTGCTCACACCGGCCCCAAAGCCTTCCCCTCTGACTTATTCCTGCCTATGCAGAAACAGGAAGCTGCATCAGTGGGAAGGATGTGGGGCCAACATGAGTACTGTGTATTAGTTGCTGCTTACTGCCGGTGAAAATCTGCTATTTAAAAGGTGTGCAAGGAGAGGGGGGATATTTGAGAGACCACATGGCATGCAGGCGAGAGAAGGAGAGACCAAATCACCTGTGGGATGGGGTGGGGTTCTTCTGCCCACCCATCTTGGGCCCAGGCCCATCCAAAATTGAGTGTCTGGCTACGCCCCTGCCATGGAGCGATACAAAGGCATTATAATGTTCTCTTTTTGATTCTCCATTTCTTTCCTAATAATTCCTAACATTCTATTTGCTTTCTTGCCCAACACTACACAATGAACAGAGGATTTCAAGGTATCATCAACAATGATCATCAACAATGATATCTAGCTCCTTTTCCTGGGTGGTGACATCGAATGGGAAACCTTGCATCACATAACTTTAGTTTGGGTTGCTCTTCCCTACACGCATCACTTTGCACATACTCACATTAAGGGGCTTATTTTCAAAAGAAAAGAATGTGCAAAAAGTGGCACAAGGGGCAGATGGATGTGTTCGCCGTCTTCAAATCTAAGCTAAAAGCCCATCTTTTTGATGCTGCTTTTAACTCCTAACTCTTGTTCACTTGTTCAGAACCCTTATTTTATCATCCTCACTTTAATATTCCCTTATCTCTTGTTTGTCATGTTTGTCTGTCCTAATTAGATTGTAAGCTCTGTGGAGCAGGGACTGTCTCTTCATGTTCAAGTGTACAGCGCTGCATACATCTAGTAGCGCTTTAGAAATGATAAGTAGTAGTAGTAGTAGTTTCTCAAAGGAAAATGCTTAAACCATATAATCTAACAAAAAAAGTTTAACTGATATTTGACAAAAGAAAAACATTTTGAGAGTGAGCATTTGGGGAGCGTGTCGTGGGCATGAGATGGGCGTTGTTACGTGATGTATGTTGTTTTGCGATAACAGCAAAAGGATTTCCTTGTGCTGGAAAGAAAAACATTGTGTGATAATGTTATTTTTTAGCACATGGGTAGCGTGCAACAATCCCAAAATTGCCATGGGATGCCTGAGTGCACCCTACGGTAAAGCAACTTTAACTGCGTTAAGCACGTATTAGTGCTTACCACAGCTCAGTAAAAGGACCCCAGTGTTAGCAAGGGTCTATTACATCCTATAGGCTGAAACATCTCTTCTTCTCAGTAAACAATGATACCAAGCAGGCTGTCACACCTATTTCTACTCTCAGGGGTGGATGAAAAGTGACTGTATGATCAGGATGGTACCAAGCTATAGTTGCACTCTGTGCAAAATCACCCACTGGTGCCCCCCTCCCCCATTTGCTTTGCCACAGCCAATGAGAGGTGAGAGTAGACTGGAAGCAATTTTTGCATCCCTCCATCTTTGTTCCTTGTGCAGCTGCACCATTCGCACAGCTGTTGGTATAAGGCTCTGTGTCAATGAATGATTTGTCCTGGATGAAAGACAAATTTGTCTGGGAATTAAAATTCTGTCAGCTAATGTAAATCAGTGAGGAATTTGCTGAATAAGCTTGTTGACCATCCACAGAGAACCTGAAGACAATTTGAAAATCTAGTTAGACGTGAACTGACCAAAATTCATCTGGCTCAAGTTGAACTTTGAATTATTTTCTAAATCTTTGCCCAGAGGCCAATATAATTTGGGGTGAATCGAGTTCATAATGATTTTCATTAGTAAGCTAGTACAATGTGCTTACAAGCAGAAAAATAAAACCCATCAGATTTCTTAAAGACTTCGCCTAATGTCAAAATGTGGAAATCTGGGTCATGGAAAATCTTTGAGTAACTGGAAAGGAGTTTTACGTTCAGTCATAGCAATAAATGGAAAAAATAATGCATTCTATGACAGATGCACATTGTATTCTCTCATTTCATTTAGGGGTATGTAATGTGATCAGGTGCTGATGAGTAAGACTGAACCCTTTAGCAATGTAAATATAATATAATCCCTTTTCATACTGTAATACACATTAAACTACACAGTGTGTTATCCTATTGAATCACTGGCCACTATATTTTTTTTCAATTTCCTCTTGCACTGTTCTAGATAAAGTTTAATTGCTTGTGCCTTTGAAAATGCAGGAAAAGTGTATTGACAGATGCTGTCGCATGTCATTGTTTGTTTCAAGACTGATTCAGCTGCTGTCTTACATCTTCCTAAGCATCATGTTTAATCTACCTTTAATCTTGCTAAGCAGGAATGGCAATGCAACTGTTCTATTTAAAGACGCACAGACAGCATGTATGCATAAAAATTTAGGGGCAAAAATCAAAGCTTGCTACATGGATAAACACATGTTTAGCTAGGCAGAAACACTGCTCAATTGTCAGTGCGGTAAAAGTATGAGTGCAGATAGCATAATATTATTCAAAGTTGTTAATTCACATGCAGACTGTGAAAAATTGCAGGGGGAAATGAGAGGCTAGAAAATTGGGCATCCAAATGGCTGTTGAAATTTAATATGAGCAAGTGCAAAGTACAGGGGGTCTGAGAGTTTGTCTCGAAGGGCCGAATTAAACGAGGGCTGGGCCCGTTCGAGAAAGCTCTAGGGGCTGGGCAGCAGGAGGGGGTGGGGGGTAGCGGGAGCAGCGTCCACGCAGCGTGGGGGAAGGCGTTGCCCTAGGTGATTGGCTGATTTGAAAGGAGAGGCGGTTCAGGGTGGCTAGGGAACTGGCCATTGGAGGAGAGGGTGGTTAGAGGGCAGAGTGAGGCGAGGATAAGGCTGAAGGAGGTGAAGTGTTCAGGGCGTTCCTGCTGATCCTCGGAGGCAGTTCCCCGCCCTCCCTCCCTTATATTGGATAGAGTTCTAGTGTTCCTTTTCTTTGGTTTGTTTCAGGTTGATGGTCTTGGAATTGTCGCAGCAAAAAAAAAAAAAAAAATACACAACCAAACCCCGAGCTACAGGAGCTCTGGCTCATGGGGGCTGAGCCAGGGCATCAAAGGCGGGTCGGGTGACCCGGAAAAGGTGTGGAGGTCCACACAGATCAGGGCCCTTGCTGTGAAGGCGGAGTCCGGGAAGATGGAGACCGAAAGCGGAAGTTGCCACTTTGCTGATATGGCGAGCGGTGGGGGGGGGGGGGGGCCACTGTGATGTTAATTCTGGACACATGTAGCTCGGGGGGGGGGGGGGTGTAATCTTGTCTTAATTAAAGTTAAATTGTTAATAAAGCAAGCTGTGGCCTATGGTTACCCAATTTTGTTTTCAAGAAAGTTATTCTGGCGGGGCTTGGAGAGGGAAGGGGAAAAGGGGGGGGGGGGCAAGGTGGGTTGAATGGGTCCCAGCTCCAAGGTTTAATGCACATTGGGAAGAGTAACATGAATTATAGTTACATGATGCTAGGTTCCACATTAGGAGTCACCATTTAGGAAAAGGATCAAGGTGTCATCGTGAATAAGACACTGGAATGTTCTGCTCAGTGTGTGGCAGCAGTCAAAAAAGCAAACAGAATGTTAGGGATTATTATGAAGGAGCATAGTAACGTGGAGGGGTCATAGGCACCCAGTATTTATCCCCAGTCCCAGCTGTAATCTTCCCCGTCTGCTGGACCCACTGCCTCTGGCCTCTCATGCAGTCTTACTCCATTTCTCTCTGCATCCATCCTGCATTGCCCAGTTTCTTCCTCTCTCCCTTCCCTACCACCACCGCCAGGCCTAGACTGCATAATTTTTCTGGCTCCCGTTGCACCTGAGTCCGTGCCAAAAAATAATCAATGAAGGTACGCGGGACCATGGCTGTCTGTGCACCGCTACTGCTTCCTGTGCCATTCCGCTTCCTCTGATGTAAACGTCTGGGACAGAACAGCATAGGAAGCAGCAGCATCATACAGAAAGACGCGTTCATTGATTATTTATTGGTACGGATTCAGCAGAGGTGAATAGGAGGGAGAAAAATTATGCTGCATGGACCTGGCAGTGGTGGATGAGGGGCGGGGGGGAGGATGAAACTGGGCAATACAGGATAAGAGGTGGGAAGGGAGGGAGGGAGAAAGAAAGAAAGAAAGAAAGAAAGAAAGAAAGAAAGAAAGAAAGAAAGAAAGAAAGAAAGAAAGAAAGAAAGAAAGAAAGAAAGAAGGCAATGCTAGATGAGAGAGAAAGGGTAATACTAGCTAGGAGAAGGTGGATAGAGAGACAAGGGGCAATACTGGATCAGAGGAAAGACAGCAGAGAGGGGAAATACTACAGAGGAGGTGGGAGACAGATAGGAGCATTGATGGAAGAGGAAAGAGAGATAGACAAGGACAATGCTGAATGGGGAAGGGAGAGAGACAGACAAAGCTGGATGATGGGGAGGGGAGGAGAGACAGAAGATAATGGATCGAGAGATAGATAAGAGATGCTGGATAGCATGTGGGTGGGCTGGAGAGGGAGCGGCAGAGGCAATACTACATAGGGAAAAGAAAGAGATACAGGGCCATGCTGTACGGGTGGAGTGAGAGAAAGACACAGAAGTCTGAATGGTGAAGAGGAGACAGTGACAATGCTGCATGCCAGAGAGAGAGACTTTTGCAACTTTGATAGCTACTTTTGCTTTGCCTGCAATTTTTTTTTTTGTTACATTTGTACCCCACGCTTTCCCACTCATGGCAGGCTCAATGCAGCTTACATGGGGAAATGGAGGGTTAAGTGACTTGCCCAGAGTCACAAGGAGCTGCCTGTGCCTGGAGTGGGAATTGAACTCAGTTCCCCAGGACTAAAGTCCACCACCCTAACCACTAGGCTACTCCTCCACTCTACTAAATTGGCTTCTTTGCCTTTTCTTTTAAAAAAAGAATGTTTTGTTTCTCCTCAAATATCCCTGTAAATGTATTTTAAAGTTACATTTAGTGAAGTATGTGTTTTTTGGCCTTTATTAACAGTAGGAAGGTCATCTCTAGCTCGCCGGTGAGAGAGGCAGCTTGAAGTCTGTGTAATAAGTTTAATAATTGGAAAACACTATGCTTCATGGTTTGTTTTTTTATTGTTTTGCATGATGAATGCTTCTATTTTCTTTGCTTTCCTGGTTGGTCTCTTCCCCACAGTGTTGTGGACTGGGATAGGGTTGATGATTTCTTTGGTTATTGCTTAACTTATTTTTTGGTTTCCAAGATGTGCTTTTTCCTTATTTTCTGTACAAGAGGACTCTTGGTTTGTATAATTTTAAAATATTTCAATACATTTAAAAATTTATATATATATATATATATATATATATATATATATATATATATATATATATATATATAAGCTTTTGAAATTTACATGTGCTCTCTTTATATTTGCAAAGTACAGACAGATGTGTGCCACTTTTTCTATTTCTCTAGTGTTTCTCTGGTGTTTTTCTTGAGCGTTCATTTTAATTTTTTTCTACATATTTCTATTTTTAGTTTGTGATTACTTATTTTTATACGTGAGGGTCTACTTGTATTCGTATGTGAAAAAAGCCAGGTATTCTATTAGCATTGAATGTCTGTGTAGCATCAATTTGTACTAGTCCAGCTTATTTGGTTTTCCAATAGGTGTATTGATGTTCTAGTGCCCACTGCAATGATTACGGTGCTGCCTTTACCAAGGAAGACTCTTGTTATGTGACCCCTAGAAGTTAGTACTGTAATGGTATGGTAGAATTGCTTTATAGATCCTAAGTAATTTTGTAGTATTTTGTATTACTTCACAGTATACCAAGTACTGGAGTTTGGATTTGGATTTAATTCATGCCTCTTTCAGTTGAAGCTCAAAGTGACATTCAGGTCCAATAGGTTTTATTGTGTCTCTGGAGGGCTTACAAGCTGTTTATACCTAAGGTCAGAGAAGGTTAAGTGACTGAACCCTGGCTTCCCTGGCTCTCAGACAGCTGCTCTAAACATTAGATACAGTTAATACAGATAAAACGTATTTCAAACATATTTGGTAACTCAACAATAAACTAAAGGCCAGCAGATCTGAAGCCTGGTGGCCATTTGGCAACCTACCAAAAAAAATGATATGCAAATCATTTTGTGGTTGTCATTAAACCACAAGATTTCTGTTACAGTGTTGCTGAACATCACTGTTCACATGGCCAACAGGACTAGGGAGTGTAATGGAAGTGAATTTTAAAGATTATTTTTCATCTCTGTCTTGACCGACCAGTGCACTCGGGGTCTGAATTGTTGAATAGAAGTAATTCTGTTTAACTTTGATTGTGTGAAAACAAGTTGGAATGTGGAAGATAATACACAGCTCTAATTAATTTGTTATGTGAAGGGAAAGATAGCTCTTGTTTTTGGAAGTTCTGCCTGGCCACCTGGACTTGGGAAAACATGTGAGCACGTTTCCACAGTATGGCTTGTTTAACTAAACAGAGAAGCATTCTGTAATTTTCCTTAGAAGCATTCTGTAACTTTCCTCAGCTCTGAACATGAGTTCTGAGCCTAATAAAAAGGGGAGTTTCTTGCAGTGAAATCGGGAGCTCATCTGTGAGTAACATACGTACTGTGCAGAGGATCTGTTCCTGGTCTAAAAAGCTCCTGGCTTTCGTTGTAACGGTCCCCCCCAGCTGATGTTAAGAGCCTGGATGATGTGAGGACCAGTGATGATTGTATGTATATCTGTATTATTTCTTCTTTTCCTGGTCTAAGAACTCTTAGCATTGCTTAGATGTAGAGACCAGTGATGTAATGATTGTTTATAGATAGGTATTGTCTCATAAGTACATAAGTAATGCCACACTGGGAAAAGACCAAGGGTCCATCGAGCCCAGCATCCTGTCCATGACAGTGGCCAATCCAGGCCAAGGGCACCTGGCAAGCTTCCCAAACGTACAAACATTCTATACATGTTATTCCCAGAATTGTGGATTTTCCCAAGTCCATTTAGTAGCGGTTTATGGACTTTTTAAAACTCTGCCAAGCTAACCGCCTTCACCAAGTTCTCCAGCAACGAATTCCAGAGTTTAATTACGCGTTGGGTGAAGAAACATTTTCTCCAATTTGTTTTAAATTTACTACACTGTAGTTTCATCGCATGCCCCCTAGTCCTAGTATTTTTGGAAAGCATGAACAGACGGTTCACATCCACCTGTTCCACTCCACTCATTATTTTATATACCTCTATCATGTCTCCCCTCAGCCGTCTCCTCTCCAAGCTGAAAAGCCCTAGCCTCCTTAGTCTTTCTTCATAGGGAAGTCGTCCCATTCCCGCTATCATTTTAGTCGCCCTTCGCTGCACCTTTTCCAATTCTACTATATCTTTCTTAAGATGCAGCGACCAGAATTGAACACAATACTCAAGGTGCGGTCGCACCATGGAGTGATATAATGGCATTATAACATCCTCACACCTGTTTTCCATACCTTTTCTAATAATACCCAACATTCTATTCGCTTTCCGAGACAAAGCAGCACACTGAGCAGAAGGTTTCAGTGTATTATCAAGACGTCACCCAGACCCCTTTCTTGGTCCGTAACTCCTAACGTGGAACTTGCATGACGTAGCTATAATTCGGGTTCTTTTTTCCCACATGCATCACCTTGCACTTGCTCACATTAAACATCATCTGCCATTTAGCCGCCCAGTCTCCCAGTCTCGTAAGGTCCTTCTGTAATTTTTCACAATCCTGTCGCGAGTTAACGACTTTGAATAACTTTGTGTCATCAGCAAATTTAATTACCTCACTAGTTACTCCCATCTCTAAATCATTTATAAATTTATTAAAAAGCAGCGGTCCTAGCACAGACCCCTGAGGAACCCCACTAACTACCCTTCTCCATTGTGAATACTGCCCATTTAATCCCACTCTCTGTTTCCTATCCTTCAACCAATTTTTAATCCACAATAGAACTTTTCCTCCTATCCCATGACCCTCCAATTTTCTCTGTAGTCTTTCATGAGGTACCTTGTCAAACGCCTTTTGAAAATCCAGATACACAATATCAATCGGCTCCCCTTTGTCCACATGTTTGTTTACTCCTTCAAACTCCTTTCAGTTAGATGATTTAATCATTGTATATATATCTTAATCATTGTAGAATTTAGCACCTCTAATAAAGGTTTCAGTTATCTAATTACGAATCCAAAAGAATCCACGGTAATTACTGAGTAGTCTGTGTCAGTGAGACAGGCTGTAAATCCATAGCTGTACAGGGAGTTAGGTCTATCTGAGAGCCAAGTGTTAAAGTACTTGCATATATTTCCAGAATACTGCAAATATTGTTCTGTTTAATATAAGTTGTTATTTTGATTTTTGGCACATAATTCCTGGAATGTATTCTAGTGTATATGTTACTATCAGTAACAGAGGTACTGCAGAAATAGCTGAAATAGAACCAAATAGTAAAGGACTCTTTCCTTTCATACAGTGTTCAAAAGTACACCACTGACCTTTTACTGCTGACATGGGTGTTTGCCCCCCCTCCACCTCCAAGGATTTTAACTTGCTCTGTTCTGTTCCACTCTGCCCCATAACCCACCCTAGCCTCACCCATATCCTGACATTAGCCCCACCCACTTTAGCCTCCCCCCAAATAGCGTAAGTCACCAATTGCCTATAAGAGGGGCATTTTTGAAAGGACTTTCAAGTCAGAATAGGGACGTCCATGTTAGAACATCCCAAACGGACGTTCATCTCACATGTATTTTTGAACAGGAAATATGTCAAGATTTCCTGTTTGATAACATGTGAGATGGGCATCCATGTGCTGTAGACTTTCAGCATAAACAGCCATTTAAAAAAACTGGAACGTCCAAATTATAAAAGGGGAGGGGGAAGGCACACGGGTGTCTGTATGGCAGCATTTTTAGAAAATGGCCACTCAGATGTCCATACAGAGCAGAGGGGTAGCCTAGTGCTTAAATGTATAGAATACTGCCATTCACATGTGTAAGTATACACTTATGTACCTCTATGTTTATGTTTATCATGATTTAATAAACTACTTTTCATGTAATAGCAAAGAAAGCTGTGTAGAATAAAAACATATAGTTAAAAGATTGAAAGGAACTCCATCAAATAGTGATAGAAAAGTAAACAGACAGGCAGAGAACTAAAGTACAGCAAGAGCAGGAGGCAAACAAGGAAGGCAGAGACTTGAGCCGAAGCACCGCAGGTGTAAGGCACACTGAAGGTTTGAGCAGATCTAAATCAGGCATAAGACTAGGAGGTTTCCAGTTGACTTATAGGGGCAACCCCCCCCCCCCCCCCCCAGAAAGTACTGTGCTTTGTAGAGTCAAAGTGAGAGATTGCAGCAGAGGGCACTGTCAGCTGAAAACAAGCTAAGGAGCATAACAGATGAGAAGATGAGAGACGCTAAAGATGGAGGGTAGCCAGAATGGATTTACACTGTGTGTAAATGGGAGAAGTTTGAATTGTAGCCCAACAGGCAACGGCAATGGCAGTGCCTAACTGCGGTTCTATAATTAGATGCTACAATGGCTTAATGTGTAAATTCAAAGCCAGCATTCACAGGGGAGAGGCATGGGTGTGTCAGAGGCATGGCTGACATTTATGTGGACTTCTTACAGAATACTTTAAGTTATGCACGTAAATGCTGTATAACTTGTGAAATCTTTTTTTTAGCTGTCCGAGTCCCCTCCCATCCCCTGAAACAGCCCACTCCTTCTGTTCACCACCTTCCTACTGCCTGAAATGTTGCCCCCCCCCCCCCCAGTCTTGATAGGCCCCTGGACTTGTCTCAGATCCCTGGTAGTCCAGTAGGGGTGATGGGGGCAGGATGAAACCTCACTCATTCCTGCCCCTAGCGGCAGCATCCTCAAAATGGTTGCCATGACTACCAAACATTAGATCATTCTTCCAGGTTTTGTAGATCACTTTTCTGCAAGTTCCTAAAGACTGCAAGTGAGTTATTTATATTGCTGAAAAGGACAAAGATGCATAATCACCCCCATTCTATAACATTGTGCGTACATTTTTGCGCCTAGTGTGCAAAACTGTGCATAAAGTTTATAGAATAGTCCCTGTTATATGCCTAAGTTAATTGGCAAATTTAGCACTAATTGGCACTGACCACCAATAATCACTGATAAGTGGGGTTAACTGGAACTAATTGGCACTAATTTGTTGTTATACACATAGCTGCACTTAGCCAATATTCTAGAAACCTTGCGCAGAAAAGCTATACCATATAAACCGCAAGGCAGCATGCATGGGAGGGGCATGGATGGATCAGGGGGCATGTCCAGCACTTATGCGCTAAGATTCTAGAATACTGTCAGTCACACACACACACAACTGCAACATTTAGTTGCAATCATTTACACCAGCCATTGACGAGGCATAAGCAACCATGACTAAATGTTGGTGTGTGAATGCCCATCTTATGCTAGTAATCTGTAAAGGCAATTATATTCAGAATTTCCAATATAGAATTCATGCTTAGCACCCAGCATCCTAGCACCTAAATTTCAGCAACCTTTTCAGAATTGCCCAATATGTATTACAATTTATAGCATATTGCTAAGCCTTATGAATACCGTTGGGAGGCACAGAAATTCACAGTGCAACGTAACAGATCAAGAAATGTTCAAGAAACATCAGCAGAGGGCTTGTAAATGCATGGTTTATAAGTTTAAGGGAGAATTCCAACCACAGAATCAGGTAACTTAAGGAGGTATGTAATCAACATCCCAAATCAGGGGCTACAGGACAAGAGGTCACAAAGGGGGAATGAGGTACTGTCACACAGCAAAATCCATTAACGTCAACTCTAGAAGACCATACCCACATGATAAACGGCATGAAAGAGGGAAAGATAGAAAAGCAGAAATCATTGATGTTTTAAGCAATCTTCTATCTAGGGCTAAGGCATATGAAAGCAACTTCCAGATATGAGGTTAATTCTTGGCGCTGTTGTCCTTTTGTTCCTTGTTCTTGTCATGGTAGTGCAATATCCTCTTGGCTAGTCAAGCAGGACTGTTATACTGATCAAGATAGCCTGCCTTTGAGTGTGCAGGAGTTACAGTGTTTGTTCTTCATGGTATGCACTGCCAGACAGAATCAATTGCAGAATGGAGCTACCAAAAGCACTTGTGGAGGTAGCAAATGACTCTTATCACTCCTGAGCACAGGACATCTGGAAAAAAACACTTGCACAGGAGGGCAAAGAGTTGACAGCAATGATTACAACACCAAGTACACCAACTCAGTGTTCCATGGCCAACGTGTGCCATTAGCTTCATTCTTCCCAGTACGGCCACATAGAATAACCTATTGCAAACAATTATGCAAGCTCTTTCTCCTTTTCATGGGTTGAGGACTCACGGTATTATCAAAGCAAACAGCTCCTAAGTATATTAACTCTGTTCAAGGTTGAGTCACAGTACAACGGGTACTAGAAAACTGCCCACATTACACAGCACAGACAATCCTGAAAGCTGCATAATGGCATACCAAGGATGAGGGCAGTGGGAGTGGTTCCCCCCGCCAGGTGCAGGCAATAAGGGGGTGCATTGTCTGTAGAGAATTTTAAAACAATAATAAAACCGACTAAAAGTCAGTCTGCTTTTTATTATCATCATGCAACAGCAATTCAAAACAATGCCAATGATAAAATACTCCTCCCCGAAAAAATCTTTTGTTGGTCTAAGGAGAAGGAGGTGTTAAAAAAAATATTCACTTTGGGTTTCAAATATGCTAGGTTTTCCAATGAAGCTACAGTTAAACAAGCCTGGCCGACTGCAAAAACAGCCAGCTGCCTCCAATTATAGACCAATGCCAGAGGCCAGGGACATTGCTAGGTATGGACTCATGGGCTCAAGAAGTGGAGTGGAGGAGTGGCCTAGTGGTTAGGGTGGTGGACTTTGGTCCTGAGGAACTGAGTTCAATTCCCACTTCAGGCACAGGCAGCTCCTTGTGACTCTGGGCAAGTCACTTAACCCTCCATTGCCCTATGTAAGCCACATTGAGCCTGCCATGAGTGGGAAAGCGCGGGGTACAAATGTAACAAAAACATATGCCGATTTTATCTGGCAATGTCCTAAATTAGCAAGTTTCAAAATCAGACACATGCTCAAAAATGCAGTTGAAAACTTGAAGCTAGCAACAACAGGATGCATCTGACACTGTGTTCCATGGAGCACTTGAATGCAAACCCTGCCTTGGACCACACTTCCACTCTTCACAGCACCAGCTTCTGAAAGTCAAAACAGATCCTGCAATTAAAAGAGGAGACAGTGGCAGCAGAACTACCAGAGGGGCAGAAAGGATCTGGGCACACGCTGAGTGAGATTTCAAAGGGAAAATACAAGGGCACTTTTCCTTTGAGGACTGGTACAAAATTTCCTGGGTACAACGCATAATTTTGAAAACTGGCCTCTTTGTCTGTATCATAGAATTATACAATACCTGAAAAACACTGAGATTAGGAGGATTGGCCACTGGATACTTTATGGTCCTTTGGTCATCCCAGTACGGCAATGCTTATGTTCATAGGATAACTTCATTTAGGTCATACATATGGCTAAACAAATATTTAAATCCAAGCAAGTAAGACCACGTGTATTAAAAAGGTTCAACACGCACCTTTTACAAAATGTACATACCAGTAGATTATATATATGGCGCCTGAAAAACTGACACTGAAAATATTTCTGCCTAGGTATATTCTATATTCCTACACGAGAATTAAGATCAGCAACTCAAAATCACCTTGTGGTTCCTTCATTCAAGGAAACTTTTCATGAGCGTACTGGGCAGCCATTTTTTTAGTACAGTGTCCTGAAACCTGGAATAAACTTCCACAATCCTTGTGTGAAAACACAACACTCCAACAATTTTAAAATTGACCTTAAAACTTTCCTTTTTCAAGATGCCTATAGATAGGGCCATGCCATTTATAATTAAGGCTATCCCCACTCGGAAGTAAACCTAGATAACAGCTTATCCTTTCCCATTTCCCCTTGTAAGTACCCCTGTTATCTTATCAATATTGTAATTCTACCCCTTTTGTGTCGTCTTGTCATATCTAGTTTCCTCTTTCTCACTTTTAGTTTGTAAGCCACCTAGATGTACTTGCATTGAGTGGGGTAGCAAATCCTCAATAAACTTGAAACTTGATTTTGTAAATTACACCTAGATTTAGGCACGGTTTATAGAATACACCTAGCTGGTTTATAGAATATGCTTAGCATTCATGCCTGTTCCTAACTCTAGGCGTGTCCATTTACTCCAAGTAAAATGGTGTAAATACCAGTGCCTAAGTTAGGTGTGGAGCAGGTGTATTCTATAACCACACAAGTAGATTTTCGGAATGCCCACGATTTGCCCATTCCATGCCCATGGCTACGCCCCCTTTTTGGCAGCACGCATTAGAATTTACATGCATAATTAAATTGCACACAAAAGTCCAGAATATGACTGGATTTGCACGCACAATTTTGATTGCACTATATAGAATCCAGGGGATAGCGCCACTGACATAGATGGCATCATGCGTAATGCAAAGAGACATTTTAGAAATGCAGACATTCCCAAAAAGAACACTGTCACAAGTGGAATATTGATGTACAACTGGCAGCTGATTGGTGTTTAAGTGTTGAATTCACTACACATATGTAAATATGTGCTGCATATGTGCTGTCACTTATATGTGGTGATTTTGTAAACCTGCACGTACAAGCGCAGCTAATTAGGAAGCCATTCTCTGAAAGCCAAACTTTGTACCAAGAGCTTTCAGTATCAGAGAAGTGAGCATATCTAATGCCAATAATGATTATAAAGGTTCATTTTTATCTGCTACAATGCTTTGCAAAGAGCAGAATTATAAAGGCAGATGATAAATGGAGGCGTCGCCTAATCGTTAGTGCAGTGGACTAGAAACCTACTGAATTGGGTTTGTTTCCCACTGTGGCTCCGTCTGACCCTAAGCAAGTCACTTAACTCTCCACTGGCCCGGATAAAAAACATTGTAAGCCCACTAGGGAATGAGAAAGTGCATAAATGCAACATGTAAACTGCTTTGATTGTACCACAGAAAGGCAATAAATAAAAGAATCTAGTAAATAAATTAGAGTTCCCATGCTATACATGTATTGCTGGTTTGAAACATGTCACACCTTCTTTTTGTACGTTTTAAACCCTGCGCTCTTCCATCTGTGTATCTAAGAGGGGCATAATCGAATGGCACCGGCCAAATAGATGGCCAAATAGATGACCGGCAAAGAGCAGTCCCGAACCGTATTATCAAAAAAGATGGCTGGCCATCTTTTCTTTCGATAATACGGTTGGGGCCAGCCAAATGTCAGAGATGGGCGGGTTTGAGATGGCTGGCATCAGTTTTCGCTGATATTGGAAACTAATGCCAGCGATCTCAAACCCAGCCAAATCCAAGTCATTTGGTCGTGGGATGAGCCAGCATTTGTAGTGCACTGGTCCCCCTGACATGCCAGGACACCAACTGGGCACCCTAGGGGGCACTGCAGTGAACTTCAAAAATAGCTCCCAGGTGCATAGCTCCCTTTACTTGGGTGCTGAGCCCCCCCCCCAAAACCAACTCCCCACAATTGTACACCACTACCATAGCCCTTAGGGATGAAGGGGGGCACCTACATATGGGTACAGTGGGTTTTGGGGTGTTTTGGAGGGCTTAACATTTACCACCACAAGTGTAACAGGTAGGGGGGATGGGCCTGGGTCCACCTGCCTGAAGTGCACTGCACCCACTAAATACTGCTCCAGGGACCTGCATACTGCTGTCAGGGAGCTGGGTATGACATTTGAGGCTGGCAAAATTTATTTATTTATTTAATTTTTTTGGGTGGGAGGGGGTTGGTGACCACTGGGAGAGTAAGGGGAGGTCATCCCCGATTCCCTCCAGTGGTCATTTGGTCAGTTGGACACCTTTTTGAAGCTTGGTCCTGAAAAAAAAGGGACCAAGTGAAGCTGGCGAAATGCTCGTCAGGGTCGGCTTTCTTTTTTCCATTATCGGGCGAAACCGGCCATCTCAAACCACGCCCCCATCCCGCCCCGTCCCGCCTTCGCTAACCTACCGAAATGCCCCCTTGAACTTTGTCCGGCTCTGCGACGGAAAGCAGTTGGCGCCAGCCAAAATCGGCTTTCCATTATACTGATTTGGCCGGGTTCAGGAGATCACCGGCCATCTCTCGATTTGTGTAGGAAGATGACCGGCGATCTCCTTCGAAAATAAGCTGGTAAGTAGCATCTTTTCTAAATCCCTGTTTATACGTGCAAAGAGCACTAGAGGCTTCTCAGATTTACTCCATAATATAATAAGTAAGACCCTACTTAAATGGCGATTGAAGTCTAATATTGCAGGGACCTGAGTGTTTATTTCCATTTGGCAACCCATTTGACAGTTTGTCACTGCTACAGAGGAGTAGCCCAGTGGTTAGAACAAGTGAGCTACCAACCAAGGTTCAAATCCTACTTCTAGGACAAGTAACCTAGTTAGTGGTTAGAGCAGCAGACTTTGATCCTGGGGAACTGGGTTCAATTCCCACTGCAGCTCCTTGTGACTGTGGACAAATCACTTAACCCTCCATTGCCCCAGGTACAAAATAAGTACCTGTATATATGAAAACTGCTTTGAATGTAGTTGCAAAATACCACAGAAAGGTGGTATATCAAGTCCCCTTTCTCTCTTCCCTTGTAAATCTGGAGCAAGTGGCTCAACTTTTATTGTTCTGGACACAAAATGAAAATTGCAAACCCTCAAGGGATATAGAAATACCTAGTATTACTCAGCTTGAGCTATTACGAAAAACATGTGTGCTAAATCAATTCCAGCTATTTTAGAGCCTCTTTTGCAGCCTAACTAGGGCCCAAATTAAGCACTATCTAAAATGTGGAAGTCAGCTCACTGCTGGTGTGACATGGACTGTGGATGCAATTATGCCTTATCATTCATTATAATTACCTTTTTACCCTTATCAGCTGATGTCAGTTCCTTGAAATTTTGCAAATGATGCTTGTGTATGCAAAATTCAACTTAATGGCAAACAAGCCCATCTGCTCAGTGTTTTTCATTCATCATTCCATAGATGTGATGAACGCAGCAACAAGAACCAGAAGTGGTAACAATTAGGTAAACCGGTGCACATTGATTAGTGTTTGCCAGTGGAAAGCTACCTTGTGGAGGAGCATAATGAAGCCATGATGCTAGGAGAGCTGTCAGTTTTCAGGCATATCCAGTATATTCTACAGAACATTATCAATATTATTTGACCAGCAAAAAAAGGTTTCTTATTGCTGACTCAACATGACCTGGCTCAAATCACCACTAAATGAACCTTCATACATTTTGTGGTGGGGGGGTGGGGGGGGGGGAGGGCATCCAGCTATTAACATGTGTAGGGGTAGCTGAGGACACAAATCCACTGATGGATGTGCTGTTTTCCTCTCCTAATGGATTAGAGGACCTGAGACAACATAGTTTCACTAGAGACAGGTCTTGTCAGACAAATCGGATTCATTTCTTTAACTGGGTGACCAGTGCGTTGGATCGAGAGAGAGAGCTAGATGTGGTGTAGCCTTTGACATGGTTCTGCACAGACAACTAATAAACTGAGTGTCCTCAGTATGGGCCCTAAAGTGGCTCACTGGGTTAGGAACTGGTTGAGTGGAAGGTAGCAGAGGGTAGTGGTAATGGAGCTCATTCTGAGGAAAAGGATGTTACCAGTAGTGTGCTGCAAGGTTTGGTTCTTGGGCCTGTTTTCTTTAACATTTATGTAAGCAATATTGCTGAAGGGCTCTTTGGTAAGGTTTGCCTCTTTACAGGTGACACCAAAATCTGCAATAGGGTAGACATCCCTGATAGTGTGGATAACATGAGGAAGGACTTATCGAAGCTAGAGGAATGGTATGGAATTTGGAAGCTTAGATTTAATGCTAAAAAAAATGCATGGTCATACATTTGAGCTGCAGAAATCCATGGGAACAGTACAGTTTAGGGGGTGAAGAACTTTTGTGCACGAACGAGGAGCCGGACTTGGGTGTGATCGTATGTGATGATCTTAAGGTGGCCAAACAGGTAGAAACGGCAATGATGAAAGCTAGAAGGATGCTTGCGTGCATAGGAAGAGGAATGACCAGTAGAAAAAGAGAGGTGATGATGCCCCTGTATAAAGCTCTGGTGAGACCTCATTTAGAACATTGTGTACAATTCTGGAGATCATACCATCAAACAGATATAAACAGGATGGAGTCGGTCCAGAAGGTGGTGTTAATATATTAAACAGTGGCTACTAAAATGATCAGTGATTTTCATCATATTGGATATATATTCTATATATGATGCCTAACAAATCAGCGCCAAAACAAAATATGCCTAGGCATATTCTATAAAGTACACCTAAACGTAGGCGTACTTTATAGAATAAGCCTAAATTTTTGTATGGTTTATAGACTACGCCGAGCACCTGTCCATGCAACTAAATTTAGCCATGGGCAGTTACTCCAAGTAAAACTTGGTATAAATACCAACGCCTAAATTATGCCTAGACTGGGTGTAGTGTATAACCACATGCATAGATTTTAGAAATGCCCATGACCCGCCCATGCCATTCCCGTGGCCACACCCCTTTCCAGCTATGCAACTTAGAATTTATGTGCATAATGTTATAGAGTATGCTTAGATAGTTCTGTGTGTAAATTCTAATTAATGCCAATTAGTGTCAATAATTGCTTGTTAATTGGCAATTATTGGTACTGATTGGCTTATTAACTAAGTTGCATGCGCAAATCCAGAATATGACTGGATTTGTGCATGCAAATTAAGTCACGATATATAGAATCCCAGTGAAAGTGTATGGGAACAGACTTAAAGATCTCAATATGTGTACTTTGGAAGAAAGGTGGGAGAGGGGAAATATGATAGAGACATTTAAATGCCTATGCAGCATAAATGCACAGGAGGTGACTCTCTTTCAATTGAAAGGAAGCTCTGGAACAAGGGGGGCATAGGATAAAAGTGAATGGGGACAGACTCAGAAGTAACCTGAGGAAATACTTCACCACGGAAAGGGTGGTGAATTTGTGGAACAGCCTCCCGGCGAAGATGAAAATAGTGTCTGAATTCAAGAGAGCTTGGGACAAATACATATGATCTCTAAGTGAGTGATAGGAAGAGTAGATGGCATGGATGGGTAGACTGGGTTGGCCATATCGTCTTTATCTGCCTACATTTTTCTATGTTTCTAATCTGAACGCACCTCCTGAAGCATATCCTTGTAATCCATCTAAAAGTGTACATTCTATCGAATCCCATGCAAGCTCAGGAGCAAAAGTTTCAAACATGACAGTTATGTGGCCAGATGGCTTTGAAATCTGCCCTTGTAAAATTTAATTCAGATAAGACTGACATGACACCTCATGCTGGCATAAAAAATGCAGTTCTCCGGTAATCTAAGTTTAAGTTAGTTTTGTCCATTTCAATTAGTGTTCTAACAAATGAAGGTTAACAAAGAAAAATAGATAAAGTGATAGTCCAATGAAAAAGGTAGCTTTTAGGAGCTGAAACTGAGGAAATGTCATATTCCGAACGCTAGTCAAGTGATTTATTAAGGTAGTCCAGTAAAAAGGATATCCTTATATTCTTTTTGTTATTAAACTTTAATTCTGTAATACATGTAGACTTGCATGATAAATCTATGTGTAGACATCAGCATTTTCATATAGAGATTGCATACACGTGAAAATGGTGATTTCAGAATGCTACTATTTACATGTAGAAATGGCCAACCATGTACAGATTTAAATAAAACATGTTCTGGTAAAAACACAAAAATCACCCCCCACACACACACACACAATTATACATTTATTTATTTTTATTCATTTATTTAAAATTTTTCATTCCACGCTATCACTAGTGTTCTAAGCAGATTCTATCATCTAAACACATAATAATCATATTTTACACAACAGTACAAAGCTCATTCTAACACATAAGTCACTTCCAACACTCTCCTTATACTTCAACCTCATCTCCATACCACAGAACTTAATACACAGATCTCTTTGTATCAGGGCCGTAGCCAGACTTCGGAGGGAGGGGGTTCCAGAGGCCAAGGTAAGGGGGCACATTTTAGCCCTGCCCCGCCATTGCTGACCCCCCCCCCCCATCGTCACCACCACCACCAACTTTGATGACCCCTCTCGCCAACGACCCTCTCGACCCCCCTCCCGCCGCCAACCCTCCACCGCCGCTGCCGTCGTCACCTACCTTTGCTGGTGGGGGACCCCAATCCCCGCCAGCCGAGGTCCTCTTCTTCCCACACAAGGCTTTGTTCTGTTTCTGATGTCCTGCACGTTGTATGTGCAGGACTTCAGACTCACAGAACAGAACGAAGCCTTGCAGATCAGCTGAGTCTGTAAGTCTGACGGGGAGGGTTGGCGGCGGGAGGGAGGGTCGAGAGGGTCGTTGGCAGGGGGTCCAGGGCCAAATCTACGGGGCCCAGGCCCCCCTGGCCCCATGTAGCTACGCCACTGCTTTGTATTATATATTATTTATCCCTACCATCTTTACACTCCTTCATAAGCTTTTATAAACAGATATATTTTTAAAACTTTTTTAAAAACGTCTAGATCCTGGATCTCTCTCAATTTCAAAGGCAATTTATTCTAGGCTTGTGGCCCAGCAATATTAAAAAATTGAGAGGCTCTTTTACCAAGGTGCGTAGGTGCCTACATGCATCCAACGCACGTCAAATTGGCATTACCACCTGGCTACCACGTGTCCCCGGGTGGTAATTCTATTTTTGGCACACGCCCAAAACACATGGTAGAAAATATTTTCTATTTTTTACTTTGTGGTGCTTACCTGGCGGTAATTGGCAGTTTACGCACATTGAACACTTACTGCCTGGTTAACGCATGAGACCTTACCATTAAGTCAATGGGTGGCAGTAAGGTCTCAGGCCAAAAATGGACGCATGCTGGGTTTAATTTTGCTCAGTCAGTGGCTAATTCTCATTCAGTAAGATTCAACACAAATCCCAAAATTGCATAAACTGAAGTATTCTTTTTATGGAATCCTGTAGATATTCATACAAAATGACATTATTAAAACACACAGATTTTTCAACAGAATGTTCTCACTTTCACTTTTACCCAATTTTGGTGACCTCAGCGGTGCTCATTGCTCAAGATATATATATGGCAATGTATTTAGCACCAACTTCTTCATCGGCACACCTGATTGTTAAATTTTTAAAGAATTTTTTATATATATTTTCACTACTTGTTTATACTTATCTTTTGATATCAGACCCAGGGGCTCAGTTGCCCGACATGCATGTTTTGCTCGAGTACGAGCTGTATCAAGGACATTCCCCTCAAGTCTCCCTTAGCGCCAGCTCTGCTATTATTTATCGGGAACAAACCCGTCCATTTTCCAGCACAAAAAATACCCACCTTTTTTCCAGGCGTGCTGAGGAAATGGACCAGCACACATCCAAAACACGCACCTACACCAGCGCAGACCACTTTTAGGCACGCCTTAGTAAAAGGGCCCCTTAGTTTCAAAGCTCCGCAAATTTAACATATGACATGTTGATACTTCAAGTAAAAATGTATTCATAGGCTGAAAGGATCTCTTCGGCTGATAAACATGAAGTCTAGCAGCCAGTATGGCAGATATCCGATTTGTCAACACTTTAAAGATCAAATATAGAATTTTACGTCTTATTCTATATTCAATTGATAACCAATGTAATTTTTTAAATACAAGGGAAATATGGTCATACCGATAACATCCTTCTAACACTCTAGTTACTGCATTCTGAGCCAACTGTAATGCAGTGAGCTAGTTTCTTCGAATCCTTAATAACAACCCATTAGAGTAGTCAAAACATGGTGAAATTACACTGTACCACCAAACGAAAATTGTCTTGATTTAACAGATCTTTCAGTCTTCTAATAATCCTCAGTTCTGATCACTTAGTGCACATGAAATTTCATTGACAAAGTAGTATCCATTATTACCCCTAAATTATGCATTTTAGTAACAATAGAGATTACCACTTTCTCAAATTCAAACATTTCAGGCACGTCACTACAAAGGTAACTTGGGAACACATGTATAGTTCCAAAAATTTCCATGTCAGCATTTGCACTGCCTGTGAAGTGTGGATAAAGATTTCTAAAGTGCTCAGGGTTTCAAATAAATGATTAAGGGGATAATTGTGCTTAGCTCTCCAGTATTTTATAGCCTTTAGAATGTTAAAAATTTACATTTTGGAGCTTTGCTGTTTAATTGGCTGCACTTATAAAGATATATGTGTCTACTACATGGCTCATACATGGAAGCAGCAAAAATCAGTACTTCTAAGTACAATTACTGAAGACAACAAATCATGCAGTTCTTTCTCCAAAGGTAGATTCTTCATAAGTACATAAGCATCACCATACTGGGATAAACCAAAGGTCGATCAAGCCCAGTTTCATGTTTCCAATATAAACCAATCCAGGCCACAAGTGCCTGGCAAGATCCCCAAAGATTAAAACTGATTTTATGGTGCATATCTGAGGAATAAGCAGTGAATTTTCCCAAGTCCATCTCAATAATGGTTTATGGACTTTTCTTTTAGAAATTGTCCAAACCTTGGTTAAACCCTGCTAAGCTAACTGCTTTTGCCACATTCTCTGGCAACAAATTCCAGAGCTTAATTATATGTTGAGTGAAAAAATATTTTCTCCGATTTCTTTTTAAATGTACTACTTAGTAGCTTCATTGCATGCTCCCTAGTCCGTGAAAAGTGTAAACAAGTCATTCATGTCTACCTAGATCACTCCTTATATATATTTTACAAAAGGCCCTATGTTCAGTAGATCCTTTTGTAAAACGCCAAGGGAATTGTGAATTGCCAGACGTCTTATGCAAAATGGGGTTTTATATGATACAAATGTGACCTACATCATCCACTGGTACCCTCTACCTTCTAATATAAGAACATAACATAAAAGTAGCCATACTGGGTCAGACCAAAAGCCCATCTAGTCCAGTATCCTGTTTTCCAAACAGTGGCCAAGCCAGGTCACAAGTACCTGGCAGAAACCCAAAATGTGGCAACACTCCATTACTACAAATCCCAGGGCAAGCAGTTGCTTCCCATGTCTGTCTCAATAGTAGACTATGGACTTTTTTAAACCCAGATATGCTAACCACTATTACCACCTCCTCTGGCAAAAAGTTCCAGAGCTTAACTATTTGTTGAGTGAAAAAATATTTACTCCTATTTGTTTTGAAAGTATTTCCATGTAACTTCCTCATAACCAAGGCTCCAGGTTTTCTGTGTCAGGTTAAGGACAGATTCTGGGATAAGGTTTAGAAAACTCAAGAAAACTTTCCATGATTCTGAGGAATATCAACATACATTTATATAGGCTTATGTCATTCAGGAGGAAGGTTATCAAGCTGCATTAGGGAATACCCCATGATATTTAATGCATGTTAAAGGACACTAACATCTAGTAAGTTATTGTAACGCAGCGTTAGTTAAGGCACCATGGGGTACATAGTGATAAGATGCAAAACATACAAATGCATGTAAATCAGATCATTACTTTGGGGGAAATTATCATTATGGCTACTGTAAAGACATGTTATCCAAGGTTTTTAGTAACTAGGCCTCAGTGGATAAAATGGGACCTGTGATTAAAGTAGTGTCCCGAACCCCACCAGTGTGAACGCTCACCCCACCAGTGGCAACGCTCACCTATCTGCTGCAGGAGTCGGCGGGCAGCGTGTTCCAGCCTCGCTTCAGATGGCCGGGCCTTCTCGCGGCCATTCTTGCGGGTTTTCCGCCGGTGGCCGGCTATCGGCACCTGACAATGATGGCCGACTATTACCTTCGACCACGGGGACCAGGAATGCCGTGTCTGCACCCCGGATCGCCGGCCATGCCGGCGCGCTTCTCCCCGATGGCCAGTTTTCCACTTTCGGAGCGGAACTTCTGCAACATGGCGCCGGCGGAGGATAGCCGGCGTCTCTTACGGTTGCGGGGCCAGGCTGACGGGACGTCGACTGGCGTCTTCCACGATTGGTTGTCAGAGGCCAGGTTCCTGTAAGCAGCAGCTGGGGGTCCCGCGCTGATGAGGAGACATATTTAAGGAATGCTGCTCCTCTAGCCAGTGCTTCGGCTTCTCGTTTCAGAGAGCTCCGCTTCGTGGGAGATTTCTGCTGTCTTGCCTGTTGGACTGTATCCTGCACTTGCCGGTTGGTCTGCATCCTGCTAGTGCCTCGACCTCTGCCAAGCTACTGACTCTCCTTGACCGCCGCCTGCCTCGACCTCTGCCAAGCTACTGACTCTCTTGGGCTGCTGCCTGCTGCGACCGCTGCCAAGCTCCTGTCTCTCTGTGCCCGCTGCCAGTTCCGCCGGGGGCATCTGCCATCCGCCTCCCCGGGAGTCCTGTCCATTCTCTGTCGGGTCAGCCTGTCCGCCCCCTGTTCCCGAAGCCCTGTAGACCACCTGCACCTGGAGGCTCAACTTCCAGGGAATGGCGGCCTTCCCAGGCGAAGATCGGGGGTTGGTCGGCTGTCCTCTGGAGAACGGTGGCTAACCAATCCGCTGCCCTCCGGACGGACCCAAGGGCTCACACCAGGGTGTCTCCTCAGAACTCTGCAGAACAAGACAAGTAGCATGGGTAGTGGTAAAATAGGCCTTTGTAATGGTAGCTCATGTTGGTAACTTCTCCCCCATGTAGATTCTATAACCCCATTAAAAAACTCAGACTGCATTCTAAAGGGCCACAGTGCTGTCCTTCCTATCCCTTGATCATCACCTCCACCCCACACTCCTGATCACCATCCTCCTACCCCTGATTAGAAGTCCCTCAACCCCATGATCCACATCTACTGCCTTTGCCTGTACTTGCTGCCAATATGGCACCCCTAGTGGTAGTCTTGTATTATTACTGCTAAGGGTCATGTTACTACTACTAGGGGCATCATATTGGCAGAAGGCATCGGCAAGTGCAGGAGCGATTGGGGGTCGCTCCTGTCCATAGATCCACTAGACCAGTGTTTCCCAAGTTCCGACCTGGGGTACCCCTTGCCAGTCAGGTATTCAGGATATCCACAATGAATATGCATGAAAGAGATTTGCATATAATGGAGGCAGTATATGCAACTCCTGAAAACCTGACTGGCAAGGGGTATTCCATGACTGGACTTGGGAAACACTGCACTAGACCAACAGGCACATGTCAGTGGACCCATAGGGATCAAGAGGTTGAGATGTGGATCAGGGGGTTGGCAGGAGCTTCTTTATCAAGGGGGCTTCTAATCAGGGGTGCTGAGATATAGATCAGGGAGTTGGTGAGTTTCTGATCAGTGGCTTCTAATCGGTGGGTAGGGGTATGATGACTGGAAGTTAGGGGGACAACACCATGGCCCCTTTAAGACATGGCTCAAGAGCACTGGGACACAGGTTTGAGGTCCAATGCTCCAGGGCCACTGGAATAATGCTGTTTGCAAGGAGGCTTGCAATGGCGTTATTCGTTTACCATTGTAGTGAGCAACCTGAGGTACTGTGATAACACAGGTTGGTGACTGTCATGGTAGATCAAGTTGTGGTCAAAGCTCACCTTTTACTGCACCTTGATAACTTCCTTTCTCAGGGGCCAATGCTGAAAACCTAACGCCAGTTTAAAGGTGATTAGTGCCGGACTAGTGTGCTTGTTAGTGTGCGCAGAATCTTCAGAGGGCTCGAGCACAGGTATCAAAGTGCACACCAAAGATGAGCGCAAATTGTATTTAATGCTGGTTTTGTGTTGTTTTGGAAGCAGAAGGAAGCCTGTGCAGCCTCTAAGTGCTCATAGTGAGAAAACAAACGTGTGCGAGTTCCAGCAAAAGCAAAAGTGAAAACACACATTGGTGTCTGTTTTTCTGTGTTTAAATGTGAACCTTTCAAAAATTTAAGTGCAATTTTTGGAAACCTTATATGTAACGGTGCAGAAGGACAGTGCCAATGTGTGCTTGCATTCTGGTTTTACCTGGGCATGCACATAGGAGAAGCGCTTACCTCAAACATTTTGTGTGCATGCGCCAGGCACGTTCCTCCCTCTTGATTTCAGTTTAATAGTGCACATAAAACTTGAATGTAATTTGTTCTAAGCATTGGTTAACTAGGTTTCTGCATTGTTGTCATGCTGCTAATGTTACCTGCCCTCCCTGGTAAGGCATGCGATGGCAGCTATAGATTCTCTGAGGGTTAGTTATCTGTAGTCGTGACCACGCTCAGGACTCTTTGGCCACACAGGGAGAGAAGTATCAAATACACTAACCTCGTCTCCTGTTCTCAAAGAACAGGAGAGGAATAAAAACTAAATTAGGATAACTCCTGAACTGAAATGACACCAGACTCTTAAAGCGAACCCAACAACGTTTATTTAATTCCAAAATGTGAACAAAATAAAAAAACTTGTAAATTCTTTTGTTCTATAATGGTACCATTTGTATTAATCAACCCTTCTAATTGTTAACAGTCTAATGTATTTTCATTCTAAACAAACACAGTCCTTATAATATTGTAATTACCTTTCCTTTTTTTTACAGAACCCCTTTATCAGCAACTACTTTCACTAAATATATCAGATAAGTATTAGATTTTCATCTATTTTGTATATTATACCCCAGATTAAATTCATAGAATTATCCTGATAAAAAATGAATTGATTCTTTGTGTTTCCTTTTTGTTTCCCACAGGATTTCAAAGAGTTTCTATCTCCGTTCAGGTAAGTATAAGTTCTTTCCCTTCTTTAATTTGTGTTAACTGTCACTTAGCTGGAGCTTCTCTTCCAAATCGTTTCCTCGTAGTCTTTCTTGCGTCGGGGCCCTTAAACTCCTTCTGGACGCACGGCTGTCAGAATTCTTCCCAGGATTGACTTCTCCCTTCACCTCTCTTAATAAAACATAAAAGGGAGCAAAACCCTATCTGCCTGTCTGAGTTAAATTTTCCTTCTTTCTTGGTGAGAGTTTAATTATCACACTGTGGCCCAGCACTAACTCAAAATTAAAATAATTCAATCACCCTTTCTTTGAGGCCTAAGCTTTTCTTTTGTGTTCCCTGTGCTAATGAAGGAGTGCCTTCAGCGGTACAGGAACCCAACCACACAAAACACTTACACTCTTACTTCTATCCTTACTTCTACTTCTTATCTTCTAATAATATCATATAATCCCTTCCTTACCCAGAACCCACTAACACTACTCACCTCCTTCTGAACCCAATTAATCCCTAATGAAATTCTAACCCCTATTTCTCTGAACTACCTAAAAAACTTTATTCCTAAAATAGCAACACAATCACTCCTTCCCCTCTTTCATTCCCTTTCTTTATACTCCTTTCCAAGAAATCCTCCCTTTGTTACCATATTTTCTCACTTATCTCTCCTCCTTTCTCTCCAATAGCACCAGCCTCTCCTACACACATCCACACTCATCGCACTCCCAACTCCTTCTGATAACTGCCAGCGACTCCGTATCCTAGGTTACAGAATTTCCGCTGGCAGTTCCGAAGACCCTTAGCCAATCCGTCGCCAAAAACTCCCACTAAAAATATAAAAATTCAAAAATTACCCCACCAGAAAAATTCTAAAAAATTCCCCGACCCCAAATCCAAAAACAGAATTTAAATCCGTCAAACCCCTGATTTTTTAAAAATAAAAAACGCAATTCTCACATTTTAAAAATAAATAAATTAAAATTTTGAGTCAAACGACCCCTTACCTTAAAGAAGATTTTCTGCTCTCTCGACCTCTCCCTTCATTTTCGGTCCAGCTTGTCTCCTGACGAAAACGGAGCCCAAAATCGAAATGACCCCAAAAACCGGCAAATCTTCTGAAGCTCCGGCAAAAAATCGAGGCCCAGGCTTCTAGGCCTCGCCGGAGCTCCTTTTAAAAAAAAAACCCAAAACGGGCACGCGCACGCAGGCGATGCCTCCCAAACTCACCGCCCCTTCAACCTGCACTCCTCCTTCGCCGGAAGCGGCCCTTGCTGCATTTTCGACTCCCGGGGACTCGATCCTTTCGCCCCGGGAGTACAAAAACTTCCACGCTGCCTTCAGCAGCGTCTTCAGCCACGGCACCGGCCCCCGAAAGCATCTTCACTCCCGGGGACTTGCCGAATCGTCCCCGGGAGTCAGGAAATGGAAATGCTGCCTCAAGCAGCGTCCCCCTCGGCCCCAAATCCCTGGATTAAAAAAAAAACCCGCCACTCCTTGCAGCCCCGCAATGGCCCCCAAGCTGCCATTGTTCACTCACCCTGAAGCAGCTCCCGGACCCTCCAGAGCCCCCCAGGTAAGTATTTTTTTATTTTTCTCTTTTCTTAACCCCTTAACCCCTTGTTACATTCACCCATGCTTTAGAACTGAATATTGTCCCCAATATTCTAACATTCCAACCATCCCCAAACTCAAACAGCAAACTCACATCCTCGCTTCACACCCTTCTCAAAATAAACATCTCATAAAATTCTTTATCATCAATAGTCTTCCAGCCACTCTCACACTCCCATAACTTTGGCTATAACAATGTACCATATATTAACCGGCTAGGCCTATCCCTTTGAATTTCTAAGTCATCCTTATTGTTACGGATGCATTGTTCTCAACTAAACCATTTTGCCATTTTTCAACACTTGTACATACACATCAAAATCAGACTTTTGATTATATTTTAATCAAAAATCTGTTACATTGATATTATAATTTCATCTGGATTTACAACTCGTATCATCTTTTCTTACTTAATCCAAAATAAAATGTTCCGCTAGAAAAGATGAACATATCCCTTTATTACTTCTCGCAGAACTCCTTACTGTTTCCAAATTCTTCTGAACTGGTTCAGAAACGTAAGGAGCCAAAATTGCTTCTGTATATATTATGTACCCACAGTTATTCTCTTCTGTTGCAATACTCTCTTCTTTTACTTTATCTTTTCCAGTAACCTCCCTTTGGGTCTGTGATTCTATATCAGGTGCTTCCCCCTCCAAAACATATTTCTTTACTAAATTACGATGGTCTGTCTTTTCACCATCTACATTTCCAATTTTAATGACATTAGAATTGTCCCCTAAAATGGCAATAACTTTATAAGGCCGGGCCTCCCAAATGTCCTGTATCTTGTGTCTCCCCGAGAATCTCTGTCTACGAAGCAGTACCCACTCTCCCTTATTAAGTTGTTCAACTCCAGCCCTCTTATTATACTGCCTTCTCATTTTCTCATATTGAAGAGCTGCAGCCTCTCTGGCTAACTTTTGCACACATTCCAACTTCTCTTGATGAATATTCATCCAATCTCTGAGACTCAGGCAAATCTTCATTATCCAAGACCTCGGTCTGTTGCACCAGGGAACGATAAGGAAGCAGTGTTTCTCTACCCAAAAATAATGCAGCAGGCGTGAATCCAGTTGCATGATGAACCGAACTGTTATAAATTTGGTTTACTTCTGGTATGAATTTGGACCAGTACCTTTTCTTCTGTTCGGGAAATGCTCTCAGTATTTGATGAAATGTTCTATTGTATCTCTCACAGCGCCCATTCCCTTGGGGATGATAGGGTATCATATGCGTTTTCTTCACCCCGTACCAGGTACACAACTCCTTGATTACTGCGGACTCAAAAGCTGATCCTTGGTCCGAGTGCAATTTCTCAGGCGCTCCATACACCGCAAACCATTTCTCTACCAATGCCTTGGCCGTTGTTTTGGCAGTTTGATTCCTAGTAGGCACTGCAACAGCCAATCTGGAAAACATGTCCGTAAGTACGAGTACGCTCTCGAATCCTCCGCCATCCCTCTCCAATACCGTATAGTCTACGGCCAACACTTCTTGAGGGCGGATCACATTAAAGCATCCTAACTCAGCTCTCTCCTTAGGAAATAATTCTCTTGAGTAACAACACCTCTTGCACCCCCGAATCCACTGCTCCACGTCTTGCTTCATTTTTACCCAAAAATGTCTCTTCCTTAAGTTCTTAAAGGTGGTTTCCACGGCGTAGTGTCCCATCCGATCATGATAAGTCTTTAGTAGTTCCTGCTTTAAGCAATCTGGCACTACTACTTGGTACTCATCTTTCCCAAGCCGACAGTCCTCATACACCCGAAACAGTACCCCATCCTTAATCTGCAATCGTTCCCGATGTTTCCACAACAGTTCTTCTGAATCTGGTTGATAATTTTTCTCCAACCACGACATTATATCTGTTGGATTATTTGTAGTAAATAATTAGCAGATTTTAGTACACACAGCTTCAGCTTTAGAAATGTTAATTTCTTTCTTCATCTCTCTCTCATTCACCCCAGAATAATTCACTGCTGAGTCACTTTAAAGTTGAAGTAACAAAACATCTGTTTACTCACAGTTTGTAGTTAGATTATAATCAGACAGGCTTTTATATACATATTACTATACATTTGTATTATCAGCTCCTTCCATGTGCTTAGATGGTAATGGATGCTCACACCACCATAGATCCTCTCAGGTTAGGAGAGATCATGAGCTCCATGTGCTCCATGTGCTGTGTCTGCTGCATCTAACCCCCACAGGAAGTTGCATAGCTGTGTGACCTCTCTAAGTAATTCACATCAGAGGTCACAGAGTAATCACAGAGAAATAATAGGTGACAGGCAATGCATGTAAAATACAATTACATTCCAACAAACCCCTTCTCATGCATAACTGTCATGCAATTATTTATTCATACAAAGTCCAAGCTTTATACGCAGATTCACAAAATGTTCTCTGGGTAACGGTTTGGTCATGATGTCAGCTGTCATCTCACTGGTGTGACAATAGTGTAGACTGATGACCCCTTCTTTCGCCAACTCTCGCACGTTGTGGTATTTCGTTGCGATGTGCTTGGTGCGTGACTGAACCTTGTCATTCTGTGACAGTCGGATGCAGCTCTGATTATCTTCCATTATCTGGATTGGTCTCTTTTCAGCTATTCCAAAATCCAGCAAAAGTTTTTCAATCCACATCAGTTCTCTGCACGCTTCCGATACGGCCACATATTCAGCTTCTGTAGAAGACAAACTCACAATACTTTGTTTATGACTGGCCCATGAAATTTGTACATTTCCATACATAAACACATATCCACTTGTGGATTTATAATCAGAATGATCCCCTGCCCAATCTGAATCACAGTAACATGTTAGTTTTGGATTACTATTGGCTGAAATCTTTAATTTACAATCAATGGTACCCTTTAAATACCTTACCATCCTTTTAACTGCAGTCCAATCTGATTTGGTAGGTGAGCTGACCCTTCTGCTCAAAATTCCTACTGCATTTGCTATATCAGCCCTGTATGTGGTAGTTAGATATAGAAGCTTACCTATGGCTGATCTATATTGGATGTTATCTGGTAAAGGTTCTCTTACTGTTTCATCCTTCAGAAAATCAGTGATCATGGGAGTGCTTACAACTTGGGCATCTTGCATACCTAAACTTTCAATAAGCTCATTTATTTTCTGCTTCTGGCTTAGAAGATAAGAACCATCATTTTGTTTCTCAATTTCTATACCAAGATAGTATGACACATTACCAAGTTCTTTTATCTCAACATTGAGGTTTAAATATTTTACAATGTCCTTGTACTCTTGCTCACTTTTGCTTGCAATGAGCAGATCATCAACAAAAGCTAAAATGTATGCATATTGTCCATTTCTGCACCTAGTGTACAAGCATTTATCTGCTTCACCTTGCTTAAATCCTAAATTTGTCAATATTTCATGCAATTTATCATTCCAACATTTTGCACTTTGCTTTAATCCATAAAGACCTTTGTTTAATTTACACACTAGCTGTCTTTGTTTTGTATTTATGAAACCTGTTGGCTGTTCCATGTACAAGTCTTCAGTTATATCTCCGTGAAGAAACGCTGTTTTCACATCAATGTGGTTGACTTGCATGCCTTTTGAGACTGCAATGCTCAGAAGTGTTCTGATTGTCGTGTGTTTCACTACAGGTGCAAACACTTCATCAAAATCTTCTCCATATTTTTGAAGATATCCCTTTGCCACTAATCTGGCTTTATACCTTTCCACTTTTCCTTGTGCATTCCTTTTTAACTTGAATACCCATTCGCATCCTATAGCTTTCTTGCCAGGAGGTAATTTTGTAAGAATCCAAGTATTATTTTTATCCAATGCATCAATTTCTTCTTGTGCAGCTTTATGCCATTCAGCAGCTTCTTCTGCTGGCATTTTCTCAATCTCATCCCATGTTAAGGGCTCTTGAGCTTCTGCTGACTTTGTTAGGTAAGACAGTCTTGGGGGTGGAACACCTTTGTTTTCCCTGGATGAGCGTCTGACAACAAGTTGGTCTGACCTTTCCGCATCCTCTAAATCTGAGAGTCCTTCTCCAATTGATTCCCCTTCTCCAACTGTACTGTCTTCTTCAATGATCCTTTCTGTGTCTGTTTCCTCTGTCTGTTCCTCGTTAGATACAGATGAGTTGCTTTCAGACATCTGCCTTGGTATAGCATTTATATACACTGGCATGTCTATTATGGTTCTAGTTTCATATTCTGGATGATAAGGCTCATCTGGGATAATCCAGCCTTTATCAACCCTTTTGTTTTCATCAAAATATGTAACATGTCTTATGCCAACAATGCCAGTTTTCAGATTCAAAATTCTATATCCTTTGTGTCCTGGAGTATAGCCAACTAAAATGCCCCTTTCTGTTGTGGAATCCAGCTTATGCCTTCTTTGCTTTGGTACATGAGCATATGCTGTACTTCCAAATGTTCTTATGTGTGACAGGTTTGGCTTCCTACCATGCCATGTCTCATGTGGTGTGCGCTCAGCGCCTTTAGTTGGCATTCTGTTTTGTAGGTACACTGCTGTGAGAATGGCTTCCCCCCATAGTCTTTTAGGGAGATTGCTATCTGACAGCATACATCTGGTCATTTCCACAATTGACCTAAATTTTCTCTCTGCAACAGAATTTTGCTCTGGTGTATAAGCTACTGTTGTGATATGCTGAATGCCTTCTTGTTCTAGAAATGTGCGCATGCTTTGTGAAGTGAACTCACCACCATTGTCGGTCTGAAGAACCTTTGGTTTTCTTTCAAATTTATTGCTCACCATGGCTACGTATTTCTTCAGCATGTCTGTGACTTGACTTTTTTCTTTCAGCAAATAGGCCACACAATATCTAGAGAAATCATCCAAGAATATTAGCACAAATCTGTTATTTCCCAATGATGGGATATTAAACGGTCCACATAAGTCACTGTGTATTAAGTCCAGCACTTTATTACTCCTATTTCCTGTGTATGCAGGAAATGAGGGTCTCACACCTTTTTGAGTAACACAGTCTATGCATTTCTCCATTTTACCAGCATCTGCACTTATCTGAATGCCGGTGGCCAGTTGCTTACTGTAAAGATCCTGGATCACCTTAGAATCACGATGTCCCAGGCGGCGGTGCCAGATTTCCAGACTACATTTACCATCATTCTTCCTTACTTGCGCCATATGTGAGGCTTCACCTGAAATGCTCAGTTTATAAACATCATTATGCATAAAAGCTTCAGCATACACTTCATCATTTTTAGAGATTGTGCACTTACTGTTTTCAAAATGAATCGCAAATCCCTTCTTATCTAATGTAGATACACTAAGCATATTGCAAACTGCTTGGGGAATATACAAGACATCACTTACAGGAATTTCTTTAACTTCATTAGACACTTTGCATTTTAAGAATCCAATACCTTTTGCTTGGATCTTAGCAGTCCCTGCGTTTGCAGTTTTAAGAATACCTTCCTCTGGACACATTTCCTGAAAGAAATTCTTACAATTGGTTAAATGGCATGTGCTCCCCGAATCCAAAATCCAAGTACTTTCATTTGAATTATTATTTACCATAGTCAAAGATTTTTCTGCCATTAGAAAGCCCTTGTGTTTATCTTTGTCCTTCATACATTTCCTGGTTTGAAAATTCTTTAGTTCCATTGGCTTAGGTGAGCTAGAGGGAGTGTTTTGTGTTTCCTTACACCATTTAGATACATGTCCCTCCTTTCCACATGAGTAGCAAATCAGCTTGCCCTTGGGTGGAGTTTTCCCATAGCTCCGCCTTCCTCTGTTCTTTGCCAAGAAATTTGTTTCATTTCTCTCTGACTTGCTTTGAGAACACATCTCCTCAGAATCATTTATTATGCATTCCTGCCTTAGTTTTGATGTTGCCTGTTCAAAAGATTGCCCTTCAATGGCCTCATTTACAGACCTAAAAACATCAAACTTCTTTGATAGTGAGGTAAAAAGAAATGCTCTTTTCAATGCATCACACATGGGAATTCCTGAAAGTTCTAACTTTTGAAATGAAGACATAAGATGCATAATGTGATCATTACATTTACTTTTATCCCTTAATTTGGTTTCATTCAACTCTGCCAACCAAATTGGTTGCTGCTTTGCATATGTAGTTGCATACATAGTTCTCAGTTTATATAAAATGTCCTTTGGTGTATCTTTTCCCTCCACTAATATGGCTTGTTTCTGTGAGAGAGCTTCCAAAAGCATGCACTTCACATAATAGTTTGCATTGTCCCATTCAGCCATATTTTCAGCTGTTCTGTCTTGGTCTAAGCATATATTTAATCTTTTTGCTCGAAGGAGACATATGAATCTTAGTTCCCACTGCTGATAATTAAACTCAGTTAATCTAGGCACCTTGAGAGAATAGAACAATAGTGAATTTCTTCCCTCAGCCATTTTCTTAGCCTTCTGTCTGCTGTGTGGGGGGAGAGAGAGACAGACTGATTCTTTCCTTTAAAACTTAAGAGAAAAATGTGGCCTTTTTTTCTGCCTGGTAATATTTCTCTTCTTTTTCAATTCCTGAGCCCTGGGCCCATAACCCTTTTGTTGGATTATTTGTAGTAAATAATTAGCAGATTTTAGTACACACAGCTTCAGCTTTAGAAATGTTAATTTCTTTCTTCATCTCTCTCTCATTCACCCCAGAATAATTCACTGCTGAGTCACTTTAAAGTTGAAGTAACAAAACATCTGTTTACTCACAGTTTGTAGTTAGATTATAATCAGACAGGCTTTTATATACATATTACTATACATTTGTATTATCAGCTCCTTCCATGTGCTTAGATGGTAATGGATGCTCACACCACCATAGATCCTCTCAGGTTAGGAGAGATCATGAGCTCCATGTGCTCCATGTGCTGTGTCTGCTGCATCTAACCCCCACAGGAAGTTGCATAGCTGTGTGACCTCTCTAAGTAATTCACATCAGAGGTCACAGAGTAATCACAGAGAAATAATAGGTGACAGGCAATGCATGTAAAATACAATTACATTCCAACAATATCTCCCAAGTCTTCATCCTCTCTTTGTGCCTTTGCTGTTTCAGCATTTTGGTCCTCAACCCATATGCGCTTACATTCAGGATATTCTCTTGGAAGCCTTTTCCCCCTTCTTCGTTTCACTGTCACTAGAGCACAGACACAACTCATGAAGTCTTTCTCTGTGTCTTCTCCCTCCAACTCTGGTTCCTCCGTGTCTGGTAACCGGGAGAGTGTATCCGCTACCACATTGTTCCGACCAGGCTTATATTCAACAGAAAATTCTAATTCCGCTAGCTGCGCTAGCCACCGCTGCTCTACCGCTTGTACGTTAGCGGTCTCTAAGTATTTCAGAGGATTATGATCTGTCCTCACCACAAACTTTTTGTAGATTAAGTACTCACGGAACTTTTGTGTGGCTGCCCACTTAAGTGCTAGCAATTCTAGCTTAAAGGCGGAATAGTTTCCAGCATTTCTCTCCGATTTTCTTAATCCACGACTTGCAAAAGCGATAACCTTCTCTTCCCCCTCCTGAACTTGACTCAGGACTGCTCCCAGGCCCTTGTTACTCGCAACTACTTTCACTAAATATATCAGATAAGTATTAGATTTTCATCTATTTTGTATATTATACCCCAGATTAAATTCATAGAATTATCCTGATAAAAAATGAATTGATTCTTTGTGTTTCCTTTTTGTTTCCCACAGGATTTCAAAGAGTTTCTATCTCCGTTCAGGTAAGTATAAGTTCTTTCCCTTCTTTAATTTGTATTAACTGTCACTTAGCTGGAGCTTCACTTCCAAATCGTTTCCTCGTAGTCTTTCTTGCGTCGGGGCCCTTAAACTCCTTCTGGACGCACGGCTGTCAGAATTCTTCCCAGGATTGACTTCTCCCTTCACCTCTCTTAATAAAACATAAAAGGGAGCAAAACCCTATCTGCCTGTCTGAGTTAAATTTTCCTTCTTTCTTGGTGAGATTTTAATTATCACACTGTGGCCCAGCACTAACTCAAAATTAAAATAATTCAATCACCCTTTCTTTGAGGCCTAAGCTTTTCTTTTGTGTTCCCTGTGCTAATGAAGGAGTGCCTTCAGCGGTACAGGAACCCAACCACACAAAACACTTACACTCTTACTTCTATCCTTATTTCTACTTCTTATCTTCTAATAATAGCATATAATCCCTTCCTTACCCAGAACCCACTAACACTACTCACCCCCTTCTGAACCCAATTAATCCCTAATGAAATTCTAACCCCTATTTCTCTGAACTACCTAAAAAAACTTTATTCCTAAAATAGCAACACAATCACTCCTTCCCCTCTTTCATTCCCTTTCTTTATACTCCTTTCCAAGAAATCCTCCCTTTGTTACCCTATTTTCTCACTTATCTCTCCTCCTTTCTCTCCAATAGCACCAGCCTCTCCTACACACATCCACACTCACCGCACTCCCAACTCCTTCTGATAACTGCCAGCGACTCCGTATCCTAGGTTACAGAATTTCCGCTGGCAGTTCCGAAGACCCTTAGCCAATCTGTCGCCACTTCCAAGATTCCAAGATTCACTGCTGACCAACGGAATGTTGGCCAGCAGTGCTAAATCTCCATTTTATTTAATTAAATCCCATAGGAATTAATGGAAAATTCTTCCATTAACCTAAATCCCCTCTTAACCTTAATTAATTTACACCAAAATTTCCACACTAATAAAACTTCCCGTCCCCTATCGAATCATGTTTTTAAAATTTAAAAATACCCCTTTTTACTATCCGCCTACCCTTATTCCACCTAAATCCCCTTTTAAAAATCCCAAATTCCCTAAAAACCCGATCAAAAATTAAATTAACCCTTCCTCAACATACCCCGTCGAATAAATTAAATTAACCCTTTCAGAACCCCTTAAAACAACACCCTACCAAAAACTCCCACTAAAAATATAAAAATTCAAAAATTACCCCACCAGAAAAATTCTAAAAAATTCCCCGACCCCAAATCCAAAAACAGAATTTAAATCCGTCAAACCCCTGATTTTTTAAAAATAAAAAACGCAATTCTCACATTTTAAAAATAAATAAATTAAAATTTTGAGTCAAACGACCCCTTACCTTAAAGAAGATTTTCTGCTCTCTCGACCTCTCCCTTCATTTTCGGTCCAGCTTGTCTCCCGACGAAAACGGAGCCCAAAATCGAAATGACCCCAAAAACCGGCAAATCTTCCGAAGCTCCGGCAAAAAATCGAGGCCCAGGCTTCTAGGCCTCGCCGGAGCTCCTTTTAAAAAAAAATCCAAAACGGGCACGCGCACGCAGGCGACACCTCCCAAACTCACCGCCCCTTCAACCTGCACTCCTCCTTCGCCGGAAGCGGCCCTTGCTGCATTTTCGACTCCCGGGGGCTCGATCCTTCGCCCCGGGAGTACAAAAACTTCCACGCTGCCTTCAGCAGCGTCTTCAGCCACGGCACCGGCCCCCGAAAGCATCTTCACTCCCGGGGACTTGCCGAATCGTCCCCGGGAGTCAGGAAATGGAAATGCTGCCTCAAGCAGCGTCCCCCTCGGCCCCAAATCCCTGGATTTAAAAAAAAAACGCCACTCCTTGCAGCCCCGCAATGGCCCCCAAGCTGCCATTGTTCACTCACCCTGAAGCAGCTCCCGGACCCTCCAGAGCCCCCCAGGTAAGTATTTTTTTATTTTTCTCTTTTCTTAACCCCTTAACCCCTTGTTACACTAAGGAGTTTGTGCTGTTGGCTTTAGTGCCGGAGCTTTGAGCATCAGCCTCTCAGTGCAGAAAGTCAGTTCTTTCTGAAACATGATATAAAAATCATATACAATTTTTTCACCATATACCAGAAATGGATCTGCTGTTAGTTGTACCTTGCTGTTAATAAAATATATACCATCATATTATTATTATTATTATTATTATTATTCACAATGCTTGATATGCTGCAAGGCAGCCAGTAATGGCATCTATGTGGTTAACAGCCATATTTTTTTTAAAAAGGGAAGAAGGGTGAGGGAGGGAGGACACAAGAAGCAGTGGAGAGTGGACAGATTATGAAACTGATGGTTCACAGACCTAAGTGAAGAGGTGTGTCTTGAGTGTTGACTTGAAAGCTTTAACGAGGGTTGTGTCTGGATGTGAGGAGGGAGACTATTCCATTGCTTGGGACCAGTGGCGTAGCTACGTGGGGCCTGAGGGGGCCGGGGCCCCCGCAGATTCACCCCAGGACCCCCCTCCCGGCGAACCCGCCCCCGCCGCCGCCTACCTTTACTTTTGCTGGCGGGGGATCCCACTCCCCGCCAGCCGACGTCTTCTCAGTCCTTCCTGCTCTTCAATGTGTTTGCTGACGTCCTGCATGTAATTGTATGTGCAGGACGTCAGACTCAGAGAACAGTTCTGTTCTCTGAGTCTGACGTCCTGCACGTACAACGTGCAGGACGTCAGCAAACACATTGAAGAGCAGGAAGGACTGAGAAGAAGACATCGGCTGGCGGGGAGTGGGATCCCCCGCCAGCAAAAGTAAAGGTAGGCTGCAGCGGCGGCGGGTTCGTGGCGGGAGGGGGGGCGGCAATGTCGGCGGTGGGGGGGCGGCGCCGGGGGGAGGGCTAAAATGTGCCCCCTCCCCCTGGGCTCTGGACCCCTCACCCACGGAAGGCTGGCTACGCCCCTGCTTGGGACCAAGATAGCTAAAAGCGGTTTCACATCAGATGCTAAAGCAAAGAGAAGTGGGAGAAGGAAGAGTGAGAAGGTTACTGTTAGAGGAGCAAAAGAGAAAGGGAAGGAGCATAAGGGATAAGAAGGTTATTATTATAAGAAGGGGCAGTTGGTAAGTGACCTGTAAACATGAAAAGGAGACCTTTGAATTTAATGCAAGCAGAGATGAGAAGCCAGTGTTCAGTACAAAAAAGGGATGTAACATGATCGAAACGATGTACATGGACCACCATATGGCTCCAGAAAAAGGAGGACGGATTGAGCCAGCCGGGTTTTACTTCCATTGCTTTCAATGGAAGTAATTGAGCCAGCCGGGTTTTACTTCCATTGCTTTCAATGGAAAGCAATGGAAGTAAAACCTGGCTGGCTCAATCCGTCCTCCTTTTTCTGGAGCCATATGGTAACCCTATACATGGTGAAGGAGTTTCACGGCAGTCAATTGTACAAGTTGAAGACATTTTAAAGATTAGAAAGGGAGTCTAGCATACAGAGAATTACAGTAGACAAGGAGGGTTATTACCAAGGCAAGGAGAAGTGTGTGAACTAATGGAGGGGAAAGAAAAGAATGAACAGTGTGAATACGATGCATGGCAAAAAAATGAGCCTACAACTGAGTCGATTTGTTGCTTAAATGTAAGTTTGGTGTCAAAGACAACACCTAAGAGTTATCTTTTTTATGTTTTTCATCAGAAAGTTCCTTGTCTTCTTTCTGAATAGAGAAACTTATGTGTGCTGAAGATGACGATAGAAAGGAATGCTCTCTCTGCCACATTCAAAATTCACGGCAAACAACAGAGTGCACACAACAGTGGAGGCAGATGAACCAAATATATCTTCCAGGACCTTTATTACTATTGGTTTAACCATAGAGGCTGGGTGACTCAAGTGTTTGAGGAGGCTAAAGTGAAATAGGACTGGGGTGGGGTTAGGATGGGTGTGGGGGACATGGCAGAGCAAGTCAATATTCTTGGGATAGGGGGGGGGGGGTTGACACCTATGTCAGCAGCAAATGGGCAGTGCGGGCTCTTTTGATCACAGCAGGGAAGGATCATTTCATTGTGTCTCTAGTGCAGATGCACCAGCTGCCTGTCTACTAGCACTTGTGTTACTGATGGAAATAGGAACAGGGAATACACTCCAAGGAATTGCGTGTCAAAACAATACACCAAAATAATGCAACATATAAAACCAAACAATACTTGCAGTATTCTGGAAGTAAATGAAGGCACTTTTAACACCTGGCTCCCAGTCAGCCCTAATACCACCTAAGTCTAGCATTTTTCAGTTGACCATATGAACAGTGATATTCAGCAGCACTGTAACAGAAATCCTGTCTTTACTGACAATCATAAAATGATTTGCATATTCATTTTTGGTAGGTTGCAAAATGGCCACCAGGCAGGTCTTCTGGCCTTTATTGATGAGTTACCAAACATGTTTGGAATATGTATTATCTGTATCAGCTATACCTAATGGTTAGCGCAGCAGGTTGAGAACCAGGGAGGCCAGGGTTCAAATCCCACTGCCACTCCGTGAGATCTTGGACAAGTCATTTAACTCTCCATTGCCTTAGGTACAGATTTACACTGTACTCCATCCAGGGACAGGAAAATATGTAGTGTAACTGAATGTAATTCATTTTGAGCTACTACTGAGAAAGCCATGAGTAAATCAAAATTCAAATCCAAAATCCAGTACCATGCATACTGTGAAGTACTACAAAACCCTACAAAATTCACTTAAGACCTACAATAAGAGCACTAACTTCCAGAAGTGACACAAGGGTCTAACTAGGAAAAGGCAGCACTGTAAATATCATAGTGGGTAGTAACTCAATATATCTATTGGGAAAAACAAGCTGGATTAGTATAGATCAAACCTATACAGACATTCAGTGCTAAACAGAATACCTGGCCTTTTTCACACACACAGAATACAAGGATCAAATAAGTAACCACAAACTAAAATAGAAATATATATAAATAAAAATGAAACTGAACCCCCAAGAAGTCAGATTCTGTATACAGCACAAAACCAGAGAGACAAGCAGAGATGTTTGCACCCTGTACTGTGCAAAATATAAACATTTCCAAAACTGACATATTCCACTCACTAAATTATATAAGTACATAAGTACTGCCATTCTGGGACAGACCGAAGGTCCATCAAGCCCAGCATCCTGTTTGCAACAGTGGCCAACAGTGGATTTTCCCCCAGTCCATTTTAATAATGGTCTATGGACTTTTCCTTTAGGAAGTCATCCAAACCTTTTTTAAACCCCGCTAAGCTAACTGCTTTTACTACATTCTCTGGCAATGAATTCCAGAGTTTAATTAGATGTTGAGTGAAGAAAATTTTTTCTCCAATTCATTTTAAATGTACTGCTTTGTAGCTTCATCGCATGGCTCCTAGTTCTAGTATTTTTGGAAAGAGTAAATAAGCGATTGTCTACCTGTTCCACTTCAGTCATTATTTTATAGACCTCTATCATATCTCCCCTTAGCCGTCTTTTCTCCAAGCTGAAGAGCCTTAGCTGCTTCAGCCTTTCCTCATAAGGAAATCTTCTCATCCCCTTTATCAATTTCATTGCCCTTCTCTGTACCTTTTCTAATTCTACTATATCTTTTTTGAGATGCAGAGACCAAAATTGAACACAATATTCAAGGTGTGGTCGCACCATGGCACGATACAAAGGTATTATAATGTCCTCATTTTTGTTATCCATTCCTTTTCTAATACCTAGCATTCTATTTGCTTTCTTAGCCACCGCCGCTGCCGCACACTGAGCAGAGGGTTTCAAAGTATCATCAACGACACCGCCTAGATCCCTTTCCTGGTCAGTGACTCCTAATGTGGAACCTTGCATTACGTAGCTATAATTCGGGTTCCTCTTTCCCACATGCATCACTTTGCAGTGGCTCACATTAAACGTCATCTGCCATTTAGATGCCCAGTCTATTAAGGTCCTCTTGTAATTTTTCACAATCCTCTCACGATTTAACAACTTTGAATAACTTTATATCGTCAGTAAATTTAACTACCTCACTAGTTACTCCCATCTCAAGATCATTGCTCAGTGTGCAACAGTGGCCAAAAAAGCAAATAGGATGCCAGGAACTACCAGGAAAGGGATGGTGAACAAGACCAAAAATACCACATTGCCTCTGTATCGCTCCATGGCGCGTCTGCACCCCGAGTACTGCACTCAATTCTGGTCACCATATCTCAAAAATTAATAAACAAAAAAAAACAAGGTGATATCTTTTTATTGGGCTAATTTAATACATTTTTGACTAGCTCTTAGTAGCCAAAACCTCTTTCTTAGGTCAGGAGCCTATCCAGCTTATTTTCGAAAGTGATCGCCGGCCATCTTCCGACATAAATTGGGAGATGGCCGGCGATCTCTCAAATCGGTATAATCGAAAGGTGCTGTTTTGACACCATCGCCGCTTAGGGGGGGTGTCAGCGGCGTAGCAAAGGGGGGACATGGGTGGGCATAGGCGTGGCTACCAAATGGCCAGCTTCGCCCGATAATGGAAAAAAGAAAACCGGCCGTAACGAGAATTTGGTCCACTTTATTTGATCCCTTGTTTTTCAGGTCCAACTCCCAAAAAAAGTGCCCGGACTGACCAGATGACCACCGGAGGGAATCGGGGATCACCTCCCCAGACTCCCCCAGTGGTCACTAACCCCCTCCCACCCTCAAAAATACAACTTTAAAGACTTTTTTTGGCAGCCTCTATGCCAGCCTCAAATGCCATACTCAGGTACATCGCATTAGTATGCAGGTCCCTGGAGCAGTTTTAGTGGGTGCAGTGGACTTCAGGCAGGCAGACCCAGGCCCATCCCCCCCCCACCTGTTACATTTGTGGTGGAAAATGGGAGGCCTCCAAAACCCACCCGAAACCCACTGTACCCACATGTAGGTACCCCCCTTCACCCCTTAAGGCTATGGTAGTGGTGTATAGTTGTGGGGGGTGGGTTTAGGGGGGTTGGGGGGGCTCAGCATCCAAGGTAAGGGAGCTATGCACCTGGGAGCTATTTTTTTTTTTACTTTTTAAAAGTGCCCCCTAGGGTGCCCGGTTGGTGTCCTGGCATGTGAGGGGGACCAGTGCACTACGAATCCTGGCCCTTCCCACTACCAAATGCCTTGGATTCGGCCGGATTTGAGATCGCCGGCTTCGGTTTCGATTATGGGGAAAAACCGAGCCGGCCATCGCAAACCCGGCCATCTCTGACATTTGGCCAGGCCCCAACCGTATTATCGAAAACAAAAATAGCTGGCCATCTTTTTCGAAAATATGGTTGGCTCTGGCCAGTTGCGGAGCTGGCCCCAGAGAAGGCTGGCCATGGAGATGACTGGCGCCGTTTGATTATGCCCCTCCATGTCTCATCCATATTCCACCCAATGTATGCACCACCTTGCAAATACATACTATGGAAGTTAAGAGAGTATTGCAGAATAGTACTCATGCAGCATGCTAGAATATATGCACATATGTATATTAGTCTAAACATTTACACCCCCATTGTGTGCCTGAAACAAAATTAGGCATTTACATGGAAGACAAATAAAAATGAAGTCCCAATAGCCAACACATGTGGCTTCAACTGCAAGAACTGCTTCTTCCTAAACTGGGTTTCCTAAAACAGGAGCCCGGGGGTAGTTCCCACCCCTAGCACACGCCATTTCCGGAAGTAAGCGGACAGTGCCTCATGCTGCCAGGTTACCGCCGGGTTAGCTACTACTACTACTATTTAGCATTTCTATAGCGCTACAAGGCGTACGCAGCGCTGCACAAACATAGAAGAAAGACAGTCCCTGCTCAAAGAGCTTACAATCTAAGTACAGGAGCCCTTACTGCCATCTCAATGGATGGCGGTAAGGGGTCCCCACTAATAAATGGCTGCTCAGTAAATGTTTCACTTATCGCACAGCCATTTCATTTCCCCCAAAAAAGACAGCCTTTTACCCGCTGCGGTAAAAGGGGGCCTCAATGCTGTCAAAAACACGTGTTGATACGAGCTCAGGCCCCCTTTTACCACAGCTTAGTAAAAGGACCCCATATGCAGCACTGGGAAAAACGGCTTTGAAACACAGCAATGTTTCCTTTCTTAAAAAGGTATATAGTCATCAACACATTGAAGTATTTCCTATAGATAATAGCTGCTCAAGTGCTGTATAGTAGATCTGCAGCAACAGAAATAACAGATTTTTCTTCTCTACTTGGCAGCATGGTTGGCAATGGCTTTAAACATGGACCTCAAGTCAGCTCTAGCTAAACCACTACTGCCTTCATTTAACTTTCCTGCCAGCCAGTAACAAGAGGAGAGAAGAGAAATTAAAACTATAAACAGCCACTGGGTTGCCATATTTACACAACATGGCTGATTTAATCCTCATTTTATGCTACTGTAACCCACTTTGGTTGTACCACAGAAAGGCGGTACATCAAATGCATGACCCTTGACCCTTGTATGTAGGATCTTGAAGATCTGATTTTCTCTATTGCATACACAGGACTGACTTGTCCCTTCAGGCAAACCTAGATCTAGTTGGCAGTTCTACATTTCTATTGAACTAACTTACTTGGCTAGCTTCCTTGATCAGTGTCACATACTTACTCACTCTCCACCCAGGAGGCTCCTGTCAAGGAAATCAGAATGAATATGCGGTTTATTGCAACAGGACTGAAAGGGCAGAGGACAGAGTTCTCTGACAAAGAAGCATTGTGAAAATCTGATTTTATTATTAAAGCTTCCCTTTTTCTTTATTCCCCTCCCATTCCGTAAGATCACAGAGAGCTTTTATTCTATAAAGATCGTCTAGGCGCTGGGATGATGTGTACATAAGCAGAGATGCCAAGTTATTCAGTTCCAGGCTGGAGATCTTCAGCCAGTCCTGGTTTAGAACTTCCATTCCAAAGCAGTGTGGGACTTGTAGTGCCTGAGTGATCCTGTCCATTGAAATCAGTGCTGCAAGTTCCATAATGCACCAGGATGGGATGGACCGAAATCTAGGACTGGCCCCATATCTCCAGCCTGGAACTGGGTAACTTGGCATCTCTGAATAAGCACCAATTCTTTAACTGTGGTTGCACACACATTTGTCTTTATAGAACACTAGCATAAGTCTACATTTAAGCAGTTTACATTAGCTTGATGATAGGCATAAATAACTGTACCATCATCAAAATATATCCCAGCAGAGTCCTATATCTATTAATATCTTTAATTTGTATGTACATCAAATGAACCAATCAAAACTTCAAGTTACACATAACTTCTCAACTACATTCTTCAATAATAAATAGGAGCATCGGATGAGCAGACAAGATGGCCGAATAGAGCGGATGTGTGCGAGTAAGCTCCCGACCTACTAGATTGCGACACGGGAAGTTGGATTGTACCCTGTGCTGGACATGGGGAAACGGAAGGGTAAACCCAAGGAGGTGGCCTCCTCAGTACCTGGGTGTATCCTCCCTCCTCGCCAAGCAACTCTGGAACAGTTTGGGATTCAACCGTCGGTAATGCGGGTGCCCGCTTCAGAGCTTTCCGCGATGATATCGCTGCAGAGGCGATCTCGTTGAGTCCGCCGGGCAATACCACCCCTCCACAACCCAGAAGCAGTACGGACCCGACGCAGAAGACAATAGGAACACCCGAAGTGGAGAAGATTCCACCGTTTTCAGGAGGCCTTGTCGGAACCCTTTCCCCAATTGGTGATCAACAACAGGGAGTTTTGACCACCTCTACCCCCCTGCCAATGGGAGCTGCACCAATGATTTTGGAGGTGAAGAAACCACAAGTGGTAACGTTAGATTCTATATGGGACGTTATCCAGGGCATGAATGCTCTACTCTCTCAGGTAACTACTTCTTTTACTCAAGAATTTGTTAATGTGAAACAAGTTCAGAATCAGTTTGCTGAGAAAATGCAAGTCCAGGAAGTACAAATGGAAACTTTAAAGACTGAACTCTCGGCACTTCAGAATTTTGCCGGCTCTGTGGTTAAAGATAGAGAGGTTCTAGTTAGAAAACTAGAATCTCTCGAAAATCAAGGGAGGAAGAACAATTTGCAGTTCATTAATTTTCCCAAATCCCCAATAATACCAGCTATGGATATGCTGCGTAAATATTATACAGAAATACTTGGATTTCCACCAGAGGGATTTCCCCCTCTAGTTCCGCTACAGTACATAACTGGAAGAAAATCCCCTGAATTCTTCACCACAGCAACCTGAGATGAACTTAACAGAGTTTTTAGAAAACTCTTTAGAACTGATAACAGAGAGAACTACTCTTATAGTTTCCTATGCACTTGAAATGGATAAGATGAATACCTTTAAAGTTTATTTCCGTCATTTGAATGACAAATTTTGGGGGGAAGCAGTTCGCATTTTTCCTGATTTAACCAGAGAGACTCAGGCTCGTTGTCGAGAGTTTTTGAAGTTAAAAGCTAGAACCCTTGCTTTAGGGGGCACTTTTAAATTAATTTTTCCATGTCGTTGTATAATCTCTCTGGACTCTGTTAATTATATATTTATGCAGCCCAAAAAATTGGTAGAATTAATAGTTGCTAAAGAAAGTAGTGATAATTCAGCCCAGGTTGTCCAATAGAATGTTAAGTGCTGAGATCTCTGGCTGAGGGCATTCCCCATTCCCCTGCTCTTTGCTTCTGTTACCTGAATTTAATTCAGAATTTTTTCCTTGTATCTTGTCTTTAAGTTGTGGTCTAAAAGTTGTAAATTTTTCTTCACATAGAATGTTGCCTTTCTTTATTTATCTTTTTTTCCTCTGATTAAAATTGTATGTTATTTTTGAATCTTAAATGCAAAAATAAATAAATAAATAGGAGCATCAGGGGCAGCATATTTCAAGCATGCAGCGTTATACTGCTTGCTACTCACCTTATATCATCATCGGTCCACAATTTCCTTTAACTGTAGGCAGTTAGGTGTGTAAATGCTACTATTCTATAACAAGTGTGCAGAACTGCCTGACACCCCCAGCCCCCTATGCCCCTCCCACATCCACATCCCTTGCAGTTGCATGCGATGTATTTTGCATGTGTAACTTATAGAATAGTGACTAATAGCAGTTACGCATGTAACTACTAATCAGTGCTAATTAGCACTAATTATGACTAATTATATACAATAGCTTTCAGTAATGCCAATTAGCATCTAACTGTTAGTATGACAAAGACAACTGACACTATTTCATGAACTGCATGTGCAAATTTAGAAAATCTATGCAGATAAAGACCATTTGGCCTATCCAGTCTGTCCATCCATTCCATCTACTCTCCCTATCACTCCCTTACAGATCCTATGTACTTGTCCCAAACTCTCTTGAATTCACATATTGTTTTCATCTCTACCAGGAGATCATTCCATGAAATCACCACCCTTTTCATGAAGAAGTATTTCCTCAGGTTACTTCTGAGTCTATCTTCTTTCACCTTCATCCTATGACCCCCTCGTTCCAGAGTTTCCCTTCAATTGAAGGAGACTTGCTTCCTGTACATTTATGCCGCATAGGTATTTAAATATCTCTATCATATCTCCCCTCTCCCGCCTTTCTTCCAAAGTACATAGATTGAGATCTTTAAGTCTGTCCCCATACGCTTTATGACGAAGACCACTGACCATTTTAGTAGCCTCCTTCTAGATCGACTCCATCCTGTTTATATCTTTTTGAAGGTGCGGTCTCCAGAATTGTACACAATATTCTAAATGAGGTCTCATCAGAGTCTTATACAAGGGTATCGTCACCTCCTTTTTCCTACTGGCCATTCTTCTCCTTGTGCTCTCAAGCATCCTTCTGGCTTTCGCCAGTGCCATTTCTATCTGTTTGGTCATCTTAAGATCATCACATACCAGCACAAATTTGTGCACTAAGAGTAAATTTTGGCACACAAGTTTATAGAATTAGGGAAATAATGTTCTCAGAAGGTTCAACACTTAGAGCCTGATATTCCAAAACAGCTGAGCTCCTAAGTTAGGCTCCTAATTTGTGCCCTATTTTCAGCCAAAAATTCATCTTAATTTAGGAGCTTAAAAGTCATGCTTATGAATTTCAGCCTGGCATTCATTTATCTACTACTACTACTACTTATCATTTCTAAAGCAATACTAGACGTACGGAGCGCTGTACACTTGAACATGAAGAGACAGTCTCTGCTCGACAGAGCTTACAATCTAGATTTATGAGCATAATTTATGAGCCTGGTGCTGAAAATCAGTGCTTAGCTCTTTTTTCCCCCACTCTAAATCAGCCCCTGTTGCTCCAAAATTTAGGATATTTCCTATATCATTTCCTTCATTTGGCAAAAATGAGCAGGAAAAACCCATAAAATATCATGTGTGCATGATAGTGTGCACACTATCAAGAAAAGAGTATGTACTCTTCTAAAAGGGCACTCACTCTTTGCAAATAGTGCATACCCTTTCAAAGGAGTGTGTGCTCTTAATTTACATTTAGAGACACTTACATCTCGCAAAATCCCTATGGAGCTCCGTGCGGTTTACAGTAAGAATATAACACTGGGCATTCCCAGAGAGCTACAAAAAGGCACACTACAAAGATCAACAAATGTGAACTCCTATACATATCTCCAGAACTGTCTTACAATATTTGCTTGTTAAACTACTATCATGTTTTATCAATATCATGTTACCCAAGTTCCTTCTGTAATACTAAATGTATATTTTTCTTATGTATTTCCACCATTCATGATGTATTGTAAGCCACATTGAGCCTGCAAAGAGGTGGGAAAATGTGGGATACAAATGCAACAAATAAATAAATAAATGTGCATCTTTGCTTATTAAATTGTTGAAAAAGGTATGTTTTAAGGCCTTTCTTAAACCTTTTAGATTGGGCTAATACTCTAATGTCCAAAGGCAAAGAATTCCACCACTTGGTGGACTGAAATGAAAACTGACCATTAAAAACAGATCTATAAATAACTCCCTCAGGCTGGCATATTGCAATAGTACCATTTCTCTGAGAGAGTGTTACAAGATCTGATAAATACTCAGGGGTGAACCCATTTAGAGTAGAAAAAGTAATCATGCATAACTTAAATATAACTCACGTGATAGCGGTGTGACTGGTTCATACTTAGATGAGCAACAAATAAGTTCAGCTGCAGTATTCTGGAATGTTTGAAGTTTCTTCAAAAGTCCCTTCAATATACCTACTAATACTGTAATGCAATAATCTATCTAAGAGTAGTGATTGTGCCAAAAGTCTGAAAGCATTATTCTCTTTTCATAGTATAGAATCCTTTCCATATCATTTGATTGATATATAGGTTCAAAGGATAAATATTCATCAAAACAACCCCCAAGATCTTCAATTGTTCTTCCAGTTGAAATGTATTATTATTCACACAAGGGTTGATTCTCCGGAAGGCTTGAATGAGTTACTCAAAACTATGAATATTGTTTTTTCATTATTTAGTTTAATCTAAATATCAAAGTCCAAATTCTAAAGCCATGTTCAATTCTGTGAGTTATTTCAGAAAAGGAGACAATAAATGAGATTACCACTGTGACATTATCAGCATAAATATAAGTGCAGAAACCATCTTTATTAAGAAGAATAACTAGCTGCGACATTAGGACATTAAGGGCCCTGTTTACTAAGCAGCATTATAGGCGCATTAATGTTTTTAATGCGCATTAACCATGTACGTGCCTACAATATCCTTATAGGCACCTACATAGTTAGCGCACGCGCTAAGTGTAGGCACGCTAAAAACACTAATACACCTTAGTAAACAGGGCCCTAAATAAGATAGGTCATTGTGATATCATAAGGGAAAAAAAAACCCCAAAATGAACATTCATGGAAACAACATAGGAAATGCACAGCCCTAATGATTGCAACCTCACTTGTTTCTTTTCATTTTCATCATCTGGACAATTTTTACTGGAAATTGCGCCTTTTCTCCATTGCAGCAGCCCCTAATTTTTTAGAAAATCACTACTGACTATAGGCCTCCGATGCAGATAGAATTTGAGATACACTATCACCACAGGATAGCAAAATGAACAAACTAAAAAATCTTTTGACTTTTTCATTGGTTCTGTTGATAAAATAATAGCAAACTCTTATTCAATTTATTTATTTATTTGTTACATTTGTATCCCACATTTTCCCACCTATTTGTAGGCTCAATGTGGCTTACATAGTACCGGAGAGGCCTTTGCAGACTCCGGTGTGAACAAATACAGGGTGATGTTGTGGTAAGATCAAATTCATGTGGCACAGCCACATTAGGGAATTGGAGAACGGAAGAGTTGTGTTATGTCCATTACATGCTTTAGGTTGGTTGTATTGCAGAGATTAGGCATTTAAGTTGGATTGGTAGGGTATGCCTTTTTAAACAGGTTGGTTTTTAGTGATTTCCAGAAGTTTAGGTGGTCGTACGTCGTTTTCAAGGCTTTTGGTAATGCATTCCACAGTTGTGTGCTTATGTAGGAAAAACTAGATGCGTAAGTTGTTTTGTATTTAAGTCCTTTGCAGCTTGGATAGTGCAGATTTAGATAAGATCGTGTTGATTCGGATGTATTTCTAATTGGTAAGTCGATCAATGAAGGGTGCTAGCATACGTGCTAACAAATATGAAGGCTATAATTAAGATATTGAGTGGGCCTTTTACTAAGACGCGGTACTGGGTTTTGGTGCATGCTAAAAATAAGCGTGCGCTAAATGCTAGAGACACCCATATATTCCTATGGGTGTCTCTGGCATTTAGCATGCGATAATCATTAGCGTGGGCTAAAAACACTACCGTGACTTAGTAAAAGACCCCCTAAGCTTGTTAAGGATGCAGTTGTTGCCATTAGAAAAAGCAAATATGCAATGCTTAATTAAAATATGAATTTGAATCAGAACTGGAAAGTGTTAATGCTAAAGTTGAGTCCTTTAGAGCAGGAAAGGATAACGTGTCTAATTCAAGCCTTGCAGCGTCATGGTAACTCCAACATCAGATAACCTTACTACCTAATTTAGCTAACATTGCAGTGTTTGTGAGTACATTAAGTGCAGTGAAGAAAGGATGTCTATTATCAGCACAGACAGGTAGGAAATAACGTGCAGCCACAGACCGTGGAAGAGACATGATATCCATGAGGAAAGGGCAAGGGATTTGTGTCAGCAATTTCTCAGGCTTAGATGTATTTTTTTGGCATTGAGTTTTGTAATGTAATGTAATATATTCCGCCAGTTCCCAATAAGGCCCAAAGCAGATTACATACAAGTAAAGTTTACAAGAATACAGGACAAAGGAAATTACAATAGCTATTTTTTAAACAAATATGTCTTCAAGCATCTTTAGAAAGAGGAGCAAAGACTCACAGTTTTATTTTGTAATACTGTACACGTTCTTCATTTAGGGCCTCTTTGAATAAACCGTGCTAGCGATTCCTGATGTGACATTTACATTTGCCGTGCAGTTTAGTTAAAGAGGCCCTTAGGGCCTTAGTATTCATTGCCAGTCTTCGAGGGCCACCAATGGCTCAGGTTTTCTGGATACCCCTAAGGAATATGCGTGAGGGAAATTTGCATACATACTATCTCCACTGTATGGAAATCTCTCCATGCATATTCATTAGGAATATCCTGAAAATCTGACCAGTTGGCGGCCCTCAAGGACTAGGCCTGCATAAAAAGTTTTTAGAGTTTTAAACATAGAAATGGCTGCCTTTAACATTGCTTCTGGAGTATATGTGGAGAAAAGTATGCACACACAGCTTATATGGACATAAATTTACTCAAACTGGCCAGAGGCATTCCTAGGGGTTGGGCTGAGGTTGGGGGGGGAGGGGGGGAGGCAGGATTAGTGCTTACACATACAGTGGTGGAAATAAGTATTTGATCCCTTGCTGATTTTGTAAGTTTGCCCACTGACAAAGACATGAGCAGCCCATAATTGAAGGGTAGGTTATTGGTAACAGTGAGAGATAGCACATCACAAATTAAATCCGGAAAATCACATTGTGGAAAGTATATGAATTTATTTGCATTCTGCAGAGGGAAATAAGTATTTGATCCCCCACCAACCAGTAAGAGATCTGGCCCCTACAGACCAGGTAGATGCTCCAAATCAACTCGTTACCTGCATGACAGACAGCTGTCGGCAATGGTCACCTGTATGAAAGACACCTGTCCACAGACTCAGTGAATCAGTCAGACTCTAACCTCTACAAAATGGCCAAGAGCAAGGAGCTGTCTAAGGATGTCAGGGACAAGATCATACACCTGCACAAGGCTGGAATGGGCTACAAAACCATCAGTAAGACGCTGGGCGAGAAGGAGACAACTGTTGGTGCCATAGTAAGAAAATGGAAGAAGTACAAAATGACTGTCAATCGACAAAGATCTGGGGCTCCACGCAAAATCTCACCTCGTGGGGTATCCTTGATCATGAGGAAGGTTAGAAATCAGCCTACAACTACAAGGGGGGAACTTGTCAATGATCTCAAGGCAGCTGGGACCACTGTCACCACGAAAACCATTGGTAACACATTACGACATAACGGATTGCAATCCTGCAGTGCCCGCAAGGTCCCCCTGCTCCGGAAGGCACATGTGACGGCCCGTCTGAAGTTTGCCAGTGAACACCTGGATGATGCCGAGAGTGATTGGGAGAAGGTGCTGTGGTCAGATGAGACAAAAATTGAGCTCTTTGGCATGAACTCAACTCGCCGTGTTTGGAGGAAGAGAAATGCTGCCTATGACCCAAAGAACACCGTCCCCACTGTCAAGCATGGAGGTGGAAATGTTATGTTTTGGGGGTGTTTCTCTGCTAAGGGCACAGGACTACTTCACCGCATCAATGGGAGAATGGATGGGGCCATGTACCGTACAATTCTGAGTGACAACCTCCTTCCCTCCGCCAGGGCCTTAAAAATGGGTCGTGGCTGGGTCTTCCAGCACGACAATGACCCAAAACATACAGCCAAGGCAACAAAGGAGTGGCTCAGGAAGAAGCACATTAGGGTCATTGAGTGGCCTAGCCAGTCACCAGACCTTAATCCCATTGAAAACTTATGGAGGGAGCTGAAGCTGCGAGTTGCCAAGCGACAGCCTAGAACTCTTAATGATTTAGAGATGATCTGCAAAGAGGAGTGGACCAAAATTCCTCCTGACATGTGTGCAAACCTCATCATCAACTACAGAAGACGTCTGACCGCTGTGCTTGCCAACAAGGGTTTTGCCACCAAGTATTAAGTCTTGTTTGCCAGAGGGATTAAATACTTATTTCCCTCTGCAGAATGCAAATAAATTCATATACTTTCCACAATGTGATTTTCCGGATTTAATTTGTGATGTGCTATCTCTCACTGTTACCAATAACCTACCCTTCAATTATGGGCTGCTCATGTCTTTGTCAGTGGGCAAACTTACAAAATCAGCAAGGGATCAAATACTTATTTCCACCACTGTATACTTTATAAGTATTTCAGGTAGCTTCCCAGGTAAATCTTGAAGATACTTGTGTGGTATTTGCTCTTATTTTTACCCCTCTCTATTGTCCTATATATTATTGTGGTTCTACCCCCTATCCTGAAAGTTGTGTCTAGAGCTTATTTTTCAACCTCTTGCTTTTTCTATATATTTTAGATTGTAAGCTGCCTAGAAGGCATTCCATAGGTCAGGATAGTAAATGATTAATAATCTTGAAACTTTATAAAATATGATAGTCCTTCTCTCGAGCAGTATATTAAATGTGTAACAAACTTGAAACTATATGCACATGTATGTCAAATAAACATGGAGGTTCTGATATTCAAAGCTATTTAACTTACTCAGCAGCACTTAACTGGGCAGTGCTGCTGAATATTGGCTCTGATTGCCTCTGCACTGTCTGGTTAGAGCTGGGGTGGTCTGGGGATGGAGATGATATTTAACCAGTTAGTGGCAATATGTAGTCTGCTAACCAGTTAAGTAAGTGGATAAAGTTAGGGCAGCAAAAAGGATGTCCTAAATTTAGCCACTAATCTAATTTCTGAATATAGGCAGGTATGTGGTTAGCTTCCGGGCAGCTGCTGTGACCTGGATATTCAATGCTGGTTCCTGGAAATGGCCCAGCATTGTTTAGATAGCCTGAGTTCAGCTCGCGGTGGTCACCATCTTAGACTGCCATGGGCCAAATATTACCCCCAGACATTTTTGCGCATTAAACAATAGATATAAATTTGTGCTAGTACTTTTTATGAGGTAATTTGCAAAGGGAGGGTATGTGTATGCTTTCCCTTAGAAAACTGTTGTAACTTATATGCATATCCAGTGCACAAGCTATTACAAAATTACCTTCTTAATTATCAATAAATAGATAATCTATACTAAATTCACAGAAACTGATGGGATCATATTTTTTAAATCCAGAAGAAGTCTTGTTTAACTGATGAGACATAATGGAGGCAACATAGTAACAAAGTAGATGACAGTTGATAAAGATCTGTATGGTCAATCCAGTCTGCCCAACAAGATACATAGTAATGTGGAGGGGCATAATTGAATGGCGCCGGCCATCTATATGGGCGGCTATCTCTAAGGCCGGTGCTGTAAAGAGGTGTCCCGAACCGTATTATCAAAACAAGATGGCCGGCCATCTTTCGTTTCGATAATACGGTTGGGGCCAGCCAAATGTCAGAGATGGCCGGGTTTGAGATGGCCGGCATCGGTTTTCGCTGATAATGGAAACCGATGCCAGCCATCTCAAACCCGGCCAAATCCAAGGCATTTGGTCGTGGGAGGGGCCAACATTCGTAGTGCACTGGTCCCCCTGACATGCCAGGACACCAACCGGGCACCCTAGGGGGCACTGCTGTGAACTTCATTAATAGCTCCCAGGTACATAGCTCCCTTCCCTTGGGTGCTGAGCCCCCCCCCCAAATCCCCCCCAAAACCCACTCCCACAACTGTACACCACTACCATAGCTCTTATGGGTGAAGGGGGGCACCTACATGTGGGTACAGTGGGTTTCGGGTGGGCTTTGGAGGGCTCCCATTTACCACCACAAGTGTAACAGGTAGGGGAGGGATGGCCCTGGGTCCGCCTGCCTGAAGTGCACTGCAGTACCCTATAAAATTGCTCCAGGGACCTACATACTGCTGTCATGGAGCTGGGTATAACATTTGAGGCTGGCAAAAAATGTTGTTTTTTTGTTTTAGGGTGGGAGGGGGTTGGTGACCACTGGGGGAGTACGGGGAGGTCATCCCCGATTCCCTCCGGTGGTCATCTGGTGAGTTGAGGCACCTTTTTGAGGCTTGGTCCTAAAAATAAATGGACCAAGTAAAACCGGCCAAATGCTCGTCAGGGCCGGCCTTCTTTTTTCCATTATTGGCCGAGGGCGGCCATGTGTTAACCATGCCCGTCCCACCTTCGCTACGCCTTCAACACGCCCCCTTCAACTTTAGCTGCTCCTGCGACGGACTGCAGTTGAGGCCAGCCAAAATCGGCTTTCGATTATGCCGATTTCGCCGGACTTGAGAGATGGCCAGCCATCTCCCAATTTGTGTCGGAAGATGGCCGGCCTTCTCTTTCAAAAATAAGCAGGATAGTAACATAGTAGATGACGGCAGAGAAAGACCTGTATGGTCCACCCAGTCTGCCCAACAAGATAAAGTCATATGTGCTACTTTATATGTATACCTGACCTTGATTTATCCCTGCCATTTTCAGGGTACAGACCAAAGAAGTCTGCCCAGAACTAGCCCCGCCTCCCAACCACTGGTGCTGCCACCCAATCTCCGCTAAGCTTCTGAGGATCCATTCCTTCTGAACAGGATTCCTTTATGTTCATCCCACGCATTTTTGAATTCTGTTACCGTTTTCATCTCCACCACCTCCTGCGGGAGGGCATTCCAAGTATTCACCACTCTCTCCATGAAAAAATACTTTGTGACATTTTTCTTGAGTCTGCCCCCCTTCAGCCTCATTTATTGTCCTCTAGTTCTACCGCCGTCCCGTCTCTGGAAAAGGTTTGTTTGCGGATTAATACCTTTCAAATATTTGAACGTCTGTATCATATCACCCGTTTCTCCTTTCCTCCAGGGTATACATGTTCAGGTCAGGTCATAGCATAAGGTATGATGCGATACTACATATGTATACTTGATCATGATTTGTCCTTGCCATTTCCAGGGCACAGACCGTAGAAGTCTGCCAAGCAGTGGCCTATCTGTTCAGCCATGATCAAGGCACAGACCATAGAAGTCTGCCCAGCACTGGCCTTGTTCTCCAGCTTCTAAAGTTGTCATCAAAGCCCCACTCCAGTTCATCCAGACCTGACCAGTCATGATCAAGGCACAGACTGTAGAAGTTTGCCCGACACTAGCCTTGTTCTCTAGCTACTGAAGCTGAATCTGTCCAGCCACCATCAGGGTACAGGGTAATTCTATAAGGAGCTGCCTAGACAGGTGGAAGAAGGTGTGTCAGTGCCAGTATTCTAGTCATTTACACATGTATGTGAACACATAAGAGTGTAAATAACAACAATCCAGCTATGCACTATTCTGTACATATGCACATTTAAAAGCACATACTTTACAGATAGGTTTAAGTGTTTCAGTAACCTTCCTCAAAAAAACCAACAGATTAAAAAGACATTGTTCTATGACTCAGGGTGCAGGTGATCTGAGTGTGGCTTCCTAAACCAATGGGCCCAACGGGGCCTGAGCACTTTCAAGGATGTAATTCAAGGCTAGTTTAGGGAAGGGTGAGAAGGGCAGTCACATGGAGTTTTGAACAACAATGGGTGTTGCCAGGAGCCCAGAGCACATGAGAACCAGAAGTGCCACATGGCTCATTACAATATTCATGAATTTCATCATCTCTGCCTGAATGGGTGGAGTGACTATTCTGGTCAGCAACATCTGGAGAACACTGAGCAAACTCATGACATGATGTCAGATTGTAACAGAGGCAAAATAATTGAAAGTATTTGTCCATATATTTTATGTTACTAAGTTAAACATATTCACACAGGCTGGCCCAACGGTATTTGACATCTTAGGTCAGTGTTCTTCAAAGCAAAGCCCAGGGACCAATGGTGGTCCCTGGAGACCTCTGGGTTGTCCCAATCATCATTCTAGTTATTTTCTGTTACTATCTGTTTCTCTAATCAAGCTCACGACAGAAATGGGGAAGTGGATGGAGGAAGAGCCACATTTTTGAAGAGTAAGACATGTCTTAATAGGCAAAGAGAGTAGAGGTTGACTGAATTTCGGTTTGAGTTTTGGATTTGGCACTGAATCTGGACCAAAATTCGAGTTTGGGTTTCAACTGAAAATGCCTGTACATTTTCAGCTGAAACCCAAAACTCACTTCTCCCCACTCGTGATCATTCCCCCCCCCCCCTCGTGATCACTCCCCCAAGTGATCATAAGTATATAAGTATTGCCATACTGGGACAGACCGAAGGTCCATCAAGACCAGAATCCTGTTTCCAACAATAGCCAATCCAGGTTACAAGTACCTGGCAAGATCCCAAAACATCCCCCCCCCCCCCCCATCCTACCCGTAGGCCCTTCCCGAGCCTACCTTAGAAACGTCTGGTGGTCTGGTGGCATTTTCAGAGACAGGAATGAACCCCACTAGTTCCTGCCCCATGCTGATGCTCCATTGCAATGACTGCCAAGACTTCCCACAGCAGCCTCACGAGGTCCTGGCAGTCATTCTTCAATTGGAACCAGCACGGGCAGGAGACCTGCCTAGAGAAGAGAAACAAGGTACTACTAGATTTTCTCTTGACATCCACAACATAGCTGACTTATCTGAATTCGGTTTTAGGCTGTGCTGCTTTAACCAGATCACCATAGCTTTGAAATATTCATTTAGATTTCTAACAGCTGAATCTTCAGACTCAGTGTGGCTTTAGTGGTCACCTTAGAGCTGGGATGCAGAATTACTACTCTCTCTGTTTGAGATGCTAACTTCTATATTGTCCTTCTTCTTGCTATGGCTCTCTACTTGGTTTTATTTTGGTGGTATTTCCAATCAGTGGTATATCAAACAATTAATAAATTTGGAAACTCAGGCAAATAGCCTATGATTTGTAGGCCATCCACAAGAAAGTAAGGGGTCCTTTTACTAACCTGCAGCAGGGGCGTAGCCAGACTTCGGCGGGAGGGGGGTCCAGAGCCCAGGTGAGGGGCACATTTTAGCCAGCCCCCCCGCCGCCCCCGCCACTACCACCAACTTTGCCCCCCCCCCGCCGATGACCCTCTCGACCCCCCTCCCGCCGTCAACCCTCCCCCGCTGCCACCGTCGTTGCCTACCTTTGCTGGCGAGGGACCCCAATCCCTGTCAGCCGAGGTCCTCTTGCTTCCCGCGCAAAGCTTCGTTCTGTTTCTGACGTCCAGCACGTTGTACGTGCAGGACATCAGACTCACTGAAACAGAACAAAGCCTAGTGGTTCAGGACCAAATCTACGGTGGCCCAGGCCCCCATGGCCCCACGTAGCTACACCCCTGACCTGCAGTAGAAAGTGACCTTAGGGCACCCTTACACGGGTTTCTCCCCATGTGGTAAGGTCATTTTTACCGCAGCCAGAAAATGGCCAATTTTCCATTTTTCCTATTAATGGCCATGTGCTAATGTTGTCATTAGCGTGCAACCATAAAACAATTAGCGCGTGAGCACTTACCGACACTTATTTTGTATGCAGTAAGGTACATGCGCTAATCCTGCACTAATCAGTTAGCATGTGGAAATGCCTACTTTCTACTCCCCAGACATGCCCCCTCTCTGCAGAAAAATTAAAAATGTTTTTTAGTGTGCAGTTTGCAAGCACAGACTAGGAACTTACCGCAGGATGCCTGATCATGTCCCAAGATTAGACCTTTTAAACTGCAGTAAGCACATGCTAGCACTTACCACAGCTTACTAAAAGGTCCCCTGGAATTCTAACCCAAATCTCTCTGTCTTCCTAGTCAAAGAAGTTAAATAATTATTACAAAGAACTGACATGGAAGGAACAACAGAGGGACCCCACATTTTTTTTTTGCGGTTTCTCAACAGACAGCGTCTGACTAGATTGAGTGTACGTCTAGCGTTTGCTGGTATTTTACTGAGACCGTTCGATCACTCCTGTTTATGTACTGTGAAGATATACTTTGACCCCTGAGGCAGGTGCTTGTGCATCGAAACACAGCCCATGTCGGGTCTTTTCACAATAAAGGACAGCTATTCTCTCTTTCCTGAAGGCCTAGTGTTGCTTTTTTTGTTTGTGTTATATGCTTTTATGCTATTATACCCTCTCTTTTGTGTCTGTACTTTCAGTTACATAAGTACATAAGTACATAAGTAGTGCCATACTGGGAAAGACCAAAGGTCCATCTAGCCCAGCATCCTGTCACCGACAGTGGCCAATCCAGGTCAAGGGCACCTGGCACGCTCCCCAAACGTAAAAACATTCCAGACAAGTTATACCTAAAAATGCGGAATTTTTCCAAGTCCATTTAATAGCGGTCTATGGACTTGTCCTTTAGGAATCTATCTAACCCCTTTTTAAACTCCGTCAAGCTAACCGCCCGTACCACGTTCTCCGGCAACGAATTCCAGAGTCTAATTACACGTTGGGTGAAGAAAAATTTTCTCCGATTCGTTTTAAATTTACCACACTGTAGCTTCAACTCATGCCCTCTAGTCCTAGTATTTTTGGATAGCGTGAACAGTCGCTTCACATCCACCCGATCCATTCCACTCATTATTTATACACTTCTATCATATCTCCCCTCAGCCGTCTCTTCTCCAAGCTGAAAAGCCCTAGCCTTCTCAGCCTCTCTTCATAGGAAAGTCGTCCCATCCCCACTATCATTTTCGTCGCCCTTCGCTGTACCTTTTCCAATTCTACTATATCTTTTTTGAGATACGGAGACCAGTACTGAACACAATACTCCAGGTGCGGTCGCACCATGGAGCGATACAACGGCATTATAACATCCGCACACCTGGACTCCATACCCTTCCTAATAACACCCAACATTCTATTCGCTTTCCTAGCCGCAGCAGCACACTGAGCAGAAGGTTTCAGCGTATCATCGACGACGACACCCAGATCCCTTTCTTGATCCGTAACTCCTAACGCGGAACCTTGCAAGACGTAGCTATAATTCGGGTTCCTCTTACCCACATGCATCACTTTGCACTTGTCAACATTGAACTTCATCTGCCACTTGCACGCCCATTCTCCCAGTCTCGCAAGGTCCTCCTGTAATTGTTCACATTCCTCCTGCGACTTGACGACCCTGAATAATTTTGTGTCATCGGCGAATTTAATTACCTCACTAGTTATTCCCACATCATCACCCTTGAAAACCATTTCCGGTACAGGCAGATCTCTTACATTTTCTTCCGTAAAGACCAAAGAAAAGAATTCCAATTAGTTTCTTTGCTATGACCTTGTTTTCCACGAGTGCCTCTTTTGCTCCTTCCTGATCCAATGGTCCCACGGATCCTTCACAGCTTTTCTGCTTCTGATGTACCTGAAAAAGTTGTTACTGTGAGTTTTAGCCTCTGCAGCAAGTTTCTCTTCATATTCTTTTTTAGCCTTCGTTATTAATGCTTTGCATCTGACTTGCCAGTGCTTATGTTGCTTCTTTTACTTCACCTTTTAACCATGCTGGCTTCGTTTTCTCTTCTTTCCACCTTTGCAAATACGAGGAATGCATCTGATCTGGGCTTCCAAGATGGTATTTTTGAATAACGTCCATGCCTAATTTAGTGCCCTAACCTTAGCAGCTGACCCTTTTAGTTTCTTTGTAACCATTTTCCTCATTTTATTATAGTCACCCTTTTGAAAATTAATTGCAGCTACAGTAGATTTCCTTTGCGGGTTCATTCCAGATAGTAACTCAGACTTAATCGTGTTATCACCGTTTCCCAGGGGACCCAACACCGCTACCTCTTGCACTATGTCCCTGCATGCCACCAAGGACCAGATCTAAAATGGCTCCCCATCTTATCAGTTCCTGGACCAGTTGCTCCAAGAAGCAGTCATTTATTACATCTAGAAATGTTATCTCCCTGGCACTCCCTGATGTAACATTTATCTATTCAATATTGTGGTAATTGAAATCATCCATTATTATAGTGTTGCCCAATTTGCCAGCTTTCCTAATCTCTGTAAACATTTCTTCATCTGTCTGTTCATTCTGTCTTGCAGGATGGTAGTACAGCCTACAAGAATACTCTTTCCCTTCACACATAAATCAAAATACTAGTGTCATCTCAAGCAGAGGCACTAATTGGCAGACAACCTACTGCTGTCTTGCTAGTGGAGAGGAGTGGCCTAGTGGTTAGAGTGGTGGACTTTGGTCCTGGGGAACTGGGTTCAATTCCCACTGCAGGCACAGGCAGCTCCTTGTGACTCTGGGCAAGTCACTTAACCCTCCATTGCCCCAGGTACAAATAAGTACCTGTATATATAAGCCACATTGAGCCTGCCATGAGTGGGAAAGCACGGGGTACAAATGTAACAATAAATAAATAACACAGTCAGACAAGATTGTAAACATGAAATAATTACTTTTATTAACTTAAATATGAGTTCTGTTCTTTAACAGGCCTAGAACAAAAGAAAAGTCTCTTATCTTCAGAGGGTGGGGGGAAAAGTTTGCATGATCCTGTGGCCTACAGGTCCCAAAACAGTCTATGGCGTGGGACAGCCACGCCCCAAACACAGTTTGTAAGTTGCCTCTTTCTTTGTATTTCCAGGTCTGGCTCCAGCCAGACCTCAGAAAAAAGGCTCAGAGTTCTTCAAATAAAAGATTGGCTTACCTCAGCCAGATCACAGCAGCTAGAAGTGTTCAGTAAAGGAATATGCTGAGACTTCAGTTCTTCCTTCCCTGAGCCTCCTCACCCTCAGTCTGGCCCTGTCTTTTAAACTTCCTAGGTATTGATTCCACCCCTCCTGGCTCACTTCCTCCTGGGGCGGAATCAGTGTTCTTAAGATGGCCCAGGTTAGTTAGAGAGGTACTTTTCTTAAAGGTAAGGGGCAGTGTTCTATAGTATAAACCCTGTCACAGAGGTGAGTTCTGAGAGTTCAAAAAATGCATATTTAAGAAATTGCCATTTAACAATACATTTGTATAGGAACTTCATGGAGGAAAAAGAGCACTTAATTATAGCACCCCAAGTTTCAACAATAAAAATAGTGTACATCTCCTTTGAATCAGGAACAAACCTCACAAGGCAGTTCATAAATGGAAACAAATGATAATGAAAAATAAATGGAGAAGCCAAACTCTATCAGCAGCTAATGCCTATCTCATAGTAGATGGTATAATTTTCTTAGAACCTAATGTTTCCAAAATTGCCAAAAATCCAAAACACCCATGTCCCCAGACTGGTCAGCTGAAGCTGCACTGGCTCCTTTTTTAGCACATGGTAGATAGTAAATCTTTTATATACATATGATTATTCTCAATTTAGAAGACTTTTGAAGACATTTCTCTTTAAAAGATATTTTCTGGGTATGGATTCTTGACTTTTTTTGTTGCTATTTTTTGTGGCAGCATTTATATATTTAACTTATATGGATATCGGCTGAATAATGCCACTATCTGTATAAAATTTCAACTGACATCCTGCCCACTGTAAGCCTCACCTCAAATGAAACACTTAACATTTGGCCGTATAGGGATAAATTCAGTAAATAGTGCCTAAAAATTGGCGCCTAAAATAAGCCCGCTTAAGCGTTAGTCTATAAGCCACGCCTAAAGTTCAGCATGGTTTATAGAATAACGCTTCAGCATTATGGTTGCATGTAAATATAGGCATGACCATTTGCATCAATGAAAACGTGGTGCATATGTCCATACCTAAATTTATGTGTGGAACACCATTATTCTGTAATTACATGTTGTGAGGATTCCAGGGTAATGGGTGAGGAAGTTGCCAGGGAAAGACGCAGGAAGGGAAAATTTCCCCCTGGAAACTTAAAAAACTACAAATCCCAGGCTCCCCGGGGTAGATGGGCCACCCCTCCTCAGGGATACAAACAGCTTATTTCCTCTGAGATTGAGGAAGACTACAGTTCCCAAGAGCCTCTAGATAAAACTCCAGATCCTATTAGGAAGGGGAGTAAGAACTATAGGTCCCAGGCTCCTGGTGAGGACAGAGGGGACTGATTTAGAAAGGCTAATCAGGAGGATTTGGGAGCTGGGAGATATATGAGGAGAAGAGCTGATGGAGTGGCAGGCAGGGGCAGGAGTTGAGGAGTTGTCCCAAGGGGGAGAAGCAGCTGGGATTGAACCTATGAATATCTTTGCACTGGCCCAGGTATAAGGGAAAAGACTAAAAGGGTTTATAACAGCCCTATTTTCTAGCTTGAGTGAGAAGTGGAAGAGTGCTTGATAGCAGGAACTCTGGAGTGTGAAAAGGGAAGTCTGGGTGAAGCTCTCTCAACAGAAGCTGGTATTTGTGCTGAGTGGCTCAATCCTGGCCCATGTGGGTGGAATCCAAGTGCTAGAGGCTGGTAGTAAGGGAGGGGGTCCCTTCAACCTCTGTATGTAGGAGAGGTGAAGGAAAAGAGGTTTGAGCTTGAAACAGTGAACTGTGGTATTTAAAAAACTTAATCTCCAGAAGAACTGCATTCTGAGGGAGTCAATGAGCTCTTCAATTCCTAAAAACTGAAAAGCAAATTAGACCCAGTAGGCCATAGGGAAGGGGGTATTTGTTGCTTGCTGGGCGCTGCCTGAGTCAATGACTCCTGACTCCAGATCCGGAGGGACTGTACTGAGCTATAAGGGAGAAGCTGTATTTTGGAAACCTGTCTTAAAGGAACTAGGGGAATTGCAGCACTCATAAACTATTTGTGTTTGGAGATGGACCATACCTTGGAGTTATTAAAGAGAATCTCACCAAGCCAAGTGTGTTGGAGTTGAGTTGCGTAATCGTCCAGGACAAAGCGGAGGCGACATCGGCCCTGGGAGGGAGGCGTGATGACAATGTGTAACTCAAAGCCATTCCCCTGATGTGCCCTAAAATGCTTATGACCATCCCCAATCCACGCCCCCTTTTTTGGGCCACATGTAAAGTTTAGGTATGGATCCTGCATCTTACTTTATGCATGTAACACCCAATTAAATGTAATTAGTGCTAATAATTGCTTATTAAAAAGCTAATTATTGGCACTAATTGGCTTGTTATTCGATTAAATTGCATGCATAAATCGGCAATGTGCTTAAATTTATGCATGCAATTTTTGGTCACCTTTACAGAATCAGGAGGATAGTGATTTTTATGATCAAAAGCTAAGTGTTGGCTGGTGTGATATTTCAATGACTTTTGCAATCAGCACCTGCTGCTGTTTTCTGTGCCCTCTTCTTACTATCTCTTGACTCCGTGCTATCTTGCTGTACTGTACGCCTCAAAAAGCCTTCTTGAGTTCCATCATGCTTCCTCTCTGGCCATATTCAGATTCCTCCTCAAACCACATCTTCAAGTTGCTTTTAAGTCCTAGGGGCCCTTTTACCAAGCTGCAGTAAGCGCTATTGCATGCTTACTGCAGCCTAAAATGGCGTAGGTATGCTGAGGCATCCTGCATTAAGTTGCACATGTGTGTGTGCTACCCATGTGCTAAAAAATAAATTTTATTTTTTGGCCAAGGTAGTGTTTCTGGGGTGGGAGTGAGCGTGTTTGCACTAATCAGATAGCACAGCCACATTGCCGCGCACTAACTGATTAGCGCATGATCAGCACGAGAGCCCTTCCTGTCTACAAAATAGGTGGTGGTAAGGGCTCACATGCTAATTTCTTGGTAATAATGGCAATATGAGTGCATGACCATTAATTTGGAAAATGGAAAATCAGCCATTTTCCGGCTGTGGAAGAAATGGCCTTAGTACATCTGAGAGACCCTTGTAAGGGCGTGCTAAGGCCACGTTTTGCTACAGCTTTGTAACAAGATTCCTAAAAATCTGCTTCTAGATCTTAGCATTCTTGCTTTTAACCTTGTTTACTGTAATGCATAAATGTTCTAAAATCCCTTCTTTGGATTTTCTTTCTATATAGCTTGCCTAGATTATAAACCTAAAAAAAGAGGAACAATATGTTTTGTGTGTTCTGTCCTTTGACAGCCTCGCACTCGTTTATAATGTGATCCTAAAATGTGTTTAATGCCTTTACTGTTATTCTCATTTCTAAGGACTTTCACTGCTGCAGTTCCCACTGCAAAGATACGTGAGCAATGCATTGTGTGTAATGTAGTTCACAGCCAATGCAGCCACACTTGTCTGTCTGTATAAGAACTGTTACCACTGGTTGTGCGGCTGCCCAGACCTCCTCTCTCTCTCTCTCTCTGCCAAGCTTCGCTCCTTTGTCTACCTGCTATCATTTCCTGGTCATTCTTACTATCTCTGTCCTGAGAGGTCAGCCAGGTACGACCTTTCCCTCCAATCGAGGGCTGTCCTCTCGGACCACCCCTTGCTACCCGATGGCAGGCTCTGTCCCCATTGGTCTTTACCTGCTCCTCCCTGGGCTTGTGTGAGCCTTCTTGACCTCCCTGTCCCTTTCGCCATAAGGCATTCTCCATCTTGCTTCAGACCAGCACTTGTCATGCTTCAAACTCCCTGGAACGAACTTGGTTTTTTCCTTGAAAATATCTCCTCCCTAATGAGATATCGCACACTCCAGTCACCCAGCTCTGAGATACTTCTACCTGCTCAACTATTTTCTCACCTCTGCAATAAAGCTGCTTCTCTTCAGATTTCTACCTCCAAGCACTACTACAGCTCTCAGAATTACGGAATCTCTGTGCCCTTGGGCAACACTTCTGAACATCATGACTGTGAGTAAATTATCTGTATTTATGCAATAAAGGAAACTTCAGAAAAATAATAGAGACTTCAGGTGTGCGATGGTGTGCCAAGGTTATACTCCATGATATTGATAATAATAATAATAATAACAATATTAAGACTTTAAGTTAACAAGTCTTAAGAGTCTTGACAATGTGTACCCATACCTGTTCTCTAGAAATGATAAGTAGTACTTGTAATTTCTTGAGTGAGTTATTTTGTCTTGATAATTCTAATAGGTTCTGAAGTTCTAAGAACACGTAGAAACACAGAGAAGCTTCTTTATGTCTTTGGTGATTTATCGATGTTCTTTGTTTTATCTCAGGTTTGTCGTTCATGCACTGAAGAGGTCGCTGTGCATAATTCCTTGATGTGCTGTTCTAAAATAAAACAAAGTGGAATAGGTATGCTATGCTATCCTTGCAGGATGAATACAAGATGTAACTCACCTTGAGCTCTAATTTGGAAAAGCTGAGCAATTAAACCTAAAATCCAGATCCAAAGAGATAGAAAGCAATACAGACATTAAAAGGAAGATGTACATGTAATTTCACAACAGGGTACCTGTGTGAGAAGTTCAAAACAGAGAGACCTATGTTCCATTTATAAAATGTCCCAGCCCCAGCCCCAATTGCACGCACAAATTTATACCTGCTCCAAAAAAGCTGCAAATATGTATTATGGAGAGAATTCTATAAGTGACGCCAGGGCCACCGAGAGGGGGGCAGGGGGGGGGCAAAATTTGCCCGGGCCCAGGCCTCCAAGGGGGGCCAGCGCCGGAGTATCTCTCTCTCTCTCCTACTCCTGGTGGAACCAAGGATATTGTGTCCCAACAGACGCAGGAGAGAGAAAACTCAGGCACTGGGCCCCCCTTGGAGGATGGGGAGGACCTGGAGGAACAGACACATCATCTGCCACATTGCCTTCCCCTGGCTGCTTTTCCCCTCAGGCCGTGCATTAACATTAACAATAACAAAAGAAACTATGAAAAGTACACTTCTACATATATAAAAATGTGGAAACCTCAGAAACTGAAGTCAAACTGCTAAAATTATCAGCTGCATATGTCAGTTAGTTTCAGTTCATGCTCATGTTCAGCTACTTCAGTACATGTCCATTCTCTTTTTCAATCAAACCTAAACAAAAAAAAATGTTTTAAAATGCTTTTCCCATCTTTTCAATTTGGAGAATTAAATAGTACTTCCCTGACTGCCACGAAACCTGGCACAATCTCAGTATTTTGTTGAAAACAAAAACGGCCTCATGTATCTACAAAGGCTCTTGTCATCTCTGCAGCGTACTTCCAAACATCTTCACAGCATCCTGCAGAAAAAATAAATTACAAGTCCACTTGGATAGGGAAATAACTTGTTTGTAACTCTCTTTGAGCTCATATTTGGAAAAGACAATTAATTCCAAAATCATGCTTTTATTTTCATCCATTATACCTTCCATGTTTTCATTTACAAAGAACTGGAGGTAACTGTCTGGATGTATCATTCAGAAATCATAACAATTTGTGGAGTGCATTCTGTATCTCAGATGGAACAATCACTTTGCAAAACACTTTCAATTAGCAGCTCTTAATCCTTTTAAAAACAAACAAAAAAACCCTTCTCACCATAGCTTTGAAAAACTATTTAATATTTGCAATAATTCAGACTAAAGAATTAAAAACTTGAGTCACTACACAGGCAATTATTGATTTATTGATTTATTGGTTAAGATTTATTTACTGCCTTTTTGAAGGAATTAAATTAGCCTCTCACTTTCTGTTCTTCATGTGAGCAACATCTTGATCAGGTGCCACCATTTCCTCTAGACCCCTCCCACTACCTCTTTCTCCACGTGGTACTCAGTAAGGCCTGGATCCAGCTATCATAAATCAATTGGCATTTGCCCAGGTCTTGTTTAAAAGTTGGCAGCATTCTTACAGTGGTAACAATAACCTTTCGGTTGGGTATTTCCTGTTCTTAAATGTTTTGATTACCTAGGGAACTGAGTCTAAATTTGTCTTAATTAGCAGTCCAGAAGCATCTGCATATTGCTTAATTATTAAGGGGGTATGTGAGGGAGTGGGTGGTACATGGCTTGGTTTCCATGGGATCACTCCCTTACCAAGGCTGCAGTTGAACCATCTTACCGTAGGTGGTGCTAAGGGGTGGTGCTCAGGCAGAGAAGGAGTTAAATGCCCTAAAGCAGAACTGTTCAAACAGGCCTCTAAGGAAATGGCAACTGAGGTTACAGTACGTGAAGATAGAGTTGCCATATGTCCGGATTTACCCGGACATGTCCTCTTTTTGAGGACATGTCCGGGCAACTGGGCGGGTTTTGCCAATCTGCCCGTTTGTCCAGATTTCTGGACAAACGGGCAGGCTGGTGGGTGGGCTGTCCTATAGGATGGCCCACCTGCCAGCCTGCCCGTTTGTCCAGAAATCCGGACAAATGGGCAGATTGCTAGCCTCCCCTCCCCTTTACTTACTACTGCCCTGGTGGTCTAGTTACCTCTTCCGCCTTCGTGGCAGGAAAGAGCCCCCTCTTTCCTGCCCGGAGCGCTGCCTGTTCCTGATCTTGGCGCCGATTCAAAATGGCCACCGAGAGTTGAAGTGACCTCGCAAGACTTCAACTCTCGGCGGCCATTTTGAATCGGCACCGAGATCAGCAACAGGAAGGATGCATCCAGGGCAGTGCTCCGGGCAGGAAAGAGGAGGCTCTTTCCTACCCCGAAGGTCACTAGACCACCAGGGCAGTAGTAAGGTAAGGGGAGGGGGGTGACGGGGAGGGGGAGTGACGGGGTGTGTGACAGGGGGAGGGGAAATGTGACAGGGGCGGAGCAAGGGCGTGGAAGGGGCGGGGCAGGGTGTGAAAGGGGGCATGGTGGGGTGTGTGGTGGGGGCGGGGCATGTGTCCTCCTTTTTGGGGGACAAAATATGGTAACCCTACCTGAAGAGAAGTAGCCAGAGCTAAGTGTTTCCCTAGGGTTGGAAACTGTAAGCAGCCTCCAGGAGTTAATGATACATGGACAGAAGATTGCCAAGGTAAGAGAGAACCTTGCAGAGTGTATAAATTTGATATGTGTCCAGAAGGGACCTGAAGTGGCATTAACTGCCAGAGTGTTCAGGCCTAGGTAGGGTACAGCCCCATGAACAGTATTGACTGGGATTGTATTGAGAGAGAGAGAGAGAGACTCACTTAAAAGTAGTAAGCCTGTGAAGTAACAGAGCTGACTACAACCCCTTTTGTAAACATAAAGTACTTGTGACTTTTACCTGCAACCTGTACATCTGTGTGAGGTCCTTCAGCCAGCCACTAGCCATGCTGCCACAGGGTAATATTAAAAGATATTTATGCACATGAAACAGAGGCTTATGTGCACAAAGGGCCACTCTTAAAATTGCTCAGACTATGAGGGCAAAAGTACAATGTAGAAGGTAATTCTCTACGAAGCTGGCAAAAGTTAAGCTACATGCATGCAAATGCCAGTATTGAAGTCATTTACCCTGTGAACACATACATATGTAAATGGTAACATTTTATTAAGTACGTAGATTTCTTTCGATAACACGTACTTTTCTGGTGGGTGTTCACGTGGGTGAAGTCTGGCTGGAGCATGGATGAGGCACACACCTACATGCGTAACATGTAAAATACTATCTAGTCAATATTCAAAACAATTTAACCTGCTAGAAAGGGCCACTGGTTAAATGACTTGTTCATGGGTATCCGGCCATTTTTAGTGGCACTTAACTGGTTATCTTCGCTGAAAATGACCGGTTAGCGCCGAACTCAAAAGCGGCTAACTTGTGGGCATTCCAGGGGCAGAGTCAAGTTGTGCCGGCATTCAGCCCCTCACTTAAATCAGGCCACATAAATAGCAGTCCTATCTTTAAGTGGTTAGGCTTATACGGGCAAGGGCTGAATATTGACTTAATCAGCTATGTGTTAGCTGGCTCACCCCCCCCCCCCCCCCCCCCCCACACACACACAAAAAGCGTATATTCAATGCTGAAGCCCGGATAGGGCCTGACATTGAATATCCAGGAATAACACCAACATCAGTCAGCAAAATGCTCACTGCCGCCAGCTGAAGATTGGGAAGTTTAAGCCACCCACGTATCTGTTGAATCTAGGCACAATCATTTATACCAGCTCTAAGTCTTTTGTAAGTGCTCACACCTAACGCATACACTGAGGGGCCCTTTTACTAAGCCACATAAGCGTCTACGCGTGCCCTACGTGCACCAAAATGGAGTTACCATCCAACTACCATGTGCCTCTTGTGGTAATTTCATTTTTGGTGCACTTCCGATACGCGCATCTAAAAAATATTTTTTATTTTCAGTCACGCGCAATGGGTGCGCGCCAAGTGGCATTTGACATGCGTAGGTCATTACCGCCTGGATTCTTTATCGCTAGGTCAATGGCTGGCAGTAAGGTGTCAGACACAAAATGGACACGTGCCAATTTTGAGTTTTGCCGCACGTCCATTTTTGGCAAAAAAAAGCCTTTTTTTACAGGCGCGCTAAAAAATGGATCGGCACATGCCCAAAACCCGTGCCTACACTATCGCAAGCCATTTTTCAGCACCTTAGTAAAAGGACCCCTATGTACCCAGTCATCCTATTACTCTATAAAGGAAAGTGGGTGTCTACTTCCTTTGTAGAATAGACTCTAAATAGACACCTAATGTAGGGCTCCCTTTATAACATTGCCCTCATAATGTCAGTTCAAACATAAATTCCAGGAGTCAGAGCTGGGGTGGAGTTTGGACTTGTGTGCAACCTTTTAAATTTTCTGAAGTGTGCATGTACAGTTTTGAGAAAATGAGTGCATTCTAAACAGCAGATGTAAATGTGCAGAGGTACTTTAGTTTCCAGGGGATAATTTTCAAAGGAAAAATATGCATATACTTTCCCTTAGAAAACTGGTGTAACTTGTGTGCGTATTGGCTTCCTCTTATAACTTTCTCTCTAATCGAAGACAGCATCGTACAGATATTAATTAACCAGGGTTCAAGGTACAACAAGAACTCTAATCCTATCTAATTTACATAACAATGATGGTATCTTCTAAACTGGACAACATTTCTATAATACATCATTATTGTTTCAAAAGCAGCCTGATATTCAGGCAGCAGCAATCAGTCAACTAACACATAGCTGCTTCAGGGGCATAGGTGGGCCTGGGTGGGCCCAGGCCCATCCAATTTCGGCTCAGGCCCGCCCACCCAAGCGCACACACTGCAGCAGCCTAGCGTACCATGGCAGAGACGGCACCCGCTCAGCTGATCTCCAGGCTCCAGCCTGCCTACTTTTCGGGCTTGCAGACTGAGGCACAGTGGCAGACTCGGCAGTCGGCTCAGCGGCACTGAAATGCACTTGCAGGTTGCATCACGGCCGCGCAGCTCGTTGTTGTAGTTGTTCCATCTTACGCGGTAATATGACGTGGCTGTGCACGGCAGTGTGCTCAGCCTCACTCTCGCTCCGCTTGGCTCCGTCCGCTCGCTCGTGGCATCAAGTGTCACTGAACCGCTGCTGCCCTACCCCTCGTGTATGGTGTAAGTGTTCTTTCAGCTGGGAGGAGGTCTTCGGCTAGCGGGGCTTGTGGATCCCCATCAGCTCAGGTATTTCTTTTTGTGTGATTGAGGGGGGGGGGGCAGCACTGGAGGAGGCTGGGAAGAGCGGGGCGAGCACTGGAAGGGGGCGGTGAAGGGATGAGTTTTCAGGCCCACCTTCTTTGGGCTCAGGCCAATCCTAAACTTGCCGTCTGGCTACACTCCTGAGCTGCTTAAGTGTGATATTCAGCACTTAGGGGTCCTTTTACAAAGGTATGCTAGTGTTTTTAGCACATGTTAAAAATAAGTATTTGCTAAACACTAGAGATGCCCATATATTCCTACAGGCATCTCTAGCATTTACTGTGCACTAAAAATGCTACCACACCTTTGTATAAGAGCCCCTTAACCAGTTATGGGTTACCACATAAAGAGGACTGACTTTTATGCAGTCAACCTGCTAAATACTGCCACTTAATTGGCTAAATGGGAAAGGAAAATGGGACTTGATATGCTGCCTTTCTGAGGTTTTTTGCAACTACATTCAAAGTGGTTTACATATATTCAGGTACTTATTTTGTACCAGGGGCAATGGAGGGTTAAGTGACTTGCTCAGGGTCACAAGGAGCTGCAGTGGGAATTGAACTTAGTTCCCCAGGATCAAAGTCCACTGCACTAACCACTAGGCTACTCCTCCTCCATCCCCAGAATGCTCCCAAAATAGCCGGTTTTCAGTTTGATATTAACCAGTTATTTTCAGCAATACCAACCAATTAAGTGCTACTACAAATGAACAGTTTCTCCCAAATAGGCGATCTAACTGGCCAGGAATTGTTTCTGGCCAGTTAAATCACTTGAATATTGACCCCCTTAAAAGTTTTGGGGATACCTCTTAAAACCTCCCCAAAATAAGGTACAAAAAAACATCATGGTTGTTTACACTTATAGGTACTTTAGTGCAGTTAGTACTTAAAAAGATGTGTTTAAGTAATTGGAGCAGTTAATTATGAATTCAAATATTGGTCTTAAGCAAATCACTTTACTTCCTTAAGTCTCAATTACTTGACTTCCTCTGGATAAAAAAATATTAAAAATTCTTTCTCCCCATGGAAGTTTTCATGCAGTATCAGTCACCAAGACTAGTAGATATGTTTTCTGTATCAACTCTGCTGGCATGTATGCTTCTGTAAATACTCAGTTGCAAAGCATGTTGGGAGTGAACTTGGCACGCAAACCCAAATAATTATACTACTGTAACTAGCCAAAAAGCAGAATCCTCTCGGGATTCCACCTGAGTCTGCAAAACCGGACAAGCTGCCTGTCAAATGGATACCCTGCAGACAAATTTTCAACTGTACACACACGAGAGAAATGGTACAGGGAAGCCTTGCTCACTAGTCATTATGCTTTAAGTAGACACCATACCATATACAAATAAAACGATCTATTTATCAGAGGGTGCCAGGATAATTTTCTCCTTTTAATGCATAAATGTCTTTTATGTATCTATTTTTGGAGAAGACATTCAAGTAGGTCATTATTGTCTCTGTGTATTGGGCAAGTTATACTGGCTTTCTGTTAATTTGTGCATCTGCTTTAAAATGTTATGTAATACCCATAAAACAATTCATCTAGGCACACCACTATATCTTTCATCTTTATTTATCCCTTACACTCCTAGCTGTTCTCTTAGATCTCTTGATGCACATCATCTTGTGTTATCGTCACCCAAAAGAGAAGACACGAGTCCACCAGAAACTCCACCTTTTTCATAGCTCGCAAGCTATGGAATGATCACCCTTCCACCAAAAGATCAGAAGTTTAAATTCCACTTTAAAAGGTCAGAAATTTAAATCCCACTTAAAACCCCATTTTTTAAATTGACCTTTGTCTCTAGGGGACTGATTAAGAGGGGGTGTCCATCTCATAGCGACATTGTCCGCACTGAGTTTGGTCTTCTTTCTTAGGGGGTCTTTTACTAAAGCTTAGCTTGAGTTATCTACAGCAGGACTCATTTTATTCCTATGGGCCCTACTGCAGATACCTTGAGCTATGCTTTAGTAAAAGACCCCATTAATTTCTACGTAAGTATGTGATGTGAGTGATTTCTGTCCCATCATTTTATGGCAGTCCTTTCGTGTATCTTCTGGCATTTGGTTTTTATTGTGTAAACCCCTGTGACCTGTGCACCCAAAATGGTGGTATATCCAATTTTAAATAAATATAAACATATAGGTGATATATTTATGATGTAGTATTAATCAAAATTTGTCTATGCATCCAGAATTGAAAAGTACAGTACCTTAATGCCTGAAGGTGTACATTTATTTTTACAAAATCCAAAAAGCCACTATAGTATTTTATTTATTTTTTGAAGTATTTAAATTTCAAAAGTTCCCTTCTATCTACCCCACAATGAATAACTTCTTAGGTAAATATCAGACCATCAGAGGTGATAGCCCAAATAGATTTCTAAGGGCAATTTGCACCATAAATCTTAATTAGTCTGTTTTTCAATACATTTTTAACTTCATAGGGGGGGGGGGGTCTTTTACTAAAGCTTAGCTTGAGTTATCTGCAGTAGGGCCCATGGGAATAAAATGTGCCCTGCTGCAGATAACTCAAGCTAAGCTTTAGTAAAAGACCCCCCAGTATGACTTGTATTTAATTCATAAGAACATAAGTATTGCCATACTGGGAAAGACCAAGGTCCATCAAGCCCAGCATCCTGTTTCCAACAGTGGCCAATCCAGATCACAAATACCTGGCAAGATCCCTAAAAAGTACAAAACATTTTATACTGCTTATCCCAGAAATAGTGGATTTTCCCCAAGTCCATTTAATAACGGTCTATGGACTTTTCCTTTAGGAAGCCGTCCAAACCTTTTTTAAACTCTGCTAAACTAACCGCCTTTAGCACATTCTCTGGCAACGAATTCCAGAGTTTAATCACATGTTGAGTGAAGAAAAATGTTCTCCGATTCGTTGTAAATTTACTACATTGTAGCTTCATTGCATGCCCCCTAGTCCTACTATTTTTGGAAAGCTTGAACAGACGCTTCACATCTACCCGTTCAATTCCATTCATTATTTTATAGACCTCTATCATATCTCCCCTCAGCCACCTTTTCTCCAACCTGAAGAGCCCAAGCCGCTTTAGCCTTTCGTCATAGGGAAGTTGTCCTATCCCCTTTATCATTTTCATCACCCTTCTCTGCACCTTTTCTAATTCCACTATATCTTTTTTGAGATACAGCAACCAGAATTGAACACAATATTCGAGGTGTGGTTGCACCATGGAGCGATACAAAGGCATTAAAACATCCTAATTTTTGTTTTCCATTCCTTTCCTAATAATACCTAACATTCTATTAGCTTTCTTAGCCGCAGCAGCACACTGAGCAGAAGGTTTCAACGAATAATCAACGACGACACCTAGATCCCTTTCTTGGTCCGTGACTCCTAACGTGGAACCTTGCATGACGTAGCTATAATTCAGGTTCCTGTTTCCCACATGCATCACTTTGCACTTGCTCACATTAAACGCCATCTGCCATTTAGACGCCCAGTCTCCCAGTCTTGTAAGGTCCTCTTGTAATTTTTCACAATCCTCCCGCGATTTAATAACTTTGAATAACTTTGTGTCATCAGCAAATTTAATTACCTCACTAGTTACTCCCATCTCTAGGTCATTTATAAATATATTAAAAAGCAGCGGTCCCAGCACATTTCAGAACTTATCTTGTTCAAATGCACAGCAAATTAACTCTTCACAAATGGAGACGAACACCGACATGAAGTCACGTTTTGCATGTTGGTGTTACAAGGCTCAGTCTCCTTCTATGTTTTGCAACAGTTCTTCTTTGCTTATTGCAAAATCTAGCTCACCTACAGCTATTGTGAAGAACATAGGAACATAAGACAAGCCATGCTGTCTCAGACGTAGGTGTAGTGGAGAGGCAGCAACAGGTAAAAAAATCATATTGGCCTTGGGGAGAAAGGACAAATTCAACAAGTGTAACATTGGTGGTGGTGGGGGGGGGGGGGGGAACTACCTTCATATTCCCACTCCAAACTATGCTTATGGTCTTAGACCAAAAGTCCATCGAGCCTAGCACCTTGCCTCTGATAGTGGCCAACCTAGGTCACGAGGAAGTAGCTTATCAAAAGATGCTTAACATTTTAATTCAGGTCTAACAGTCAATAGTTATGGAAAATGAGATCAGCTTAGGTAAATAAATAAATACATATATAGAAAAAAGTTTCATGTACAATAAAAGGATTGTTTACCGCTCTTCTGAATCAGTTTTTCACGAAGATATATGGCTGGTCTTAAATGATTTAATCTACCTGTACTTCCTGCCCATCTTCAAATCCTTGCTCAAAGCCTACCTCTTCAATGTCGCTTTTGGTACCTAACTATTATACCTCTATTCAGGAAATCTTGACTGCCCCAATTGATTGTCTGTACGTTTTGTCCTTTAGATTGTAAGTTCCTTTGAGCAGGGACTGTGTTAAACTGTACAGTGCTGCGTAACCCTAATAGCGCTTTAGAAATGTTAAGTAGTAGGAGTAGTAAATATTAAAGTTGATTAATTAGTACATAAGTACATAAGTACATAAGTAGTGCCATACTGGGAAAGACCAAAGGTCCATCTAGCCCAGCATCCTGTCACCGACAGTGGCCAATCCAGGTCAAGGGCACCTGGCACGCTCCCCAAATGTAAAAACATTCCAGACAAGTTATACCTAAAAATGCGGAATTTTTCCAAGTCCATTTAATAGCGGTCTATGGACTTGTCCTTTAGGAATCTATCTAACCCCTTTTTAAACTCCGTCAAGCTAACCGCCCGTACCATGTTCTCCGGCAACGAATTCCAGAGTCTAATTACACGTTGGGTGAAGAAAAATTTTCTCCGATTCGTTTTAAATTTACCACACTGTAGCTTCAACTCATGCCCTCTAGTCCTAGTATTTTTGGATAGCGTGAACAGTCGCTTCACATCCACCCGATCCATTCCACTCATTATTTTATACACTTCTATCATATCTCCCCTCAGCCGTCTCTTCTCCAAGCTGAAAAGCCCTAGCCTTCTCAGCCTCTCTTCATAGGAAAGTCGTCCCATCCCCACTATCATTTTCGTCGCCCTTCGCTGTACCTTTTCCAATTCTACTATATCTTTTTTGAGATACGGAGACCAGTACTGAACACAATACTCCAGGTGCGGTCGCACCATGGAGCGATACAACGGCATTATAACATCCGCACACCTGGACTCCATACCCTTCCTAATAACACCCAACATTCTATTCGCTTTCCTAGCCGCAGCAGCACACTGAGCAGAAGGTTTCAGCGTATCATCGACGACGACACCCAGATCCATTTCTTGATCCGTAACTCCTAACGTGAAACCTTGCAAGACGTAGCTATAATTCGGGTTCCTCTTACCCACATGCATCACTTTGCACTTGTCAACATTGAACTTCATCTGCCACTTGCACGCCCATTCTCCCAGTCTCGCAAGGTCCTCCTGTAATCGTTCACATTCCTCCTGCGACTTGACGACCCTGAATAATTTTGTGTCATCGGCGAATTTAATTACCTCACTAGTTATTCCCATCTCTAGGTCATTTATAAATACATTAAAAAGCAACGGACCCAGCACAGACCCCTGCGGGACCCCACTAACTACCCTCCTCCACTGAGAATACTGGCCACGCAATCCTACTCTCTGCTTCCTATCTTTCAACCAGTTCTTAATCCATAATAATACCCTACCTCCGATTCCATGACTCTGCAATTTCTTCAGGAGTCTTTCGTGCGGCACTTTGTCAAACGCCTTCTGAAAATCCAGATATACAATATCAACCGGCTCCCCATTGTCCACATGTTTGCTTACTATCCCAAACTATAGAAACATTAGAAGTTAACTCGCTTCCAGAAATGATTCTTACTCTTGTATTACAAAAATATTGTTTCTCTACATCGTATTCGCTACAGTAATTAAACTGTCCAAGAAATGAAAACAAACTGTTTACCTATCATGTGCCTTGCTTAATACGCCAAGAATTATTGTCTCAGGCGCTAAGTATAGAGACACAAGTTTATTATTTTTTTAATTGTAATGCGCACTGTCAATTGAAAACTATAAAAGTAAGGGAGAAATAGTTATGCATTCAAAAACTGTTTATTGAAAACATATATATGCAATACAAAAATAAATAAATAAACATACATATCAGTTTTATGCTGGCAAGATGCTTATCAAGCGGAGTTCACACTTCCCTAACATGAAGTCTCTTTTCATACTGTTACCCTTATTCACTGCTTTTAACTTTATAGATCTGTTAAAAAGGTCCTCTTCACATATACCATCAAAGAAAAAATCTTCATTAAAAATCGGGTTCCTGCTTTTCCTTATAACAGTACTTTTCTGTTTTTGTACTTTCCCTGGACCAAGAGAAAGACTGATACAACAGTTAATACTTTTTGACTCCACAAACGTATGATAAAGTCCTTCAGCACTAATCAAGCGAATTCTAAGTCTTTTGTTTTGTGGACAGTATTCAGCAGACAGCCTCAACACGCCTCCCCTATCCAGATGCACTGTGTTTTCCCTGATAAATCTCTCCCTGCTATACATCAGGTCCAGTGGAAACATGGGCGAAGGTGAAAAATGACAGCCCTCCGAGGATACAGGCTCAATCAATCCCTCCGATGCCCTTCTGGTGATATTTGGGCTACTGTCCGTGGAGCTCCCCTCCTCCGTGGATATAGAGTTGTTCCTTGTTATGACAGGTTTCTTGTTGACTTTGAATGCCCTACAAAACAGTCTGTCTTGGCTCAGAGCTTTGAACAAAGAGCTGGATCTTGGCAGGGATCGATGGAGAAGAGGCGAACTAAAGGGAGAAGATTCGGTAGAAGAAGCCGTGTCACTATCCAAAGTCCCTTGTCTGTATGGGAACATGTTTGTGGGAGAAAGTCTGGCAAACACAGGGCTGACACTGTGTGGAGGAGCAACCCCTTTGCAGCAGGTGTTGGATCTAGATCTTGGGTGTACAGAGGGTTTCCCCAATAAGTTGACAGGCTCACTGTGAAAGAGAGATTCTTTTCGTCTAGTGTGGGGGCTTTCCAGTAAAGTGCAAAAGCCATAGGAGGTCTGTGCTTTGGGCAAATGAGGCAGAGACAGTGCAGCCTGTGACTGAGGATCAGCATTGGTACTTTCCTCGTCGCTGTAGGTCAGGTCTGCGGGGGCATCCTCGGCACTTTCAATCCGGATGACATGGAGCTCTGCGAATGGCATGCCTTGGTGCGCACAGTGAGCTGCCCCTGTGGGTTCCGAGACGGCAATGTGGATATTGGGGGAAGATCTGTAGCGAGGAATCGCCCCGATCTCTAGCTGAGCCGTCAGTTTCGGAGGGATGCAGAATTCAGGGATCTGGTCGGGTGTCAGAACGTTGGGGAACACTGCCCCTTTCTTGGATCTCTCCGAGGAAGCTCGCTGTTTTCCCAGCATGATGCGATCGGTTTCCAAATAGGACAGAACTCCGCTGCCGCTTTCCGCCGTCTCCCGTAACTTGTCCAGCAACCACATCGAGAGGTCTAAGACAAAGTTTCTGCAGAACAGAATCAGCAACAGTCGCGCTCCTCCAACCTGCAGAATACAGAAAAAGAACAAATCTGGTATTGTATCGATAAGAAAACAACACAAGCGCAGTTCTGGCTATCGTTGCCACTTTTATACAGAAACTAATCAGGATTTTCAATTCCCCTCCCCTCCCCACTTCATGAAAAACATGTAACTGTTTTCTTTTTGTATTATTTTTCTGTCTCGTTCTAGGATGCATTTAAACTAATAACTATATAACCTCGCAGCTTTCACCTATAAAGGGGAAAAGAACGGTAAGACAATTCGGCAACCTTATTTACATTTTCAGCTATGGGTGTAAATGCATACCTTCAGTTTTGATGGGCACGGCTGAGGCACACGGAAGCACTAACAATTCGACAACAGCATTTAAGCAGAGCTGGCCTTTCGCATTTATAAATTGGCTTTTTGTCAGTTCTGCAGCCAATCAGAAAATTCTATGAGCCATTTAACCACGCCTCCTATTCTTTCCGGAGAGCAGAACCTCTGTCGTTGCTCTAATTCAGGGACGTCTGACGTGCCCCTCCTAAAGCTCCACCCACAGAGGAAAGTATTCCCTGACATCATAAAATACCGTTCTTCTTCCTTCTGCAGTGGCGCAGAACTTCTAGCAAAAAATAATAATAATAATAAGGAACAAGCTGTTTTACTGCTCTGCAAATGCAAATTACTATGGGTAATTTCCCAGGCGTCCTATCTTTAAGCTGCTGGGGAGCAGGATGCTGAATAGTTCAGTATGAATAAGTTATTTTTCTTTGGAAATACCCCCGTTTATGCAGTGGTAGATAATTTTTAATCGACGTTTTGCATTTCTGCAGCCCTAGTATATTTTTTAAAGGCCTTCCTAGAAGAGTGAAATAACTGGGGTGGGGGGGGGGGGGGGTTAGCTGATTGGGTTGATGTATTGATTGTTGCTGATTTTTGTTGTTTGCTATGTTTTATTTTTTTACTTTTTTTATTTTTTTGCATTTGTATCCCACATTTTTGATTATATGTATGTTTTTCGGTTACCTACTTTGAGTAAAGACGGGATATAAATAAAATAAATAATGCAAAATACATAATAATCAAAACATTGATTAATTGTCCTCAACTTTGTAAAATGTTACTTTTTAAATCATTTCTAGAATGTTAACAAATTGTTTTCAGGGATGTATAAATACAGTTTCACAGTTCTATAAATTATACTACATTCAGGGCCAGTCTACGGGCCCTGTTTACTAAGCCGTTCTATAGGCGCACTGGTGTTTTTAGCACTGAGTCCCAGGATAGAAATTACTGAAGGGGCCCCAATGCCTGCCAGCAGACCCACAGCAATTGCCCTAATTTTGCACCCCACCTAAAGCCAGCCCTGATTACAATGATGTTTACTGGAGATGACTTACAAAGTTGAAAATGTATAGTTCTTCAATTTGACATATCTTCATAGCCCAGTGGAGTGGTGTGGTAGCCATGTTAGTCCACTTTTAAAGGTAATAAAAACCAAACAAAATAAAACATGGAAAAGAAAATAAGATGATACCTTTTTTATTGGACATAACTTAATACATTTCTTGATTAGCTTTCGAAGGTTGCCCTTCTTCGTCAGATCGGAAATAAGCAAATGTGGTAGATGCATAGGCGTAGACTGGGGGGGCGAGGGGGGGCAATGCCCCCCCAAACGACGACGAGGCGCCGCCTCGCCATTAGTTTAAAAAAAACACATGCAGGCACGCGCTCCTCTCCATCCGCTTGGCTTCCCTTCCCTCTCTGTCTGCGTCCCGCCTTCCTCTGACGTCAGAGGAAGGCGGGACGCAGACAGAGAGGGCAGGGAAGCCAAGCGGACGGAAAGGAGTGTGTCCGTCTACCCCTCTCTCTTCCTCCCTCCCTCCGGCGCAGGCAGCAGTCTTTTTCAGCGTTCCTGGCAGCGGTAGCGATGTATACTCTGCTTTCGGCTCTGCCCCAAAGCCTTCTCTTCAAGTTCCTGTTCCCACATAGGTGGGAACAGGAACTTGAAGAGAAGGCTTCCGGGGCAGACCGAAGGCAGCGTGTACATCGCTACCGCTGCCAGGAACGCTGAAAAAGCTGAAGACTGTTGCCTGCGCCAGAGGGAGGGAGGAAGAGAGAGGGGTAGACGGAGTCACGATCTTGGACCTCGCGGGGGGGGGCAGTAGAAGGAAGATGGATGGAACTGGGAGGGGTGGGGAGCAGAGGGAAGATGGATGGTACTGGGAGGGCTGGGGAGCAGAGGGAAGGAGCAAGAGATGGATGGGACTGGGAGGGGTGGGGAGCAGAGGGATGGACCAGGAGATGGATGGGATTGGGAGAGGTCAGGCACAGCAGATGGAAGGAGCAGAAGATGGATGGGACGGAGGGATGGTGAGCAGAGGGAAGGAACAGAAGATGGATGGGACTGGGAGGGGTGGGGAGCAGAGGGAAGGAACAGAAGATGGATGGGACTGGGAGGGGTGGGGAGCAGAGGGAAGGAGCAAGAGATGGTTGGGACTGGGAGGGGTGGGGAGCAGAGGGAAGGAGCAAGAGATGGAGGGGTGGGGAGCAGAGGGATGGACCAGGAGATGGATGGGATTGGGAGAGGTCAGGCACAGCAGAGGGAAGAGCAGAAGATGGATGGGACGGAGGGATGGTGAGCAGAGGGAAGGAACAGAAGATGGATGGGACTGGGAGGGGTGGGGAGCAGAGGGAAGGAGCAAGAGATGGATGGGACTGGGAGGGTGGGGAGCAGAGGGAAGGAGTAAGAGATGGATGGGACTGGGAGCGTTGGGAGCAGAGGGAAGGACCAGGAGATGGATTGGACTGGGAGGGGTGGGGAGCAGAGGGAAGGAGCAAGAGATGGATGGGACTGGGAGGGGTGGGGAGCAGAGGGAAGATGGATGGGACTGGGAGGGGTGGGGAGCAGAGGGAAGGAGCAAGAGATGGTTGGGACTGGGAGAGGTCAGGCACAGCAGAGGGAAGGAGCAGAAGATGGATGGGACGGAGGGATGGTGAGCAGAGGGAAGGAACAGAAGATGGATGGGACTGGGAGGGGTGGGGAGCAGAGGGAAGGAGCAAGAGATGGATGGGACTGGGAGGGTGGGGAGCAGAGGGAAGCTTACTGGAAAGAAGACACTGCATAAAACAGAAGACACTGGGACCAAAGTGATTAGAAAAACTAAATGATCAGACAACAAAGGTAGATAAAAGTATTTATTCATAATTTATTAATCGAAATGTGTCAGCTTTTTGAAATGTGCATCTGTGATATTTTGCCTGTAAATTTCAATTCCTTCCTCCATATTAGCATATTCATTTGCATATGTATATATGCAAATGATATACTAATATGCTCCGCCCATTCTTTGCCCCCCCAAATGAAACAGTCAAACTACGCCTATGGGTAGATGGCAGTATATATAAGAAAAACTTCCAAGCATTTCATTGACAGTCTAACAGGGTGGGGATGGGTAGGAGGTATGCTAAACTCGGGGGGGGGGGGGTATCAGTGCGTGAGGGCTGCAAATATACCTAGTTTTCAGAATAATAATAATTGAAACATGGAAACACGTAATATGATGTTAAAGAGCCCAACCTTTCTTCCTGATACAATGCCACACACTACAGCAGATCCATGGTTTTCTCTTCTCAGTGACTAAAGAACATCCTGTGCAAATAAAAATACATTGGGATCAAAGAAGGTGGCAACAAGTTGGTAGGGTAGCAGATGCTCTCTTATTCAGTTAATTTGTGCTTGCATATTTTGACTGTCTTTCCTGCAGACCTTGGAGCCTCCAATGGAACCGCTTGTTTTTAAAGCTGGCTCTGCACAGATGGCTTCGGCAGTGGAGCCATTGGGGAGTCCCATGTAGGAAGTTTTTTTAGCGGACTCCCCTGGCCAGGAAACGTAGTTGAGCTCAGAGCTGCAAATTCTGCTGAACTAGTCCACCTACAGGAACATATGTGGCGATTTGATGTTTCGGTCTTCGATGAATTGTGCAGGAGGAAGAGCTGCCAGTCTGAGTGCGCAGGAAGGCATCTTGCCTCAGTTGAGTATAAAGTTGGCATGGTTGGTGCAGGTGGAACCACTGATACGTCATCTTTCAAGTCACCTGGAAAAAACCAGCTGTTAGGCAGGATTAGATGATCAATCAAGGCAGCAGCATCTTGGGGGCAACAAACAGAAGCTGCAGTCAATGCAAAGAATAAGAGCCTGACAACCACACAAACTCAATGAGACATCAGTGCATAATTTTACTTGCAGGAAGGTTGAACAATTTTCAAATAGCCATTTTCCTTTGTAAATGACTTTTAGAAACTGACCTTATTATGCACACACATGCAACAAAGTTTATATTTAAAAGCATGATGTCTTGGTGGGGGAGGGGCAGATTAGGAGCCTGAAAGATAATTGATAGTGGTGGTGGGAAGGGGAGACTGAAGGTTTGCCTAGTACAGAGGTGGGCACTGGGCAGCCTTTATACACAGAGAGGGTTGTTTGAATGTCAGTACTATCCCTAGTGGGCTGCACACAGAAAATTAACAAATATACCATATAACTCACTGCCAACAAAGTACAATATGATGACTGAATGCATATAAATTACTACCAGAATAGTTTGTTACAGTATAATTTTGTCTTTTCGATCAGTTGCTAACACTATCAAACAAGTTTTGTCTTGTTGTATCTTTCAATAATTTCACTGACAACAAAACTCTGGTTAACGACATTTGTGTGGGCTGTTTTCTGTGTATACTTTTCATGGACTTGCAGGACACATAAAATTCAATGGTAGGCTGCATGCGGCTCACTGGCTGCAGGTTGCCTCCCCCCCCCCCCCCCCCCCCCCGGCATAGGGCATTCAAAACTCTTGCACCAGCCCTGCAAGCGGTTTGTGAATTTGGAAGATAACTTTCTTCAAGAGTTAATGCCTCTACCTCATTGGTGAGACCTAAGGTTTCAGCTTAGAAGGAATTTGGGAGGCTGTCACTGAGCTTGAAGAATCTGAACATTTTGACCAAAGTACCTTCAACAATTGCAAGAGTTCTCAGGTAAAATTAGAGAGACTATATTGAAAGTTCAAGATCATAAAAAAAACAATTAGGTATTATGCAATCCAAAGTAGAGTAGTTTCAGCAGTGTGAGTGTACTTAAGGATAATCTAGCTTTGGATGGAAAAGTAGTGTTGGAGAATTTGCTGAGAAGGTGGACTCCGATTTGTTAATTTTCCTGATTTCTTTGTCTCCTCCTGTGGATTTATTTAAACTATATGTTTTTGAAGCGTTGAAGATAACGGAGAGTACATGGCCTCCTACTAGGGCTTTTTATCTTTCTCCATTCCAGAATGAGGAGTTAGAGGCTACAGACTCTGTTAGGTCACAGTTTGATCCCTTGAATTCTTTTGAAGCATTGGATAAATTAGGAGTTCTTTATAACAGCAGTGGCATGGAACTTCCAGCAGAATCTGAGCAGTTGGCAACCCTGACTGTAGATTTTGTATTGGACCCTGATAGGGATTGGGTTCTAAGGCTTTATGTGAAGAAAAGGGAGGTAACAAAATTAACACAGAAAAAGAGGAAATGATTCTTGATAGCGAGACCTTGGGTAGTGCAATTGGGGGCACCGTTTTGGCTTAAGCGTCTATGTAAATGTAGATATTAATGAATTTGATTATTTTTGTATGCTGGTACCTAGAGGTAGGCACCACTTAGGTACGTCAAAGACACTACTGATTGACAGGCACCTATGTGCACTAGGCACTATTCTATAAGGGGCCCTTTTAAAAACTGGCAGTAAGCCCACTGCGGGTTTACCAAGTGCCAATCTGGAGCTACTGCCAGTCCAACACGGGCGCCAGCTGTAGTTCCACCCCTAGCATTCGGCATTCCCGGCGCTAGCAGAAATATTTGAAAAATATTTCCTCAGGCGCTAACCTTGTGGTAATCGGGCAGCACCACATGCTACCTGGTTACCACCGGGTTAGCGCGGGAACCCCTACTGCCAACTCAATGGGTGGTGGAAATGCCCCCCCCCCCCACATGGCCACGTAGTACGTGAAACCTTACCGCTTGGCCATTTTTTTGGCCTTTTTGCTCGCTGCAGTAAAAAGGGCATCAGTGTGCAGCAAAAACAGCCCCCGCCACTAGTGTAGGGCCCTTTCTACCGCAGCTTAGTAAAAGGGCCCCTAAGGTAGCACCTAACAGCAAAGGGGCACACACATGGTGGAGCAATGGTGGGCCATGGATTTGTCTCCCAGTTACACATGTAGAACACGCTTTGTTGTGTTTGGACCTGTGGGGAGTTTCCTCCTCCTCATTTTTTCCTCCTGATGAAGCCCAATGTGAAACCACATCTATGTTGAGGAAATTTGGATGTTTATTGGATATACAGTAGCTTATGGACATGTTTTAATAGTTAATGGACTTGGATACTCTCTGCTGATTCACCATCTAATACAGCAATTTATCTGATACAATAACAAATCTGGATAAAGATAAGTGACTTTTGATTTAGTATATCAGTTCATTAATATATTACTAAAGAACTGAAAGTCAACCTACTTATTATAAGGTGCATATGTTGTGGTACTTGGTCTTGTTACAGTGCCTACTCCAGTTGAGTTGTGACCATATATATATATATTCTTTGGTCACTTATATTGAAACATAAATGTGCGATGATGGTTCCAAGTCCAGTATTCACTGACAGTTTTGGTATGTGATCACACTGGTGAACTGAGCACATTTCACAATATTTATTAATTTTGGTAGTTTTGTTTGATATTATTATTTGTAATCATAGATATTTATATATTATTGATGCTATAATTTATATATTTGAAAACTATAAACTACACAGGTCACTGTGATAAAGCGGATTCTGTTCTGACTACCTTTTCTCCCGATACTCCCTGTTTTAGCTGCAGGCAAGGCTTGATTTTTATCTACTAATTTTGTTTGCTGGCACCAGCTTGGAGTCTTTACCCCACTGTATGTTTTTCTTGGGATTCTGATACTGGTGGACTTTTCAGGGGATTGATCAGTTATTGAAATTTTAAATATTTGTGGTGATTTCTTAATTATTGCTTTTTGTTTCACCGAATGGTGTACAAGATGTATTTTTTGGAAAATGCATAATAAAAAAATATTGTGGTTATTATGAACATATAAAAACAAAAGCAAGATTTAACTTCAGTCAAAAACAATTAAAAATCCAATCAGAAAATACAAAATTATATAACCATATACTGACCAGAAATGTTTGAACAGAAATTTTTATAAACACACAACAATCAATATTCACAGCAATTTAACTGGGCAGAAGAGTCTTCTGCCTGATTAAGTCACTTGTGGCCACCTAACTGCTGATTTCAGCAGCACTTTAACCGGACAGTGCCGCTGAATATCAGCACTAACCAACACAATGTCCGGGTAATACCAGAGTGGTTCATGGGCAGAGCCTGGACTGAGCCTGTGCTTAACTGGTTAGCGGCGATATTCAGACCACTAACTGGTTAAGTAAGCAGCTAAAGTTAGGACAGCAAACGCCATGTTAGCCAGGCACTGGTCTGAATATTGGTCAGTGGTGCCTGGTTAACTTCTAGATAGTGGTATTAGGGCTTCTGGTGCCCCTCCTCCCCCCCCCCCCCCCCCCCCCCCGCCCAACACAATTAGAGCCCTGGCCGAAGTTCCTGCTCTCACCCTCTTAGACCACACCCCGAGCCTCACTTGGATATCACTGGTGCTCTAGGGGGTCCTATGAACAGCAGTGATGCCCACTCACTCCTGTCTGTTGTAGCTCCAGCCTCAAAAAGGCTGCCATGACACCTAGCAGCAGCCTTGCAGTATTCACGAGACTGCTGCTAAGGATCAGGGTGGCTATTTTGAGGCCAGAGCCTTGTGAAACAGGAGTGAGTGGGCATCACTGCTGCCCATAGGACCCCCTAGAGCACCAGGGATATCCAAGGGAGGCCTACGGGAGTGGGGGAGCTCAGGTTAAGGCTCTGGAGGGTGTGAGGGCACCTACTTCATCTTAACCAGGTTCTGTCCAGTATTCAGCTGAGGCTCACATAAGTGTTTTATATGACTCCCGGCTGAATATTGTCCAGGATCCATATAAGCTCCGGCAGTCAGCACATGCTGGCAGGGTCCCAGATACTCAATGCACATGGCCTGTCATTGAATATCCAGAGCTTTGCAAAGGAAACTGAAAAGTATATGATGTTCTTTTCTCTGCTAGCTGGGAGAACTGGGTACTAAGGACTGGGAGGGAGAGACTATCTTGGGATCTGAAGAAAGGACAAGGGTCCTGAATCAGGGAAAGAGGGAGAGAGGGTTCACATGTTTGTGACCTTCTGGGAGGAAGGGGCAGAGGATTGAAACTGGAAGTAGAGACCTGCACAGGAACTGGGTTTGCGGAAATCCTGCTGAACCCACGGGGTTAATCGTTAATGCAGCGATTAACGCATTTATGCAGGGTTCCCGTGGGGACGGAAGCAGTTCCTGCAGGGTTCCTGTATATTCTGGAGTATTTCTCAGGCCTGAAATCATACTTTGGTTCAGGCTCTGAGATGACAGTAAAAACTGACAGGCCCATTTCTAAGTGACTTTCAGTTGAACCAAGGTCTGAGTCAACATCTCATGATCTGTTAAGACACAATGTCACAAGCTATATGAGGGAGGGTGCAGGTGCAAAATAGCTAACCACAGGGGTTTAGAAATATGACAGTTAGCAACTACTCCTCAGGAAGATGACTTAGAGGGGCATAATCGAACGGCGCCGGCCATCTTTGGGGCCGGCTCCGTAAAGGGGTGGCGCCAACTGTATTATCGAAAAAGATGGGCGGCCATCTTTTGTTTCGATAATACGGTTGGGGCCGGCCAAATCTCAACATTTAGGTCAAATGTTGAGATCGCCGGATTCAGAGATTGCCAGATTTAGAGATGGCCGACTTCGGTTTCCGGCCATAATGGAAACTGGGCCCGGCCATCCCAAACCCGGCCAAATGCAAGCCCTTTGGTCATGGGAGGAGCCAGCATTCATAGTGCACTGGTCCCCCTCACATGCCAGGACACCAACCGGGCACCCTAGGGGGCACTGCAGTGGACTTCAAAAGTTGCTCCCAGGTGCATAGCTCCCTTACCTTGTGTGCTGAGCCCTCCAAATCCCCCCAAAACCCACTCCCTACAACTCTACACCACTACCATAGCCCTTAGGGATGAAGGGGGGCACCTACAGGTGGGTACAGTGGGTTTGGGGGGGGGGTTGAGGGCTCAACATTTACCACCACAAGTGTAACAGGTAGGGGGGGATGGGCCTGGGTCCACCTGCCTGAAGTGCACTGCACCCACTAAAAACTGCTCCAGGGACCTGCATACTGCTGTCATGGAGCTGGGTATGACACTTCAGGCTGGCATAGAGGCTGGCAAAAAATAATTTTGGGGGGGGAGTGGGAGGGGGTTGGTGACCACTGGGGGAGTAAAGGGAGGTGATCCCCGATTCCCTCCGGTGGTCATCTGGTCAGTTGGGGCACCTTTTTGAGGCTTGGTCCTAAAATTAAATGGACCAAGTGAAGCCGGCGAAATGTTCATCAGAGCCAGCCTTCTTTTTTCCATTATCGGCCGAAGCCGGCCATCTGGTAACCACGCCCCCATCCCGCCTTCCGTACCCTGCTGAACCGCCCCCTTTAAGTTTGGCCGGCTCCGCGACGGAAAGCAGTTGAAGCTGGACAAACTCGGCTTTCGATTATACCGATTTGGCCGGGTTTATGAGATGGTCGGCCATCTCCCGATTTGTGTCGGAAGATGGCCGGTCATCTCCTTCGAAAATAAGCAGGTTAGTCTTCCAGTAAGAGCTGGTCTATTGTTAGCTTTTCCAGTAAATGCTAATCAACTCATTACCATAGCCAATCAGTGTTAACTATTACATTAGCATATATCCAATAAATGAGATTATTGTCAGAATGACCTGTTATGTTAATGAGTGTATATATAAGTGATTGTACTTCCTATTTCTTGGGGGTTGAGACAGTCACCGCCAGCACCTATGTGCAAGCCAGGCTGCACTCCCATGAGAAACCAATCAATTGGCAAGTAATCCTATTGCTTTCTCATAAGTACCCTTGGGTCTTTTATATCTGTAAATTGGCTTTAGCTGGTAATTTGGGGTGAGGGTGAAAAAGACCCTAAAATAAAACATTGGAGACCCAGACCCAGAAGAACACTTATGTGTAGCTGTGGTACTGTATTCCCATAAGCAATTGATTGAACATATATTTGGAGAATAATAAATAAAAGTATTTGGTTGCTAGTACATCCTTTGGAGTCTCAGATATAGAAGTAATTTTGTGTAGCAATGTTCTGTATTCCCAGTGATCTGTATTCCCAGTGATCTACCAATTGTGCAAATACTTGATAAGAAATAAGGTATCTAATAAAGAGCAAACTGCTGCAGCCTTGGGTGATTTATTTATTCCTAGGTATTGTGATGATGAGTATAAATAAACAATCACATTTCTCACTCCAAACGTAGCCTTGGTTTATTTATTCCACCTATTAGAAGGTGGCTGGTCCATACACTTTAGTAAAAGATAAATAAACCTAAAAATTCATTGGTGACAACCCAGACGTTGGTGGTCCCAATAAGGAGTGCCCTGGTGTGTGGAGTCGTGACCCTTCAGGTACACTTGTGTGCTGTGGGTGGATTGAGCTGCAGGATCCACCACACAAGAGACTGTCCTATTGAGGACGAAGCATGGTGAGTCTGTTTAACATTCTCTTAAATTTTTGTGTGTAAATTTTTAGTGAATCTTTAAGTGCACGCCTTTTGTTTAAATTTCTATGGTGGATCAAGTGAATCTTAAAATAGCAAGAAAAGCTATAATGTTAGACATTATGGTTAATACACAGCTAGAGATTGTGACCGTAAATATATCATGGCTGCGCCTTCATCTTATCAAGTTTTTGTAATAATATAGTATCAGTGGAAAAAAATTAACAGTGTTCCTGGTAGGTACAATTTCATATTTGATAGTGAAGGGGGATTTTACTGCCCCAATGCACTCCTTACCTGAAGATTTATTTGTTAGAAAAAGTGTTTTAAAATGCCAGGTTGGTTTAAGTGGAATAAATAGGCTGACCTTTGTTAGCCCATAGATGAATCTAATCTGACTACTCTATGCAGATTACTTAAATATGCTGAGATTCACACATTAAACCCCTACCAGTAATGAATGAATTCTTTTTACTAGAAGTTACTGGGAAAATATGATTCTAAAATTGAGCCCTGACGTCCAATTTAGTGAAATTAATTCTTCTGTTTTGATTGCATTAGTAAAAGATATAATGCAAAGTTCTGCATTTGTGGCAAACTTGTGATGTGTGCATGTTTCCTTTATTGTTGATAGGGGGTGCTATGACTGGGGACTTTTGATAACTGTTCTGAATTGTGTTCTATAAAAATGGAATAATGAAGAATTTTATGCAGAGGAAGCAGAACTTGAGTATGTTTAATTTATGTCCTGTTTATATACATACTAGTAAATAAGGCCCGTTTCTGACACAAATGAAACGGGCGCAAGCAAGGTTTTCCTCGGAGTGTGTGTGAGAGAGAATGAATGTGTGTGTGTGACAGAGAGAAAGTGAGTGTGGATGCGAGTGTGTCTGTGAGAGCGAGAGTGTGTGTGTGTGAGAGAGAGAGTGTGTGTGTGAGAGAGAGTGTGTGTGTTTGAATAAGAGTGTGTGCGAGTGCGTATGTGAGACACAGTGACTGTGAGAGAGAGAGTGTGTTTCACACAGATACACTGTGTGTGAGAGAGTGTGTGTGTAAGAGAGAGAGAGAGAGTGTGTGTGTGAGACAGAGTGTGAGAGTATGTGTGCGATACACAGACTGTCTGTGAGACTGAGAGAGTGTATGAGACCGTATGTGTGAGCCCGAGAGTGTGTGAGAGTGACTGTGTGACATCTAGAGAGTGAATGTGATACAGTGTGAGACATAGTGTGAGAGACTGTGTGAGAGTGAGAGAGAGAAAGACACTGACTGTGAGAGAGTGTGTGTTAGTGACAGAGATATCTCCCCCCTCCCACTGTGGTCTCAGGACCCCCTCCCCCCCTCTGGTCTCAGGATCCCCTCCCCTGTGGTCTCAGGATAACCTCCCCCTGTCTCAGGGCTGAGGACCCCCTCCCCCCTCTCAGGTCTGAGGACCCCCTCCCCCTCTGCATTCCCCTCCCCTCCCCTGTTGTCTCAGGACCCCCTGCTTCTCCCACCCTCTGCGTGGTTGGCAGCACTGTGCGAGTGTGTGTGTGTGTGACAGAGAGAGATTGAGACTGGGTGCGAGTGTGTCTGTGAGAGAGAGAGTGTGTGTGATTGTCCTCTCGCCCCTGCCCTCTCCAGCCACCCAGCGATTCTCCTCTCTCCCCTGCCCCCCCCTTCAGCCACCCAGCGATTCTCCTGTATCCCCTGCCCCCCTCAAGCCATGCAATTCTGCTCTCTCCCCTGCCCCCCCTCCAGCCACCCAGTGATTGTCCTGTGTCCCCTGCCCCCCTTCAGCCACCCAGCAAATGTACTGTGTCCCCAGATCAGCTCCGTCGAAGCAGCGGCGTTATTGAAAGCCCTGGCCATCCACGGAGTCAGCTTCAGAACGTTGGAGGTGAGTTCGTTCCCTCAGTCCTGCCTTCTGATTGCCCGCCCTCGACGTCATCACGTTTTGACGTGAGGGCAGGGCCCGCCCTCGACGTCATCATGTTTTGATGTGAGGGCAGGTCAGAGAGAGATGTGACAGACTTACGAATGTTATGAACCCTTCACTGAAGCCAAGGAGTCAGCTTCAGAACATTGGAGGTGTTTTTTTATTATAGTAGATATGTCTGAAGTCCTGTGCTGACGTTGTCACTGGATTTACTAATGCTTTCTCTGTGTATTTGAGATGTATGGGTTTGATTGTTTGGGTAGAAAGAAAGAAATGAAAAAAAAAGAAAACTGAAATGTAATGTGTAAATGAACTGCCTAGGTCGCATTTGAGGAAGTGGTGTGTCGCAGCATAAAATGAAAAGAAAGAAAAAAACCCCCTTTGAGTTACGTAAATTGTTGCTATAATTAAAAGTTATAGAATTAATGTCTATTTTTCAAAATATGCTACAGTGAATGTCAATATTAACTTATTGATATATTTTTTTTTTTAGTGTTGCTGAAATGAACGGACCTTGTAAATTAAGTCTACTTGCTACTGTGTGGTTTACTTTCACTTCCCGTTTCTTTAGTCATGAGAAGAAGATGTGAGAAAGATTTTCAGTTATATAATGATGTATGATGGACAAGTTGACATAGCTACACCAGTGGAATATAAAGAATTATTAATTCCTTGGTTTCTAGTCTGCTGCAGAAGATATAGAAACTCAATGGAGCATTTAAACTTCCTCTTTCTTCAACCTCTGGAGTAGTTATCTCACAGAAGAAGTACTTCTAGCCTTAGAGAAATATTTTAATAATTTGTCTTACTTGTATATAAGCATTCACTTGCATGGGCTACTACTACTACTTAGCATTTCTATAGCGCTGCCAGGGTTACGCAGCGCTGTACAAGTTTAACATGAGGAAGGACCGTCCCTGCTCAAAAGAGCTTACAATCTAAAGGTTACAAATTATGTAGTCAGTGTAGGTATCATGAGTGGGGAAGGTGGTTATGCGCCAAAAGCAAGGGAGAAGAGATGGGCTTTGAGTAAGGACTTGAAGATGGGCAGGGAGGGCGCATGACGTATGGGCTCTGGAAGGCTGTTCCAGGCATATGGTGATGCGAGGCAGAAGGGGCGGAGTCTGGAGTTAGCGGTGGTGGAGAAGGGTACAGATAGGAGTGATTTGTCCTGAGAGCGGAGGTTACGGGTGGGAACATATGGGGAGAGGAGGGTAGAGAGGTAATGGGGGGCTGCAGATTGAGTGCATTTGAAGGTTAAAAGGAGAAACTTGAACTGTATACGGTAGCGGATCGGGAGCCAGTGAAGTGACTTGAGGAGAGGGGTGATATGAGAGTATCGGTTCACTCGGTAGATAAGATGTGCGGCAGAATTTTGGACAGATTGAAGGGGGGATAGATGGTTAAGCGGGAGGCCAGTGAGAAGAAGGTTGCAATAGTCAAGACGAGAGGTGACGAGCGAGTGGATGAGGGTTCGGGTGGTCTGTTCAGAGAGGAATGGGCAAATTTTGCTAATATTATAGAGGAAGAAGCGACAGGTCTTAGCTGTCTGCTGGATATGGGCAGAGAAGGAGAGGGAGGAGTCGAAGATGACTCCGAGATTGCGGGCTGAAGCAACGGGGAGGATGAGGGCGTTGTCAACAGAGACGGAAAGTGGGGGAAGAGGAGAAGAGGGTTTGGGTGGAAAGACAAGGAGCTCAGTCTTTGCCATGTTCAGTTTCAGATGCCGGTTGGACATCCAGGCAGCGATGTCTGAAAGGCAGGCCGAAACTTTGGCCTGGGTTTTGACCGTGATGTCGGGAGTGCAGAGATAAAGCTGGGTGTCATCAGCATAGAGATGGTACTGGAAACCATGTGATGAGATCAGCGAGCCCAGGGAAGAGGTGTAGATCGAGAAAAGAAGCGGTTCAAGGACAGAACCTTGAGGAACCCCAACAGAGAGCGGGATGGGGGTGGAAGAAGAGCCATTAGAATATACTCTGAAGGTGCATTGGGAAAGATACGAAGAGAACCAGGAGAGGACGGAGCCCTGGAACCCAAATGAGGACAGTGTGTCAAGAAGTAAATTATGATTGACGGTGTCAAAGGCGGCAGATAGGTCGAGGAGCATGAGGATGGAATAGTGACCTTTGGATTTGGCAAGGAACAAGTCATTACAGACTTTAGAGAGTGCTGTTTCTGTCGAGTGTAGTGGGCGAAAGCCGGATTGGAGCGGATCGAGGACGGCCTGAGAGGAGAGGAAATCAAGGCAGCGGCTGTGGACAGCGCGTTCAAGTAATTTGGAGAGGAAGGGTAGAAGAGAGATGGGACGGTAGTTGGAGGGACAGGTGGGGTCTAGTGATGTTTTTTGAGAAGTGGTGTGACTACAGCGTGCTTGAAGGTGTCAGGGACAGTAGCAGTGGAGAGAGAGAGGTTGAGGATGTGACAGATTGAGGGGTTGACTGTAGGAGAGATGTTGTTAAGCAGATTGGTGGGAATGGGATCAGAGAAACAGGTGGTGCACTTAGAGGAAGAGAGAAGGTGAGCAGTTTCCTCTTCGGTGATCTCAGGGAAGGAGGAGAAGGAGGAGGAGGCCAGGCTAGGTTGGTTGGGGAAGTCACAGGGAGGAGAAGGCTTGGAAGTGAATTCAAGGTTTATCTTCTGCACCTTATCGCGGAAGTAGTCAGCTAGTGTTTGACGAGAGAGTGAGGGGGGTGGGTGGGAGCGGAGGGCACTTTAAGTAGGGAGTTGAGGGTGGCGAAGAGGCAACGAGGGTTGGAGCCAAGAGAATTGGTTAATTGAGAATAATATTCCTGTTTGGCAAGGAATAGGGAGGACTGGAAGGAGGATAGCATGAATTTGTAATGGGTGAAGTCTGACAGGGTGCGAGATTTCCTCCAGAGTCATTCAGCAGATCGGGTGCAGGAGCGAAGGTAACGGATGCAAGGGGTTAACCAGGGCTGAGGATTAGTGCGCTTAGTGGGTCGAGAGACAGATGGTGCTAGGGTATCCAGAGCAGTGGAGAGAATTTCATTGTAGGCAGAGACAGCCGTGTCGACAGATTCGGAAGACGAGATGGAAGGGAAGAGATTGGAGATGTGAGAGGATAGGGTAGGGGGGGTCGATGGCCTGGAGATTCCTGAAGGCAGTGGCTATAGTTGGGCGAGGTTGAGGGGGAGGGTGATGAAGTGTGAGGGTGATTAGGTGATGATCTGAGATAGGAAGGACTGAGGTGCAGAAATTGGAAGGTGAGCAGGAAGAGAAGAGAACAAGGTCGAGACAATGGCCATTATGGTGAGTAGGGGTGGTAGAGCATAGTTGGAGGTTAAAGGAGGATGTCAGAGTGAGGAATTTAGAAGGGTAGGAGTTGGATGGGTCGTCAACGTGAATATTAAAATCACCAAGAATGAGGGATGGAGATGAGGGATCAAGAAAGACGGTGAGCCAAGCGTCAAAGTCAGTAAGGAAGGAAGAGAGGGGCTTATCAGGGGGGCGGTAGATGACTGCAACTCTGAGTGGTGTCGAGTAGAATAGCTGGATGGCATGAGTTTCAAAGGATGAGAAGCAGTGAGACTGTGGCAGGGGGAGGGGTTGGAAACTACAAGAGGGTGAGAGAAGAAACCCAATGCCTCCACCGCGTGCGTCTGAGCGGGGAGTGTGGGAGAAAAGATATCCTTCATGGCATAGGGCTGCGATTGAGGCAGTGTCGTTAGGGGTTATCCAAGTTTCAGTTAAAGCGAGCAGTTGAAGGGAACGGGAGATGAACAAATCGTGGGTGAAGGAGAGTTTGTTGCATACTGAGTGGGCATTCCATAGGGTACACGAGAAGGGGAGGGAAGCGGGGGGGAGAAGGGGAATAGAGATGAGATTGGAGGCATTCTGGGATCGGTTACGTGGATATGGAGAGGAGAGGTGGGGGACCTGGATTGGGATTGATGTCACCTGCGGAAAGTAGGAGAAGGAGTAAGAGAATGCGGAGGAGGGTGGGGGAGGAGGGTCAACGAAGATGACGAAGACGGTATGTGTTAAGGAGGAATGGGGATGGGTTAATGGTGGGGAGGAAGTGTAGAAGGTTGAGAACAAGGAATGACGAGGGGGGCAGGAGAGCTGGGGAGGTGGTGGGGGGTGGGGGGAGGTAAGGTAGGGGAGTAATGAGCAGGACGGGAGGGGACAAGGGTGGGCAGTGAGTTCCTGAGGTAGACAGTGGAAGGGGAGGGGGGAAGAGGTTAGGAAGGGACAGGGCGATGAAGAGAATGTGTATAGGGGCCATATATAGGGGCTAAGGTGGATGCGGGTAGATGTGAAGTGGCTAAGGTGATAGGAGTAGAGGAGGAAGGCAGGAAGGCTAGGACAGGGACAGCAGGCAGCAGCTAAGGCATAGGGAGTGATAGTGTTAAAAGGAATTCAATCAGCAGAGTAAAGGAATTCAGTCAACAGTTAAAGTAGGTTTTCAGTATGCATCAGCATACGCTCTCTTGTCAAGTTTGAGGTTTCATTTTGTAGTATAAATAGGGATACATTTTAACAGATTCTCAAACAAAGAATAAGTGAAACTTTCAGGACTTTCGTTATCAACTTCCTCTTTCTGGCAAACACTGCCTTCCTTTGACTTCCTGATTCTTACTCTACTCCAGATGCAGCTGTACTGTTCGTCTTAGAAATGTTTTAATGCAAGGGTGGGGTGAGTCTAGATGGGTGTTTGAATTTGAAAAAGGTTGAAATGAGGGCATTTTGTGTATCTAAGAATAAAAATTAAGGAAGTCCCTGTACCTTTTTTAGTTGATACTCTGTTGATACGCTGTTCTTGCCAGTGTCCCAATCAAATTACAGAAGCAACTAAAGTTCTCTAAAGAACATATTACCACAATGGGTTTCAATGGAGTACCAACTGATACTCCCCTGTTAGAAGCCATGCTGATCCAGTTTGCTTATCAGGAATTGATGGCACCTTTATTATATGCTCCTTTATGCCCTGTTAATTTGTTAGGAAGAGACTTGTTGACACAGTTTACATTTCTGATTCATTTTGACATTCCTGAACCTTGTGAAAGCACTTCCTTTATCTGTGCAGTCACTACTACTACTACTTAACATTTCTAGAGCGCTACTAGGGTTACGCAGCGCTGTACAGTTTAACAAAAAGGACAGTCCCTGTTCAAAGCGCTTACAATCTAATGGGCAAAATGTCAAGTGGGGGCAGTCTAGATTTCCTGAATAGAGGTATGGTGGTTAGGTGCTGAAGGAGACATTGAAGAGGTGGGCTTTGAGCAAGGCTTTGAAGATGGGGAGGGAGGGGGCCTGGTGTATGGGCTCAGGGAGTTTATTCCAGGCATGGGGTGAGGTGAGGCAGAAAGGGCGGAGCCTGGAGTTGGAGGTGCTGAACAGCAGATAACAACAGCTATAGAAAACAAAGTGCCTTTTTAGTCATATTGCCTACATTTAAACATTTTTTCATCCTTGCCGTGTATAAATGGGGAAACGGTGCACCTCCCAGATTACTTGATGCCCTAATTTCATCTGTTATATAAGCTATTGATTAGTTTACTTAGGACAAATTTACAACTTCTACAGTTACTGATGTAATTTTATTTCTACTTTATTTTTCCATAATTGTAATGTGCCTAACTGATGATTTTAAGCAAAAGCTTACCTCTAGTTAACCAAAGAAGAGGAAACTACCATGATAAAGATTTTAAATGTATGTTTTGAATTCCCAGGGAGAAATTGTATGTGAAAGGTTACAAAGATGCTCAAATAGATGAGTTGTAAACTTATTATCTGCACGTGTGCAAGTTCTATACACTGTTTAATAGAACCTCTCGGTTATAGGCTAAGAATAGCAATTGATTTTTAACTAAAATTGTATTAGACATAAAATCAGAGAACAGCATTGTGCTAGTGGTGTTTTGTTGGGGAATTGGACACATATTAAATGGGGTGTTGTTTGGTATGACCTGTTTTACTTACTTATTTAATTTCTTTGAGTAATGTTACAGATTAAGCCTATTCTTGTGTACTCCACGTTGACGCCTTCCAGAAATTGCATGCTATTTCATATGTGAAACCCCGACTGTGTATAGTCTAATGCAACTTTGTGCCAACTACATCTTGCCAGAAAAGAGAAGATGCTGCACAACAAGCACAGTTAATTCATCTGTTACATGGACTTTATTTTTCTACTTTTCTACTAGGTTGCCTAATGTTATCCTGTAGTCTCCCATCCCATTATATTGGGACAATTTATAATATGCAATAACATTTCTGTCTTGCTCCCCTCAGGATTCACAAGCCAGAACGGGGGATAGTATTGAAGGGGTAACCAGGGACCAGAAAGACCCAATTTATGCCAGTCCCTTCAGAATTGAAACAGTGACCGCAACTGCAGTTAAGTTACAGCATCACACTGCCCAAAAACTCTTTAGGAGCTGAATCCGGAAGCGACCAGAACTCTTCAGAAACATCAGCGTTTTAGACAAGCTTCGGTCCAGGAACAAAAGATTAACCCTCACATAACAGAACCAGACACACCAGAACAACAGACATTCTGATTGCTTTTATTTATCTGTGAGTCTAAATGTTACATTCAGACATGGTTAAAAAAACTTTCTACACTATAGAACCTGCAGTGTCAAATGAAGGAGTGAAAGTTTCTCTCACTAGCACAGCTATCACTGGAAGATAACCCGAATCTGGAAGTATCCCTGAACTATGGAGGCACTTCAGCATTAAGTATACTTTCTATGAAACTGCTTGGACTTTATTACAAGCCTGCTTATAGGAATCATGGACTTATAAAGTCATTGCATTTATTTTGTTTATTTTAGAAGTATTATGGGATGTTAGTTTAGTACAAGGTCTGTTTCAAATACACACTTGAATATAACAACTTCCCTTTTCTGTCTGAGTGCTGTACTTCTAAAGCAAATAACAAAGCATTACCCCTACACTTGCATAATTTTTGATAAGAATTTAAACTTACATTGTATTTTCCAGGCATCCCGACAACTCCGAAAGAGATTTAGAGCAGGCACAGCAAACACAGGAAACTAAACATCCCATTTTGAACTACCATACTAACAAATATGTATATTATCCCATTCTTAGCCCTTAGCCATCATTGACTTCACTCGCACTCAAGATTCATTCCCATGGGCACGGAAGCAGTTCCAGCAGGGTTCCCATGGACATGGAAACAATTCTTGCGGGGTTCCCATGGAAGTGTAATCTGCACCTACCGAGTACCAAGTTATTTGAGTGCTGTCTCCTCCTCCTCCTTGCTTTAACTGCACAGATGCGGGGATGGAAGCAGTTATGACACACTGATTACGATTTAGAAGTAATTACTACTCTAACTGATGCAAAGTTATTCCGTTCTGATGGTTCCTCTGTGTACATCTGTATGCTGCAAAAACCAGCATGTTTCTATAACTGAAATTTAATATAAATGCTACCAAGGATGCGGCAGCGGATAGTGTGTTTGTGTCTACCAATATGGTGGCTCCAGGGGGGAGATGGCTTCAACTGTGACATCATGCCGTCTCCTGTCTTAATCCTATCTCCTTGACTCTGAGCATTCCAAGCCTCATTCTGGTGCTCCAGTAACCTCTCTCAGTGTGTTCCAAGCTTCGCTCTGTCATCACCAGAGATTTTGACTACACTCCCGAAGAAACTTCTTCCATCCCTGTGGAAATTCTGTAGACCCAGAAGCCATACTTGTAGAATCCCTGCAAATCTCATTCCCATGCAGCTCACTAGACCCAAAGGTTGTTCACAGGGATTTTGAACACTGGGCCTATCTTAAGTTGTGGGGGGGAAGTATAAGCTTAGCTTGTTTTCTGCAGTCAGTGCTAGTGAAGATGTAATGTCTGTTTCTTCTCACTTCAAGGACCTGCAACTTTTTTCTGGGTTCATAAAAAAAAAAGACAGTAATGAGCTGAGAGGGAAGTGTGCTGGCCCAGAGTAAGTGCTGGACTGCAGCAAAATGTTAATGTTGATGCATGAAATAGTATTCTAGTTGCAGGGGTTCTCAACCCAGTCCTTGGGACACATCTAGCCAGTCAGTTTTTCAGGATACCCACAATGAGTATGCATGAGATAAATTTGCATACAGTGGAGGTCAGGCATGCACATCTATTTCATACATATTCATTGTGGGTATCCTGAAAAACTGACAGGCTAGATGTGTCTCAAGGACTAGGATAAGAACCTCTGTTCTAGTACATGCGCATAATGTATGTATATGTTTATGTTTATTACAACGTTTTATATCGCTTATACTGACAATGCATATCTAGGCAGTGTACAATCTAAACCCAACATTTAAAATAGGAAAAGAATTCCATTAATTAAATAGGAAAGCAAGCTGCAAATAAAAATATTCATGCCATATGAAATATTGTTAGTATTGTAAAACTTTTACTGCCACTCTGAGTTGCAGGTATAGTTGCACATACACCTGTGCATGAGCTAGAATGCCATATTGTTGGTATTGCAAAAATTGTATGCACCCAATAGCAATCCAGCATATATGCAGATGTATATGCAAGTAACTCCTAATGCAATACAATTTTTTTTTGCTGTGTACCATATAGCTGCTTGTAGCATTCAATTTACTTGCATGCTATTTGGTTACTGCATTGAGGAGTAACATTTTTTCTTTATGTGTGCTCTGAGCTTGGCACTAGCGCAAGGTTACTGCATGAGCTTCTTAATTTACATCTGAGGTAATGGGATAAGTGACTTGCCCTAGATCACAAGGGGCATCAGTGGGATCTGAACCCTGACTTCCCTGGTTCTCAGCCTGGGAGGGTGAGATGGTGAATTAGACTGAAAATGCTATAATGCCTTTGCATTGCTCCATGGTGCATCCACACCTTGAGTATTGCATTCAGTTCTGGTCGCTGTATCTCAAAAAAGATATAGCAGAATTAGAAAAGGTTCAAAGAAGAGCCACCAAAATGATAAAGGGGATGGAACTCCTCTCGTATGAGGAAAGGCTGAAGAGGTTAGGGCTCTTCAGCTTGGAAAAGAGATGGATGAGGGGAGATATGGTTGAGGTCTACAAAATCCTGAGTGGTGTAGAACGAGTAGAAGTAATTCATTTTTTTACTTGTTCCTAAAGTACAAAGACTAGGGGACACTCGAGGAAGTTACATAGAAATACTTTTAAAACAAATAGGAGGAAATATTTTTTCACTCAATGAATATTTAAGCTCTGAAACTCTTTGCTAGAGGATGTGGTAACAGCAGTAAGCGTATCTGGATTAAAAAAAAGGTTTGGACAAATTCCTGGAAGAAAAGTCCATAGTCTGCTATTGAGGCAGACATGGGAAGCAACTGCTTGTCCTGGGATTTGTAGTATGGAGTGTTGCCACAATTTGGATTTCTGCCAGCTACTTGTGACCTGGCTTGGCCACTGTTTGGAAAACAGGATACTGGGCTAGATGGACCACTGGTCTGACCCAGTATGGCTGCTCTTTTGTTCTTATGCTGCTCTAAACAGGGTACTCCTCCACTCTAAAATATCCTTCTATACTCTTATTCAGTTGTATTATCCTGATATTGAGAATACACAAAATCATTTATGTTGTATGGTGAAAATGACAACACAGCTCTGTCTCCCTTGCTGGCATTTTGGAATTATTTGGCCAGACTCTCAGGAGCCTGCAGTAAGCTTTGTACATGCTTATTCTGCATTTTTCTGTTTTCCTGTCTTTTTATCTCTTTTTCCTTCTTACTGGCAGGATGATGGTTAGCCTCTTCACACTTCCCCATCCCCCAACAATCCCATTCCTCTACAAATTTCCCTTTCTCTATTGATATTTAGCTTTCTGTAACAGGGTCGTAGCCAGACACCCAATTTTGGGTGGGCCTGGGCCCAGAGTGGGTGGGCAGAAGAACTCCACCCTGTCCCACAAGTGATTTGGTCTCTCCCTCTCTCGCCTGCATGCCATATGGTCTCTCAAATATCCCCCTCCCCCCTTACCTTTTAAATAGTAGACTTTCACTGGCAGCAAGCAGCAAATAATACACACACTACTCATGTTGGCTCCACAGCATTCCCTCTGATGCAACTTCCTGTTTCCGCATAGGCAGGAATACATCAGAGGGAAGGCTGGTATGCAGGAAGGACAGGAATTTTCAGCTGGTGGGGCTGGGGAATCCCTGCCAGACACTTCATAGATGTGCTGCTACTGGGTGGGCCTGAGCCCAAAGTAGGTGGGCCTGGGCCCACCCAAGCCCACCCTTGGCTACGCCACTGTAATCTGTAATGTGAGACTATGAGGAGCTGTTCTTTTTCCTGCCCTGCTCTTTTCATCAATCCAAGCTTGAAGTGGGTGAATGAAAGACTCTTGTAGCAGTTTTTTTTCTTAGAGATAATTGAATTATTAATATGTTTGAAAGATATGAATGTTCAGGAGCTAAGGTTGAAGCCTTGTCCATTTGTCTTGCTGCTCACAAGTTTGGTACTAAGTTAACCTTTTGTGTGTGTGTGTAAAACCAAACACCCAGGATGTAATACCATTCAAACTACAGTAGTTACTGTGGTGTGTTAGTAAATACTTGCAGTTTGAGTAAAAGGAAGGAGCTCCTTGATGTTGGACAATATCAGATTTGTGTACTCAGACCCACTCTCCCAACTGGCTACAAAGATCTCTATATATAAAACGCACCTCCAACGTTCTAATGAAGCCTCAAGCCGGAAACTTGAAGTGGCATAGATATCCAGTTTCCCATGAGTGTCCGCCCTGCCCTCGCGTCACAACGTAATGATGTCGAGGGCGGAGCACTGACACTCGAGTGGCAAAACGGACAAGGCACAGGCGCGGAGGCGGAGCAACAAAAAAAAAGAGCGTCCCGACAAAACCAGTGTCACCAACAAAAGAAGAACCAGGGTATCACCATTTGACAGACCAAGCCAGCCACAACGTGCGAGGGAGGGAGGCAGGCAGCCTGAATGTCGGAGGGTGGGAGGGAGAGACACAGCTAGCCAGCCAGCCAGCCAGCTTCTCGGCAAAATGCACAAGGCACAGGCGCGGAGGTGGAGCAACAAACAAAAACAGAGTGTCCCGACAAAAAGAGCGTCGCGAACAAAAGAAGAAACAGGGTATCAGTGTTTCACGGAGTGAACCAGGAACAACGTGGGAGGGAGGGAGGGAGGCAAGCAGCCAGCCAGCCTGAACGTCGGAGGGTGGGAGGGAGGGAGACAGGTAGCCAGCCAGCCAACCTGAACGTGGGAGCCAGGGAGCCAGCCTGAACGACGGTGGGAGGGAGCCAGCCTGACCATGGAAGTGGGAGGGAGGGTGGGAACCCGAACGTGGGTGGGAGGGAGGGAGGAAGGAAGGAAGGGGGTCCACGACCATGACAGGTGGATGGGAGGCCACGACCCTGAAGCTGGGAGGGGGGAGCGGAGGAAAAACTGGAGGGGGACGGGAAAGGGGAAGGGAAGACAGGGGGAAGGAAGACAGGGGTGAGGGGGAAGGAGGCCAGGAGACGGAGGGGGGCCCCTGCCATACACTCTGTCTTTCTCACACACACTCTGTCTTTCTCACACACACATACTCTCATTCTCACACACACACACACACACACACTCGCACATTCACTCTGTCTCTCTCACACAGTCACTCTCACACACACTCTGTCAAACATACACACAGTGCCGTGCCAAGGGTCTGTGGTGCCCCCCTGCATATGATCAGTTGGCGCCCCCCCCCCCCCCGCAGATGAACAGTTGCGCCCCCCCCCCGTGAAGGTGATCGCTGCCCTCCCGCTCCCTGGGCCATGTCCCAACTGCCCGCCCTCTTCTCCCCCCCCCCCAAGATCCCTTTTAAATTTACCTCCAGCAGCGAACGAAGGCGCCGCGTCAGTGAAGGAGGCAGCGCTCTCGACGTCTCTAGTCTTCCCTTCGCTCAATGTCCCACCTTCTTCTGACGTCATTTCCTTGATGTCAGAAGAAGGCGTAACACAGAGCGAAGGGTAGACAAGTAGAGACGTCGGGAGCGCCACCTCCTTCACTGACGCTGTGCCTTCGTTCGCTGCCGGAAGTAAATTTAAAAGGGATCTTGTTGGGGGGGGAGAAGAGGGCGGGCAGTTGGGACATGGGAGAGGGCGAGGTAAGCATGGCGCGGCGGGCCGTGCTTACCTCGCTTACCATGTTGGCATGGCCCTGCACACTCAGAGGTACACCTTGCTAGCGCCTGTTTCATTTGTGTCAGAAACGGGCTTTTTTTTACTAGTATTTCATAAATGCAACTTCCAAGAGTGCAGACTGCTTAACCTAATTTCTTCTGATTTCACTTAGGTTTTGTTTTTGCATACTGAGCAAAATTGTGATATCCCTGCCTATTATTTACAAGACAGGAGGTACTGATAAAATGAGATAAAAAAATCAACTGAATTAAGATAACGTGGGGCACTATTGAATTAAGATAATGTGGGGCATTATGTTTTGTTAAATGTTAGGCTCTTAAAAACCAAGCAATACTGAATTATTTTAAAACATTTTTTTGGTTGGTCAAATGACTTCAACTCCTCAGACTGATTGAGGCTGGAGATACTATGAAGGCAATGATCACAGCCCCTTGGAAGGATGGAACCTTGCTCACTGCATGCCATGGTATCTGCAAGAAGACTTCAGAGTCCAGCTATACGAAGGCTCTGCAGGGAGCCATGGTCCTTTTTTGTTAAACTGTACAGCGCTGCGTAACCCTAGCAGCGCTCTAGAAATGTTAAACAGTAGTAGTAGTAGTAGTAGTATGGTTAGTACTGTTGCTTACCTGTAAGTGTTCTCCATGGATAGCAGGATTAATCAGGCACAGAAGGGGGTAATGTCATTGGCTAGTGCTGGATGGAACAACTTTCCCAAAGCTCAGAACTTACATAAATGTCTGAGTATGCACAGCCCTTCCCAGGGGCAGTGATCCTCAGTTCCATAGACAGGAAGACATACAACTCTAGGGGAGGTGGGAGTAGCTGTCTGCCTGATTAATTCTGTTATTTATAGTGGAAACAGATTAAGCAGGATTAAAACAGGCACTCAAATAGGCCATTCCCCAGCTCACGGTTGCTTCAGCTTGCAGATAACATTTCCTTGTTGAGGGACGACCCAGTTGGATGATGATGCAAGAGCTGAATAGGTTAGAATAATAGATTTCTCAGAACTGCTTGACTGAAAGCATTGTCACTGATTCAGATTTGGAGCAAGGACCTAGTAGCTGCTTTGCACACTGTCCAAAAAAGCAGTTTTAAGACACCTATGGTAGTGTATCTTATTTAATTAACCTTGACTGTACTGATTGGAAGCAAAGTGTTCTGTTCATAACAGAATTGAATATAGGACACTAGCCAATTAGCTAGTGATGGGACAGACCTGGGAGCCCCAATCAGGAAAGAGGGGCGTCACCCAGAGGAGGCTCAATGATCCCTCAACCAGGAAAGAAGGAACCAACCCTGAGGGTGAAACAAATTAGAATAGAGACATTCACAGCTGTGAGATGGAAGTAACAAAAGTGCAAGCAGCTACTTATTTGGCCAAATTATTCAGTTTAATAAACCACCTTCAAAGTTTCTGTAATGTTATATTGGCATTGTACTAGCAGGAGGAAAAACAAAAGTGAGAGATCAAAAAGCATGTGAAGGGACCAAAGTGAAGCCCAGCCATATACACCACCACATACTGTAAGAACAAATGTCTTACCTGACGCTAAGTGGTAACCTGTATCTCTGAGCAACTCAAAACAGTCCAATTCAAAATCTCCAGATTCCCATCCACCAACACTGGTAAAGAATTAAATGACGAGTTATTATAGCATTATAAGAAAATGTTTATTGTATTCGTGTTGAGAGACAAAGATTCCACAATCAGATTCTTTGTCTGAACTACAAGCTTTATGCCAGTGATGTCGAACCTATGGCACGCGTGCCTGATGCTGGTGGGATGCCTGCGTGCCTGATGCTGGGTGGGAGAGAGGGAGGGAGGGAGGCAGGCAGGCCTGGATGCTGGGTGGGAGGGAGGCCTGCCTGGATGCTGGGTGGGAGGCAGGCAGGCCTGCCTGGATGCTGGGAGGGAGGGAGGCAGGCCTGGATGCTGGGTGGGAGTGAGGGAGGTCTGGATGCCTGGTGCTGGGTGGGAGGGAGGCATGGATGCTGGGTGGGAGGGAGGGAGGGCTGGATGCCTGGTGCTGGGAGGGAGGGAGGGCAGGAGGGAGAGGAGGGTGGCTGGACATGGGTGGATGGAGGAGGGAGGAGAAAAATTGCACATGGATGGAGAAAATAGCTAAAGCTGGATCCACATTATACCTCCTCCAGTCAATTCCACAGAGGAGGACCTGGCTTTTACTTATGGATGGAGGGCAAGAAATGAAGAAGAAAGGAGGAAAGTAAAGAAATAAATGGAAAGGAAGCCCTGGAAATGGTGTTAAGAGAACAGATAGAGATCAGCAGAATCAGAGACTGGGACCAATATGGATAGAAAAACAAAATCACCAGACAACAAAGGTAGAAAAAAATCATTTTATTTTCATTTTAGTGTTTGGAATATGTCCAATTTGAGAATTTACATCTGCTGTCTTAGTTTGCACTGGGTATACTGGAGCTGTAACAGCTTACAGAAATGATTTATAATGAAAAAAAATCATGTTATTTTTTTCTCCTATACTAGTATAATATTTTCAATGATGTCTGTTTATATGCGCCATGGCTGGTGTAAGGGGTGTGGCTATCAAAGGGGTGGAGTCATATGTGGTGACCCCGCCCATAATGAGTACCAGCACCTGTTATTCAGGTTAAATTGCCCTGTTGGCACTTTGCAATAAATAATTAGATTTTGGGTTGCTGTTTGGGCGCTCGGTCTCTGAAAGGTTCATCATCACTGCTTTATGCTATACCGTATATAGCATTATAATACTGTGATTTCCATAAGTACAACACAGAATAATACATACATGGCTCATCAGTGCATACATGTAATACTGATTAGTAACATAACATGTAATACTGATTAGTAACATAACACTTGAACAATCTTGCTAGCTGCCTCTATTTTGGCAGAAGGTGCATAAAATGATACAGGGCAGACGTGCATAGTTTGCAAAAGTCAGTCAAGGGGTAGCTTGAGGAGGTCAATACCTGGCCCATTCACGTCTTCACACAATAGTGAGGAAAACAAACTCTGCCCAAAACCAGTTTGTACCTGTACGATAGAGCTATACTATACTTCTTTGTATCCTAGATGTGACTGAAACAGTTCTAATGACTTCCTTCTTTTTAAGCTTGGATGTTTCCTCCCCTTCGATAATCGCTGTTGGACATACCAATTTTGGGCCACCCCTAGTTTCACCCACCCCTCTGCTATTTGAACATATGGCAGTGTCAGATGTTCAAATTCTGCCTTTGCAAAATTGGGATTTGGACATTTCAAGCACATGGTCATCTGTTTTGGCATTTTGAGATGTCCATATTCTTTTTTGTTTTTTAAGTATTTTTATTGGTGACATCAACAATAATTGGAATACATCATACTGTTATCAACAAAACCATTTGGAAACTATCAACATAAGGTCTATCTCATATCATCACCCATTTTTGCTTTTCACCCCCTCCCTCCCCCCGCCATACCTACTCTCCTCCCACCCTCCCCTCAGATCAACCCCCCCCTCTCCCGTCCCACCCTCCCACCCGTCTTCACCCTCCCACCCGTCTTCACCAGGTATTCCTCTAATCTTATTGTTATTGTTAACCATTGAGGACCCTGCTCCGGGCCAATGGGGTCAGTGTATCTATAAATGGTAGCCAACATTGCAAAAACTTATCTCCCTTCGGAGAGGCCAAATCCAATACATCTTTCCTTTCCATGGTGCTAAGTGAGATCATGTATGCCCGCCACTGCTGGACCGAAGGGCCCTCCGCCTGCAGCCATTGCTTGAGTATTGATTTCTTCCCCATCATCACCACTCGTCGTAGGAAGGCTTTGAATCCAGCTTTGCTTCTTCCCCTGATCGTGTACATCTCGAACAACAAGCCTGGGTGTCGTTTCCACGTAACCCCTCACATCCTAGACACTTGTGTACATATTAAGGACCAAAAGGCTAATACCGGCGGACAATGCCAGAACATATGTCCCAGATGTGCTCCCCTCCCTGTGCATCCTGGGCAATCATCTCTTTGCCTCAGGGTTGCTTTAAATGCTCGGTGGGGAGAGATATACAATCTCATTAAGAACTTATACTGGGTTTCTCGAATATCTGTATTTCCAAATACATTCTTTAAGCACCATAATATAATAGAAAACTGCAGTCACAGCAGATAAAGTAATCTGAGATAATAGAGTATGGTATTTGGTCAGAGAGGATGACTATTTTATCTGCTATCCTGGAAACATTTTGGCCAGGAGGACAATTCCTGGGAGCCCGCTGCTAACGTCCACGCTCCTGACCTGATTCACGATTTCCATGACCACTACCCACTGAAATCCAGACCTAGGCAGAGGGGGGGCCTTAAGGAGGGGGTACTGTCATGTCCCCTACCTCAACGTAAGCGGCGTCCTCAGGCTGCGTGGGGTCTCGTTGACACGCACACTTGACTAGCACTGCCTGAGCCATGTGTGTGTGTAGTCCTCTCTGGGTTTGTTCAGAGAGAGGTGGTTGCAGGCTCCTTAATTGCTTTGCTTCCATGCACCTGTTTCTGCTCTCTCTCTCTGCCTGGCTTCCAGGCTCCTTGATTGCTTTGCTTCCACCCACCTGGGTCTGCTCTTCCTCTGCCTGGCTTCCCTTGCTTCTCTCCTATTGGTCTTCCGGTTCCTCCTTCCTCTGCTCTTGTCCTATGGCTGTGCCCCTTCTCCCTGCTGATGTCAGACGCCAGCACTTTATCAGCTGAGCTGTCCCTGGACTCCCTGCTTCGGCTTCTACTTTGGTAGGTGTTTCTAACTTTGTAGTCTGCTTCTTATCTACTGGTCCCTAGTTGCTGACTTTGCCTGTACCTGGTTTACCCTTCTGCCTGCCTACTAACTGCCTATACCTGGATTACTCTCTTGCCTGCCGCCTGCCTACTGACTTTTGCCTGTACCTGGATTACTCTCTTGCCTGCCGCCTGCCTACTGGCTTTCGCCTGTACCTGGATTACTCTCTTGCCTGCCGCCTGCCTACTGACTTTCGCCTGTACCTGGATTACTCTCTTGCCTGCTGCCTGCCTACTAACTTTCGCCTGTACCTGGATTACTCTCTCCACCGCTGCCTGCCTACTGACGTTTGCCTGTGCCTGGATTACTCTCTTGACCTGCTGCCTGCCTGGCCGATATATTCATCACCCCGCTTTCTGCTCCGTCCCGTAAGTCCTGCAGGCCGCCCGCACCTAGGGGCTCAACCTCTGGGGAACGTCGGTCAGCGCAGGTGAAACCCGGGGTTGTCCAGCTGCCAAGCAGACCCTGATCTGAGTACCGGGCTCAGCAGCACTCTAATTGGTACAAGAACTCACAAGTTTGTCACAGAGTCCACTTAATAGCAGCAGATTTTGCACCGGACTAGCTCACCCTACTCAGGCACTTTTGCCCTTTTTATTAGAAAAGCATTAAGTCATAGGTTAACAAGTCAATAGTTGTACATAATAAATCATAAGACACAAGCTATGGATAATCATTGGTTCAGGTTATATTCTGCTACCATCAATGGATCAGTGGGGATTCAGGGCAAAGTTCAATGACAGTAAGCAATTCCAGTAAAGAATCTGGCTATTTTAGAATAAAGAACTCTATCTGCAGCTAACACACATTATTTTTCAGGACATCTCTGCATGCTCAGGGGTCTGGGGATATGTAGGTTAAGGTACCTGAGAGGGGTGAGCTAGTCCAGTGCAAAATCCACTGCTATTAAGTGGACTCTGTGGCTGCTCCGCAAAGGCCTTTGTTATCTAACATACCTTTCCCTTGACCTCTCCCAGAAATGGGAGAAAAGAGCTAGGTAGGTAATCTGCCCAGGTGGGGGTCTCAAACGAACTTTGCCACTTGATTGTCCATCTGGATCATATTTAATTGACCCAGGAAAAGATGAATGAATACTGGAAGGGAGTAAAATATTGCTCTTAATTCCTGATGACTGATGTAGAACAGTCTCTCAGCTTTTGAGCAGGCACCCTGAGTATATAAGTGCCAAGGTGCACTTCCCAGCTCAGATTGGAAGCATCTGTGGTTAGTAAACACTGATGCTCCTGTGGAGCAAAAAAAAAAAAAAAGTCATTTAAGCAGATTGGTTTTGGTGGTGTACTATTATAATATGATTTGAGTGTTCATGAGTGAACTTTACAGAATAGCAGCTAGGTTTGTTGATTCAACTGAAACTTGAGGTTCAATTGTTGCTTTCTCATTCTGAGTCAAGCAAAAGGCATCACATGCACTGAAGAGTTCATATGACCTAATAGGTCCTGGCTGTGACCCAAGGGGAGTATTTAACTGTTGGAACATACTGGTTTAGCTTTTGCATTCTGTCCTGTAGAAGAAAATCTTTCACTTCTTCTGTATCTAGATGAATTCCTAAGAATGTTATTTTCTGTGTAAGGTGATGGGTTGATTGCAATTTTTGAGGAAGCCAAGGAAATGAAGCAGATACAATTCTGTATTTCACAGGCAGATGGCTAGATTCAGTGATGAGATTGCTAGAATTAAAACCAATTTATGATCTTTAAAGCCCTTAGAAGAAATGAATAACCTATTCTTTAAATATCCTGGACTGTCTACACACTATTATGGTCGCTAAGGTCCTCCAAAGGAGCATCTATAACTGCACCTCCCTCAAAGGAAATTATGCAATGTGGCACTTGCCAATGGGATTTCTCAGGAGCAGCTCCCACACTGTGGAACTCACTCTGAGAAGGACTATGCCTCATTCAAGAGTACCTCTACTTCAGGAAGCAGGTGAAAGCCTGGCTCTTTTCCAATCATTTAATGGCTGTGGCAACTGATTACCCAGTCACTCATATTGCATCATAATTAGTTTGCCACATGCCCTCTGAGACACTTTATTCGACTATAGTCTAGCCATCCACTTTCATTTATCTCAGTGCCTTTATCTCACCCATCTTATCTGTATTTCCCAAATGCAATGTGTACTTTGTTGTCACTTAAGATGTTTCATTTGTATTGTGTTGACACTGTATCATTGTGCAGTTTTAATGTGTACAGAAATGACACTATGCCATATTGTTGCTATTATTATAATTAATTTGCATATTTACAAGTTTATCTCACTAACTTTTTGTCACTTCTATTATAGTTATACTGCTACTATAATGTAAGCTATTTCCCAGCTACTGTCTTGAGTGAATTTCTTCATGAAGTAAGTAAATTCAGTTTAATAAATAAACAGCAGCCAATTATCAAGGTATACAAACACTAGGAGTCTCTGTTTGTATAGAGGGAGTGCGACAATCACCAGATGTTTGAACACATAGAATGGAGGACAGTCTGAATAGGAGGATTTTGTATTGATCCTGGCTGTGTTCCAGGATAAAACAGATACTTCCTTCAATTGGAATGAATTGGTACTATACATATCTTTGAGATGATCCAGCTAACACAGCAAGTCCCCTTTAGTCAAGTAGGAGAGAATGGTGGGTAGGGTATTAATTTTGAACTTCTCCTTCAGGAGTAGTTGCTTGAGGTTTCTTTTTCTTGAGCACTGATGCTGGATGTCGTTGTAGATAATACACTGAAATCTTCTGCTCAGTGTGCGGCGGTGACCAAAAAAACAAATAGCATGCTAGGAATTATTAGGAAAGGGATAGCGAATAATACCAAAAATACTGTAATGCCTTTGTATCGCTCCATGGTGCATCCGCGCCTTAAGTATTGCGTTCAGTTCTGGTCGCTATATATTTAAATAGATATAGCAGAATTAGAAAATGTGCACAGAAGAGTGACAAAAATGATAAAGGGGATGGAACTCTTGCATGAGGAAAAGCTAAAGAGGTCTCTGGAAAAGAGACAGATGAGGGGAGATATGATTGAGGTCTACAAAATCCTGAGTGGTGTAGAACGAGTAGAAGTACATCATTTTTTTACTTGTTCCAAAAGTACAAAGACTAGGGGACACTCAAGGAAGTTACATGGAAATACTTTTAAAACAAATAGGAGGAAATATTTTTTCACTCAATGAATATGCAGGCTCTGAAACTCTTTGCCGGAGGATGTGGTAACAGCAGTAAGCGCATCTGGGTTTAAAAAAGGTTTGGACAAATTCCTGGAGGAAAAGTCCATAGTCTGCTATTGAGGCAGACATGGGAAGCAACTGCTTGTCCTGGGATTTGTAGTATGGAGTGTTGCCACAATTTGGGTTTCTGCTAGTTACTTGTGACCTGGCTTGGCCACTGTTGGAAACAGGATGCTGGGCTAGATGGACCATTGGTCTGACCCAGTATAGCTACTCTTATGTTCTAAGTCTAAAATAGGGCGTAGATCTTCCATCTTCTTCAGGATCAGCAAATACTTGGAATGGAAGACTTGATACTTCTGTTGTAATGGATCAGATTCCTATAGCCAGTGGCTTAGCCACAGGTGGGCCTGGGTGGTAGGGATCAGGCCCACCCAACAGTAGCACACATTTAGCGGTAGCTGGTGGGGATCCAAAGCTCCGTCAGCTGAAGACTTCTGCCTAATGGTATCAAAAATGCTACTCTCAACAATACCGAAACCTGCGCATGCTCAGTTTTCAGCGCATGCCTTCTGCAAACTACCAAGGTGGAAAGAAGAGTTTTCCTGCCAGCTTATTTGTTTTGGTGGTGGTGGTGTGGAGAACACTTGGTGCCCACCCACGTCTTGCTAGGCCCACCTAAAATCTGTTGTCTGGCTACGCCCCTGCCTATAGCATTGGCTTGGCAGAACAAAACTTTGACCTGAAGAAGCTTGATGTGCATTTGTGATAAATGAAACCAGGTAAGAGCAGAATAAAAAAAACCTGAGGTGTAATCCAGACTTGACAATACTGAGCACCATGAATTTGTTGTTATTTTCTGCTATTCTTGTAGAAAGTAGTGAACCTGACTACCGACAGGCAGTGTTCAGTCAAAAAGGAGAATGGTGGCTTGGGCTCGACAGCAGCAGCCTGTCTTGGTTATCTTCTTTCTCTGTGGTGGGCTAAGAGAAGGCTGTCACTGAATCTGATGCAGTTGCATGTCAAAAGGGATTTAAGGTAAAATTATGTATCATACCTGATAATTTTCTTTCCATTAATCATAGCTGATCAATCCATAGACTGGTGGGTTGTGTCCATCTACCAGCAGGTGGAGATAGAGAGCAATCCTTTTGCCTCCCTATATGTGGTCATGTGCTGCCGGAAACTCCTCAGTATGTCGATATCCAAGCTCCATCCGCAGGACTCAGCACTTAGAGAATTACACCCACGAAGGGACACTCTGCCCAGCTCACCACCGCCGAAACGGGGGAGGGGAATTAACCCAGCTCATCCCCACACAAGTGGGGAAGGGGAATCCGTCCAGCTCATCCCCGCGGAGCGGGGAGGGACTCCACACCCGCCGATGCGGGGGGATCTGGCTTATCCTGCAATCGCAACCGCGGGAGGAGCTGACTGACCCTAACACCGCCGAAGCGGGAGGGGTACAAAACTGCCCTACTGCCGCACGAAGCGGGAGGGAGCGCCGGCAGAATTTAAGTCTCAATCCAGCCCCGTAAAACGGAGGGGAGAGGAATGCAGCAGCTCACTGCAACACAAATTCGTCTCAACTCTTGAAGAATTCATTGAAAAACTTGAACACTAAGTCCTCCTGAACAGGAATTGAAGACTAAACTTGAACCTGAAATGCAACCAGAATATAAACAGTACAGATATCTGGGAGGGGCTATGGATTGATCAGCTATGATTAATGGAAAGAAAATTATCAGGTATGATACATAATTTTACCTTGCATATCATCATGCTGATCAATCCATAGACTGGTGGGATGTACCGAAGCAGTACTCACCCAGGGGGGGACATAGAAATCCCTGACCGCAACACTGAAGCTCCAAACCGGGCCTCCGCCCGAGCAGCCATAGTCAAGCGGTAATGCCTGGAGAAGGTATGGGCCGAAGCCCAAGTTGCCGCCTTGCAAATCTCTTCCAAGGAGCTCTAGTGGAGTGAGCCTTCAGCTGGATAGGCGGCACCTTCCCCGCGGCCACATAAGCCGCTGCAATGGCTTCCTTGACCCATCTTGCCACTGTAGGCTTAGCAGCCTGCAGACCCTTACGAGGACCTGCAAACAGGACAAACAGATGATCCGATTTCCGGAAATCATTGGTCACTTCCAAGTATCTGATGATGACACGTCTCACATCCAGATATTTGAGAGCAGAGTATTCCTCTGGGTAGTCCTCACTACGAAAGGAAGGGAGACAGAGCTGCTGATTCACATGGAAGCGAGAAACAATCTTGGGCAGGAAGGAAGGCACTGTGCGAATAGTCACTCCTGCCTCAGTGAACTGCAGAAAAGGCTCTCTAGATGAGAGCGCCTGGAGCTCGGAAACTCTTCTGGCTGAAGTGATAGCCACCAAAAAGACTGCTTTCAACGTCAGGTCTTTCAGAGATGCCCTCGACAAGGGTTCAAAAGGCGGCTTCTGCAATGCTCTTAGCACCAGGTTGAGATTCCACGTAGGCACCACTGAGTGCAGAGGAGGGCGCAGGTGATTAACTCCCTTGAGAAAGCGCACCACATCTGGCTGCGAAGCCAGGGAAACACCCTTCAGGCGGCCCCTGAAGCAAGTCAGAGCCGCTACCTGGACTTTAAGGGAACTGAGCGACAGGCCTTTCTCCAGACCTTCTTGCAGGAACGCCAACACTGAAGAAATTGGAGCAGTGAAGGGAGAAAGTGAGCCTGCTTCACACCACGCTGCAAAGATACGCCAAACCCTGGCGTAAGCAGTAGAAGTAGAGCGCTTCCTCGCTCTCAGCATAGTGGCGATGACCTTGTCTGAGAAGCCCTTCTTTCTCAGACGCTGCCGCTCAATAGCCAGGCCGTAAGACCAAAGGGGGAGGGATCCTTCATCACCACGGGACCCTGATGTAACAGGCCCTGCTCCACTGGCAGCCGCAGAGGATTGTCGACTGAGAGCCTGATCAAGTCCGCATACCAGGGACGTCTGGGCCAGTCCGGACCCACCAGGATTATCCGGCCCAGATGCTTTGCCACCCGGTCTAGCACCCTGCCCAACATGGGCCAGGGCGGGAACACATAGAGAAGCTCTTGTGTCGGCCACTGTTGGAGAAGAGCATCTACTCCCAGGGATCGAGGGTCCCGTCCTCTGCTGAAAAAACGCGGCACTTGGCAATTGGCCGATGACGCCATCAGATCTAGGCTCGGCTGGCCCCAGCGCTTCGTGATGTCCAAGAATGCCTGAGCAGATAGCTGCCACTCTCCGGGCTCCAAGGTATGGCGACTGAGAAAGTCCGCCTTGACATTCATGACTCCGGCAATGTGGGCCGCTGACAGCTGTTCCAGGTTCGCTTCCGCCCACTGGCATAGATTCATGGCCTCCTTGGCTAGAGGGGCGCTCTTGGGACCTCCCTGGCGGTTGACATAGGCCACAGCCGTGGCATTGTCCGACAGGACCCGTACTGGCTTCAACGCCAGTACCGGGATGAACTCCAAAAGCGCCAACCGAATGGCTCTGAGTTCCAGGAGGTTGATAGACCACTTTGCCTCTGCAGGAGACCAGAGCCCCTGCGCTGTCCTTCCCAAGCAGTGGGCTCCCCAGCCCGACAAAGAGGCGTCCGTCGTGACGACAATCCACTCCGGGGTCACCAGAGGCATTCCTGCAGACAACTTGTCTGTCTGCATCCACCAGCTCAGCGCCTTGCGCACTGCTGGGTCCAAGGGAAGGCGCACAGCATAATCCTCCGACATCGAAGTCCAGCGCTGCAGCAGAGAGTGTTGTAGTGGTCTCATATGAGCCCTGGCCCAGGGCACTACTTCCATCATGGCCGTCATAGAGCCCAACAGCTGCACATAGTCCCAAGCCCGAAGAGGAGAGGCTACTAGGAACTGGTCCACCTGAGCCTGAAGCTTGACAATCCGATTGTCTGGCAGGAACACTCTGCCCACTTGGGTGTCGAATCAAACTCCCAGATACTCCAGGGACTGAGTTGGGCGCAGCTGGCTCTTCTCCCAGTTGATGATCCACCCCAGGGAGCTCAAAAGAGCAACCACCCGGTCCACAGCTTTGCCGCACTCTGCATAAGAGGGGGCTCGGATCAACCAGTCGTCCAGATTAGGATAGACTTGTACTCCTTCCTTTCGCAGGAAGGCCGCGATGACCACCATTACTTTGGAGAAGGTCCGCGGAGCAGTAGCCAACCCGAAAGGAAGGGCTCTGAACTGGAAGTGTCGGCCCAGGACTGCAAAACGCAGAAAGCGTTGATGAGGAGGCCAGATGGGAATATGCAGGTACGCTTCCTTGATGTCCAAGGAAGCCAAGAACTCTCCTGCCTTCACTGCCGCTATAACAGAGCGGAGAGTCTCCATGCGAAAGTGCCGCACTTTCAAGTTAACAAGCCAATCAGTGCTGATAATTGCCAATTAACAAGCAATTATTGACAGTAATTGACATTAATTAGAATTTACAGCAGTGTCGTAGCTATGTGGGGCCAAGGGGCCCCCCAAATTTGCTCTGGGCCCCTCGTTTGGCTGGTGGGGGTCCCCAACCCCCGCCAGCTGAAGCCGTTGTCCTGCGCTGGTCTCCGGTGCCGCCATATTGCCTGCTCTGCTCTTTCTTCCCCTCATGTCCAACACTCTCCTTTTAGTGAAATTGAGCATGCTCAGTTACACTAAAAGGAGCGTGCCGGATGTGAGGGGAAGAGAGACCAGGGCAGGCAATGTGGCAGCAGTGCGGCACCAGAGACCAACGCTGGTTGGGGACCCCTGCCAAAGTATTTGCGGCGGCGGTGCTTCAGCTGGCGGGGGTTGGGGACCCCCGCCAGCGAAGATGTACAACGGCGGCAGTGGGTGGGGAGCGGCAGGGCGGTGGAATAAAATGTGCCTCCCCCACCTTGAGCTCTGGCCCCCTCCTACCTTGAGGTCTGGCTACACCCATGATTTACACACACAACTGTCTACAAAGTGGCTAAAAGGGAAGTACTGCTGGGCTACCACAGCAGCCTGGCAGTAGTTCCCAACCCCAGCGCACCGTCATATCTGTCGCTAAAATTTAAAAACTTTTTGTGGCGCTGGTGTGTACCCAGCAGTATTCAGGTAGTGCTGTGTGCTGCCTGGTTACTGCCAGGTTAGCGCAGGAGTCCTTACTACCACCTCAATGGGTGGTGGTAAGGGCTTTTCCCCGAAATAGTCACACAGCAAGTGCTTCACTTGCCACACAGCCATTTCCTGAAGAAAAGAAAGATCTATCTTTTACCCGCTGTGGTAAAAGGGGGCCTTGGCGAATGTCAAAAACACATGATGATGCCAGCGCAGGCCCCATTTTGCCGCAGCTTGGTAAAAGGGGCCCTATATGTATTCTGTAACATGATACATATAAATTCAAGTCACATAGTTCAAAAGAGGGCGAGGAATGGTCGGGTTGTGGGCATTTCTAAAATCTATGTGCATTGTTATAGAACACACCCGGTCAACGCCTAATTTAGGTGTTGGCATTTACACCAAGTTTTGCTTGGTGTAACTGCCCAAGACTAAATTTAGTCATGTGAATGGGCACGCCGGGTATTCTTTAAACCATGTGGAAATCTGGGTGTATTCTATAAAGTACGCCTAAATTAAGGTGTACTTTATAGAATACGCCTAGGCATTTTTTTTTCGGTGCTGATTTTTTAGGCGTGATATATAGAATCTAGTCCATAATGTCTTGAAGTGCATCTAACAATGGATTTCTAAGTAGTCTGCAACAGCTGCATTGTATCATGGATGATATTTAATGATTTTAAACTCAATTTTCAAGCACTTGCCAACACTAAACCAACGCATACTTATAAGAAACATTCAATTTATATTTAAAGATGTCTCAAGAGACACCTGAATTTAAACTTGACCAGAGATGCCTACTATTAGAGTAAAACATCTTAACACACATTGCAATATTCTGCAAAATATTCTAAAATTCCAATCTGATGTTATGCTAATGTAGAACACACGCTTCCATGTTGTTTTATGACAAATGCTTTGTTATTCTGTATTAATAGAACAAGTAAATATCTCTGGTCTTCTTTTCTTTTCATATCTATTACAGTTTATAAATACACAAGAAAAATACATTGTAGAAAACTCAGATCCAATCATACAAAAATATGAACTGGTATTTGCTTTAAATCCCTTTCCTAGAATACTCAAGGCAGAGATCAAAATAACCTGCAAAAAACAGCAATCATCATGATAGTCATAAAAACATAAGACATACAATGAACGAACTGCAGAACTAGAATGCTTCACTTTATAACCCAACAAGCATAACAGAAGTTTTACAAATAACTACCAGAGCAGCAGCCACAAATTAGACAATGCAATGTAAATAATTAAAAATAAATATATTAATGAATACATTTTATGTTTCATAAATCAACTAAAACATCACCTATTATAATATAGACAAATGATTTGGAGAACATACTGTATATCAACTAAATCCTGACATGGCCATGTTTCCACATACATGCCTGCCTCTGAGGCATATAAGAATCCAATATAGATTTAACAATTCAATACATCATAAATCCAAGGTCAGATTCCCATTATGGAGGTAATTCTCAATAGATTGCCTAAAGTTAGAAATAGGGATGATGTGCGGTAAGCAAGGATTCTATAAACAATTGCGCACGGCACACAACTGCAGTTATAGAATTCTAGCCTAAGTCCGCAGTTATGTGCCTAATTTTAGGTGCAAGCACTTACGTCACCCTAGGGCTCCAGCAGCCTTTCCTCTTTTCCTGGACTCCTGTGGAGGGCACAAGAAGATACCTGGTTCCTGGATACAGGGTCATTTATCCTCCCCTCCAAAAGCAATTAAGGAAATACTTGCTGACTAGTGACTGACAGACAGGTCTATCCTTCATTAGCTCACTTTGGTGCCCTTTTACTGAGCTGCGGTGCTACTGCGGTGGGGGCCATTTTTGCCGGCGCTGAGGTTCTTTTTACCGCAGTGGGTAAAAAGGCTGAAAAAAGACATGGCCATGGGATAAAATTGATCTTAATGCTTAGCCATGTGGGGAAGAGCACTTACCGCCACCCACTGAGGTGGCAGTAAGGGCTCTCGCACTAACCTTGTGGTAACCAGATAGCACATGGCGCTGCCCAATTACTGCCAGGTAACCCCCTGCAGAAAATATTTCCACTAGCACTGGAAATGTCATGTACTGGGGGTGGAACTACCGTGCTCCAGATTGGTGCACGGTAAGCCTGTGGAAGGCTTACCGCCGCTTCATAAAAGGGCATCTTTGTAGGCAAGTTAGCTCAGGAATAGGGATCTTGGAATGTTTCTCAGTTTAAACAAGGAGGACACACTGTGGATGTCTCGCTACACATACAAATATATTGATTCTTATTTATAACAAAATGGAGTAAGAGCTAACCTATACTCGTGTGGCAAAGACAGCTTGTTAGAGCAGAACTTAATTTCATGACAAATATGGGGTGAATAATTCTGTAAGAAAGATGCCAACATTTGGGTGCCAAGAATGTGTATAAATGACCAGAATATCATTATATATATATATATATGTGTAGGTGTGCATATATGGACATAGATGTCAATATTTTGGCTAAACACTACTCTATAAATGGCGCAGTTTAAAGGTGTGTGTACATATGGACAGAATCAGGGCAGGGCACACAACTATGCATGTAAATTGTAAAATACTATAATTTATGCACACATTTTAGCAATCTAAGAACAAAGAATTATACATTATAACAGTGGTTCCCAAACTTTTTCGGTTCACTGCACCCTTAGTGTCTGAGCAATGTTTCATGGCACCCCCCCTTCCAGTCACATAGGTCGCGGGCCCCCCCATAGACACATAGGTCTTCACCCCCCTCCACCACATAGGTCTCCCTTTTCCTGCAGCCCCCCCTCCTCTCACTCCAGCACACCACTCCTCTCTGAAAGTTCAGCACATCTCTCCATTTCCTGCAGCCCCCCTTCTCCCAGAAAGTCCAGCACACCATTCGCTGCAGCCCCTCTCCTCCCATAAGTCCAGCACACCTGTCCATTCCCTGCAGACCCCCTCCTCCCATATGTCCAGCACAACTCTGCCCTCCCCAAATCCAGCATCGCTGGCTACCTTTCTGCCCGCAAATTCAAGATTGCTGCCACTTCCTTCTCCTTTCCACGCCGTCGCTGCAGTGCTTGCAGGCTACATTTTCAGGCAGTCCGCGATTCACACAGGCACTCTGGGGCCTTCCCTTTCTGATGAAACTTCCTGTTGCGACGGTCAGAAGTGGCAGAGGGAAGTCCCCACAGTGCCTGTGTGAATCGCAGACAGCCCAAAAACGTAAGCTGCAAGCTGCAGTGGTGGCGGAGGGAGAAGGAGGAAGCGGCAGATTCTGGACCTGCAGGATGGAAAAGTAGGGAGCAATGCTGAATTGGGGGTGGTGGGAGGGAGGTCAGGATTTGCCGTGGCACCCCTGAGAGTTCGCTGCGGCACACCAGGGTGCCAAGGCGTACAGTTTGGGAACCACTGTGTTATGAGATTGCTGTAAAATATGTTTGCTCAGCTACACTAGTATTCTACAAAGTTAAGTGGGCACCTACTTTCCTTTATAGAACAGGCCCCACAGAGATGCCTAAAAATAGGCCCCCTTTATAGAATTACCCTCACACTTTGCATTAACCCCCTGATTCTATATAATGTGCCTAGAGTTATGCGCGGTTCTGCACATAAATCTATGATATTCTATAACTATGCATGTAGATTGTTTTAACAAGCTGTTAAGCGTTAACAGCTCTTATCAAGCAATAGCGAGCACTAATTGGCAAAAATTTGAATTTACGCACATACATTGCTAAGTGTATTCTGTAATGTACTGCACGTAAATTCTAACACGCGCAGGCAAAAAGAGGCATGCTTAGAGGTGTGGAAATGGGCATTGCATGGGCATTCCAAAATCTACGTGCATTGTTATAAAATATGGACCAGGAGCATAAATCTATGCGCAAGGATTTACACCAGCTTTTTGTGGGTGTAAATGGACGCACGTTGATTTAGTTGCATGAACTGTGCCTAAGTGTATTCTAAATACCGTGCGGTATTTAGAATACACTTAGGCACGATTACCTATCGCATGTTAGTTTTAGGCGCCATATATAGAATCAGGCCCTAAGGAGGTAATCCTGTAAGGAGCTGCATGGATTTAAGAGGCAAGTTTGTGCAGAAATGCTAGTATTCTAGCCATTTTCATGCAGATGTGAACTCGTATGTGCATAAATGACAATAATCTGGCTATGCATTATTCTGTATAATTATCTATGCGCCAGTCTTTAATGCTGCATACTTAGTGGGTGAGCATTCACATGAGCAGAGTTTGGGTAGAACATAAGTGGCTCACATACACAGAGGTTTTATGATGGGAGATGGCATGAACCTATCTGGCCCATTCTGACGGAGCTTGCCAACATATTATGTGACCCCGAACATTCGCAGACGCTGTTGAAAACAATAGCAAACTTATGAGGTTTATGACTGCCTATGTGTGTGGGTTTTTTTTATTTGAAAGCTTCCAATATGTAACCTGAGGTTTTTTGTTTTACCTCTGGAGATGGGGGTGTCCTTGGGCATGAGCCGGCGAGAGCTTCGGAGTGGCAGACTTGGTTTTGGAGCCACGGGAGGGAGCAGCCTTAAGAAAGGCCCTGGCTCTGCCTAAGCCTTGGGGCCTAGGTTTGGTGACCCTCCCACCCTGAGATTGAAAAAAAAACTTGGGTTATATATGAGAAGCTTTCAAATTAATAAAAAAGTTGTGAAATTACCCCCCCCCCCCCCCCCCCCCCCCCCACTAAATAAAGATTTTTTTTTTTTTTAAAAACCCACCACACATAGGCAGTCACATACCTCACAAGTTTGCTATTGGCTTCAATAGTGTATGCGAATGTTTGGGGTCACACAATATGGTGGCTATGCGGAGGAGATGGCTTCATCTTTCTGACGTCATGCTGTCTCCTGTCATAAAACCTCCTTCCCCATATAAATTATAGAATGCTATGATTTACATGCATGCTACCCCAATCTATCATGTCCACAAGCTCTATGGCACGTAAGTGCTTGCGTGTAGCTACATATATGTATTTAACCGGTTACATTGGTTACTGCTTTTCTTCATAGAATAGGTAGGTATGTTTTTGGCACCTAAAAATGGACACTTCCTATATAATAATTCTCACCACCAACGTTCTAAAGTAGCTGCCTGTGTCCGTGGCTCCTGCAGTTGCTGAGCTAGGCTCCGTAGCCAGGCTGAAGTCATTCACAGCTGATTCCCAGGCAGGGGGAGGAGTAGGGAAACACGCCTAGGAATCAGCTGTCAGTGCCCTCCCCCCGGGCACATCAACCCGCTCGCCACCTGCAGCTGCAAATGGTAACGCTGTCCAGCCGCTGCTGCTTCTTCTGCTGAGCAGCAGTGGCCGCAGACAACCCCCCCTGGCGCATCATGCAAGCCCCTCACCTCCCCCCAAGCACATCAACACCCCCCCCCCCCCCCCGCCAACATCAACCCCCTCTCCACCCGCAGCTGCCCAATGGTAACACTGACTGGCCGCTGCTGCTTCTCCTGTTGAGCAGCAGCAGCAGCAGCCACTACAAAAAAGAAAAAAAAACCCAAAATATTTTAAAACTTGAAACGCGGCACTTTAGACAGCCATCTGGCATTGGCTGTTGTCTGCAGCCACTCCTCCTCTCGCCTCCATGTCACTGCCCCTGGAGTAAGACCCCCGGAGGAGCGCAGTGGTGTGAGAGGGGAGAGGAGCGGCTGCAGAGACGACAGCCAATGCCAGATGGCTGCCTATGGTGCTGCATTTCAGGTTTTAAAACATTTTTGGTTTTTTTTCTTTTTTTGTAGCGGCCGCTGCTGCTCAACAGCAGAAGCAGCAGTGGCTGGACATCGTTACCATTGGCAGCTGCGAGTGGCGAGGGGGTTGATGTGCCCGGGGGGGTGTTGATGTGCTTTGGGGGGGGCTTGGGTGATGCACTGAGGGGGGCAGGGGGGAGGGGAGGGTCGCTGGACATGGATGGCTGGAGGGGGGGCAGGGGGAGGGGAGAGTTGCTGGACATGGGTGGCTGCAGGGGGAGCAGGGGGAGAGGAGGGTCACTGGACATGGATGGCTGGAGGGGGGGCAGGGGAGAGGGAGGGGGGGAGGGGGTCCTGAGACCAGATGGGTGGCTGCAGGGGTGGGCAGGGGAGAAGGAAGGACGCTGCACATGCGTGGCTACAGGGGGAGAGGAGGGTCGTTGGAGATGGGTGGTTGCAGGGGAGCAGGGGGAGAGGAGGGTCGCTGGACATGGGTGGCTGCAGGGAGGGCAGGGGAGAGAGGTGGGTTGCTGGACATGGGTGGCTACAGGGGGGGCAGGGGAGAGAGGAGGGACACTGCACATATGTGGCTGCAGGGGGAGAGGACGGTCGCTGGACATGGGTGGCTCCAGGGGGGGCAGGGGGAGAGGAGGGTCGCTGGACATGGGTGGCTGCAGTGGGGGGCAGGGGAGAGGAGGGTCGCTGGACATGGGTGGCTGCAGGGGGGCAGGGGAGAGGAGGGTCACTGGACATGGGTGGCTGCAGGGGGGGCAGGGGGAGAGGAGGGTCACTGGACATGGGTGGCTGCAGGGGGGCAGGGGAGAGAGGAGGGACACTGCACATGCATGGCTGCAGGGGGACAGGACGGTTGCTGGACATGGGTGGCTGCAGGGGGGGCAGGGGGAGAGGAGGGTCGCTGGACATGGGTGGCTGCAGGGGGGGCAGGGGGAGAGGAGGGTCGCTGGACATGGGTGGCTGCAGGGGTGCAGGGCAGAGAGGAGGGACACTGCACATGCATGGCTGCAGGGGGACAGGACGGTTGCTGGATATGGGTGGCTGCAGGGGGGCAGCGGGAGAGGAGGGTGGCTGCAGGGGGGCAGGGGGAGAGGAGGGTTGCTGGACATGGGTGGCTGCAGGGGGGCAGGGGGGAGAGGAGGGTTGCTGGACATGCATGGCTGCAGGGGGGGCAGGGGAAAGAGGAGGGACACTGCACATGCATGGCTGCAGGGGGAGAGGACGGTCGCCGGAGATGGGTGGCTGCAGGGGGGCAGGGGGAGAGGAGAGTGGCTGCAGGGGGGCAGGGGGAGAGGAAGGTCGCAGGACATGGGTGGCTGCACGGGGAGCAGGAGAGAGAGGAAGGACGCTGCACATGTGTGGCTGCAGGGGGAGAGGAGGGTCGCTGGACATGGGTGGTTGCAGGGGGGGCAGGGGGAGAGGAGGGTCACTGGACATGGGTGGCTGCAGGGGGGGGCAAGGGGAGAGGAGGGTCGCTGCACATGGGTGACTGCAGGGGGGCGGGGGAGAGGGGCCAGTCACTCACTCACTCTCTGTCTTTCACATACACTCTCTCTGACACACTCTCTGTCTATCACACTCTATCTCTCTGTCACACACACACACACACTCACACAGTCTGTATCTCTCTGTCTCTCTCACACAGTCACACACACACAGACACTCTGTCTCTCACACACACTCTCTCTCACACAAACACACACACACACACTCTGTCTCTCTCTCTCTCTCTCTCTCTCTCATTCTCTCTCTGACACACACACTCCATCTCTCACACACACTCTTTCTCAAACATACACTCCGAGGAAAACCTTGCTAGCGCCCGTTTCATTTCTGACAGAAACAGGCCTTTTTTTTAACTAGTTCTTATATAACTGCCCTCTAAATGCCCTGTGAGATAAAACTTATATTTGTTACAGCAAGCAATTTTTTCAATTGTATTTTAATTTTCAGAAATTGGCCTCTGTATTCCAGATGCTAGATAAATTTATTAGTAACAAAACAGCAGCAGCTTTTCCACCGACAAGACAACACAAAAGGTCACGGGTTGCTGTTCTCAATTACTTGTGGTCATGTGCTTTAGTTTTTTTTTAACCAGGAGACTGCAGAAGCAAATATTTAATCTAAACCGGTTTGACAATCTCTGAAGACTCATTCACCAAATTCAAGACTTAGAAACATTTCTGGAAGTTGTTTGCTGAGAAAATAATCACATTCTATGTTCTGAAACAGGTCAGAGGACATGCATATCTCTAAAAACTTGCATAGGCATGATCAGCTTCATTGTAATATACATGATCCTCATTATCCCTTGCTTGATATACAGAATTGCTCTCTTGATATAGCAACATTAGCAGAAGGGTAGAGGAAAACACACCTGCCAAGCTCCCTGAATGATGTCAGCTCAAACCAAAGGCAAACACCATACTGTCATATTAAGCATATAATACTCGTGTGGCTCTAATCCAGTGGAAGCAATGAAAGAAATGGGAAAATTAAAATAGTCATTCCTAGTGGGGAAAACACTCATAATTGGAAAGAAGTTAAAAAGAATACTATATAAAAGGCATGGATGGCTCATATGTAAGGCCCAAAATAATATAAATTAATAATATGCTTTAATTGAATTATTTAGTTTTTTATTCCCCAATTAAAAAAAATCTGAATGCAGAATATGACAAATTACTTAGGGGTCCTTTACAAAGTAGCTCTAAAAAGTGGTCTTAGCGTACCTTTACGTGGGTCTTTCCAATGCGCTAAGGCCATTTTTAGCAGAGCAGTAAAATGGCCAATTGTTGAATTTTTGTATTAATGGCCACAGGCTAATGTTGTGATTAGTGTGTGGCCATTAAAAAAGATTAGGCAGTAAGGACTCACATGCTAATGTTAGCATGCGGCAATGCAGCTGCGCTGATTACTGCAGACATGCCCACTCTCCGCCTCCAGACACGCCTCCTCTGCGGTAAAAATAAAAATAATGTTTTAGCGCATGGTGTGTATATGCTAACCCGGGGCTTACCACCAAGTTGCCTGAATGTGCCCACTTTTAAGATGCAATAAGCACACACTAGTGCTTATCACAGCTTGGTAAAAAGACCCCTCAAAGAAGGCACAGCCAAATAACCGTGATTTTGTTAACATCGTACAACAGAGGGCGTTACTTTCCAGCTAGATCTTAAGAAGTAAATTATTCTATAGAGAAGGGTCCATAAACCTTATACGTAACAATTTAGTTTTTAACAACCCAGGAGCACCCAACAGAACTTGGACCTAAGGTTTCAAATTGATTCATAAACATACAAAATATCAGAAAGATATCCAGGTCTTAGATTGCGTTTCATCCAACAGAGCCTTAGAAACTAGCACCAAAACCTTAAACCAAGTTGCCACCAAACAGGCAGCACATGCTAAGCTTTAATAAAAGGGCCCTGTGGTAGCGTGAATGAGGGCGGGCCTGGAGCTTAGGTAAGACCAGTGCTTTTTTTGTGCCGGTACGCGACGGTACGGCGTACCGGCACCTTTTTTCTGGGGCTTCCCTGCTCACTCCCTGCTGTTTGCACCGATCCCTGCCTCGTAAAACTTATTTTTTCACGAACCGGCAGACTGAAGAAATAAAACAAACAGCTGACAGGCTTGCCTCCTTCGATCGCGTCGGCTGCTTCCTTTCCCTGCATTCTGAGCGCGTCCCGCCCTCCTCTGATGTCATTTCCTTTCCTCGAGGAATCAGAATCAGACACTTGGACCAGTATGGATAGAAAACAGTCACCAGACAACAAAGGTAGAAAAAAATTATTTTATTTTCATTTTAGTGTTTGGAATTTGTCCAATTTGAGAATTTACATCTGTTGTCTTATTTTGCACTGGGTATACTGGAGCTGTAACATCTTACAGAAATGATTTATAATGAAAAAAATCACAAGTTATTGTTTTTCTCCTATACTAGTATATTTTCAATGATGTCTGTTTATATGAGCCATGGCTGATATAAGGGGTGTGGCTAATGTGGGTGTGGCTATCATAGGGGTGGAGCCATATGTGGTGACCCCGCCCAAAATGAGTACCGGCACCTTTTTTCTACAAAAAATGCACTGGGTAAGACAGAGCCATACAGCAGTTGCAGGAAAAGAACATTTATTAAAGCTGTTAGGTCAAGGATCCTGTTCCATTCACAGGTAGGAGGAAAAAGGCAACATAAAAGTAGACTGTAATTGTAACAATGTCCTTGTGTGGCCTGCTCCTGTGCTGCCACAGTGTACTTTATTGCCACTCAGTACAGCAGCACATTTTACTTGTCCCTGGTTTGGTTCCTCAAAGTTCCCAGAGAAGTAGAAACAGAGAAAAATGTAGGCAGATAAAGACCATATGGCCTATCCAGGCTGCTCATCCATGCCATCTACTTTCTAGATCGCTCCCTTAGAGGTCCAATGTACTTGTCCCAATCTCTCTTGAACTCAGATACTGTTTTCATTTCCACCACTTCCACCAGGAGGCCATTCCACGAATTCACCACCTTTTCCATGAAGAAGTATTTCCTCAGGTTACTTCCCAGTCTGTCCCTTTCACCTTCACCCTATGCTTTCCTGTGTGTACTTACTCCAAAGCCAATATCAAATCTGATCATTTTATGATCACTGTTATCAAGCGGCCCTAGCACCATTACCTCCCACACCAGATCATGTGCTCCACTAAGGACTAGGTCAAGAATTTTTCCTGTACCAGTTGCTCCATAAAGCAGTACTTGATTTCGTCAAGGAATTTTATCTCCCTAGCATGCCCTGATGTTACAATTACCCAATCAATACCGGGGTAATTGAAATCACCCATTATTATTGTGCTGCCCAGTTTGTTAGCCTCCCTAATTTCTGATAACATTTCTACATACGTCTGTTCATCCTGGTCAGGTGGACGGTAGCACACTCCTATCATTATCTTTTTCCCCTTTACACATGGAATTTCAAACCAAAGGGATTCCAAGATGTCTTTTGCTTCTTGCAGAATTTTCAATCTATTTGATTCAAGGCCCTCCTTAACATACAGTGCTACTCCTCCACCAATTCAATCCACCTATCACTATGATATACTTTGTACCCTGGTATGACAGTGTCCCACTAGTTATCCTCCTACCAGGTCTCAGAGATGCCTATTATATCTAATTTTCCATTTAGTGCAATATATTCTAACTCTCCCATCTTATTTCTGATGGCATTCGCATATAAACATTTCAAACTATGTTTGTTGTTCCTATTTACATCTTGCTCAGCAGTTGACAGTGTTAATTTGCAATCTTTTGCCTGATTTTTATTTAAGGACACCTGATCTACTATGGTCTCTTTAGCAACCTCGCTATCGGGATACCTCATCTTCCCTGTTATGGTGATATCTTTGAAAGATACCCTGTTCTGAACCATGCGTTTTTGAATGACTGTTGGCCTTCCCCCAGGTTCTAGTTTAAAAGCTGCTCTATCTTATTTTTAAACGCTGATGCCAGCAGCCTGGTCCCACCCTGGTTAGGGTGGAGCTCATCCTTCTGGAATAGGCTCCCCTTCCCCAGAATGTTGCCCTGTTCCTTACAAATCTAAAACCCTCCTCCCTGCACCATTGCCTCATCCATTCTTTTAGCCTCCGGAGTTCTGCCTGTCTCTTGGGCCCTGCGCATGGAACAGGTAGCACTTTGGAAAATGCTACCCTAGAGGTTCTGGATTTGAGCTTTCTACCTAAGAGCCTAAATTTGGCTTCCAGAACCTCTCTCCCACATTTTCCTATGCCATTGGTACCCACATGTACCAAGACAGCCGGCTCCTCCCCAGCACTATCTAAAATCCTTTCTAGGTGAAGCGTGAGGTCTGCCACCCTCGCAACTACTACTATTACTACTACTACTCTCAACTACATTTACTACTGTGTTCATTAAGGTGAATTCTAAATGGGCAAACCACCTACCCATTTAGAATTCACCATAACGAACACAAGAGCTGCTTAAAAAAATAAGAAGATGCAAGCTCTAATAGTGGAACATTGTATGCTGAAGGGACATGGCTTTTCCTCTTTACGCTGTTGCATGGTGGACTGGATTCCTGAGGGGAGTGGGAATCGTTTGAGAGAACTTTTACATTGAGAGCAACAATGGATATTTAATCTCAAGACAGAAGAGCCAAACGGCCTCAATCAAAGAATTGATTGGAAAATCTTTTTTTTAGAGTAGTAAATAGCCTGGTATAACTATATCCTAGTCATGGTTCTCTGTGAACTATGTCACTAGCAGTTGCTTAGGTCAAAGTACAAAATCTACAAGGTTCCAAGTGGAGTTTGGTCTTTCCGACTGTAGCAGTTGTAGTTCATATATATGTGGTGGAGGCACATGCCGTGGGGTATCGCTGCTTCCTTCTGGGCTCCCTTAACCTAGCTATGGCCTCAGCTTATATACTTCCTGGACTATGTACTCCTGGCTCCACCCCTCCCATGTCACTGTCCCTTGGGAAGGACTATGGGTTTTAAGATGGTTCTGACACAAGACTGCTATTAAGGGAGAGGGGTAACACCCCTATAGACTACCTCACAGACTGACTGTACAACCTCTTCCACAGCAGCAAGCTTGCTGTTGTGTTTTATTTTGGATAAACTAGAACCTCTTCACAGACCTCAGAGAATAGAACTGGGGAAACAGAATTTGAATAGCCTAGTCTGGAAGTATTGGTGGCAAGAAGATTATTTATATCCCACTTACCCAGCTCATCTAAGCAGGTTGCAACTAACACACTCATAAAACAAAAAAAAAACCATAATGTACAATAATACAAAAATATATAACATACAATAACTCTTAAATTTAAAGGGAAATGCTATATATGGCTTAGTTAGGCTCTTTAATAAAATATCTCATGATGCAAATATATTTTTAACTGTTTTTAAACATTAGTACATTTTAGAGTTGGAGAAGATAGTTCTATATAAGACTAACATTATGACAGATAACCAATGTAAGGAACACTGTCCCACTTCCAGAGCTGCCAAGTTACCTACTTGCAGGAGGGAGATTTTCTGAGTTTCTAGCAACCTTTTCCTGGTGTATTATGGAACCAGCAGGCCTGATTTTAATGGGTAGAATCAGGGACTTCACATTCCACACTAGCAAGAGGTCTCCAGAATGCCAAGCTACCTAGTTCCAGGTTAGAGATTTTGACACAGTTCTGGATTTTTGACCATAAAATGGACGATTTTCTTTTTTTTTTTTATTAATAACTGCGTGAGCACTTACTGCCAATCCATTTTGTAGGCAGTATGGGCTCATGTGGTATTTCGGTGCTAACCAATTAGCACATGGTAATGCAGATGCGATACTTGGATAGCGCAGGAATGCCTACTCCACCTATCGTATGTCTCCTCAAAAAAATGCAAAATATTTTGTAGCACATAGCTAGCACATGCACATTTCAGAGTTACCGCAGGACATCTGAGTGCAACCCATGGTACTCCATTTTTTAATTGCATTAGGCGCACATTAGTACCTAATGCAGCTTAGTAAAAGGGCCTCTTTGTTAGTTAACCTAACCATGAAATTATCTTAAACTCTCACCAGGCGGTGCATGAATAGTAAATATAACCTCCAATAACTCCTAACGAAATGATATGGAAAGGGCAGAGGTCCCGTAAACCAACCGATGGTAGGCGTTAATTTATTTATTTATTCAAATGTATTAATTGCCTTTCTAAATCCAAAAGGTTCTGCCCACAACAGTAATCCAGAGTCCCTGGGAGGGAATGGGAGAAGGCAGAAGATCAGGGACAGAAGTCCCAAATCAATGCTGACACAACTGATCCTATTATGTCACCTCTCCTGTTTAAGAGCCACTCTCACAGAACAGCCTGATGAATGAGCAACAGACACTGCATTTCTGTTACTGTCTGGCTCTTTGACGTTTGATCAAATCTTCAAAGACAATCGCTGCCCCTCCTTCATGTTTGGATAGATGGGGCACTCAAAAAAGAAAACCCTCTTTGGCAACATTCTAATAATGTCACTGTATTCCATTCATATATCAAATTCTCAGTTAAACGTAAAGAGGTAATGGTCCAGTGAATGCATAAGAATATTTGGATAATTTATTTTTATATCTTTATGTGCATTTTGAACCAAGCTATCCATTTAACTATGATCCCTGAAAATGTATCCTTATATAGTTAGGCCTGCCATATCTGCGACCAGTTAGGTCCCTCAGTTTAGCTAAATATCTTCCTAAATGTACTTTAGAAACAAAATATTTTTGACAATTAGTTCACGATAAGAGTCATATTAATACCCTGATGACAAAACCATTATCAATCAAACCCTGAAACAAATGATAACAAAACCAATGAGCCAATATTGTGGGGGGAAAAAGGGAGAGAGAATCATTTTCACTTTATTGCTGCATTCATAAATGAGGCTCGGTTTAAGATAGGGTGAGCAGGGCGGTCGTTCAGGGCAGGGTAGTTTGCCTGCTTACATTGTGAAGTGGTCATCTCAAAATAACCTTGCAGCTTCTCCTGCCTAGAGAATGACAGGGACAAAATTTGTCCCTGTCCCCGTGGGTTCTGTCTCTGGCCCCATTCCTTCCCTGCAGGTTTTGTCTCTATCTCTGTCCCATTCCAAGGGGATGGGACAACTTCCCTATGAGGAAAGGCTAAAGCGGCTAGGGCTGTTCAGCTTGGAAAAAAGGCGACTGAGGGGAGATATGATAGAGGTCTATAAAATAATGAGTGGAGTTGAATAGGTAGACATGAAGCATCTGTTTACGCTTTCCAAAAATACTAGGACTGGGGGCATGCGATGAAGCTACAAAGTAGTAAATTTAAAATGAATCGGAGAAATGTTTTCTTCACTCAACGTGTAATTAAACTCTGGAATTTGTTGACAGAGAATGTGGTAAAGGCGGTTAGCTTAGCAGAGTTTAAAAAAGGTTTGGACAGCTTCCTAAAGGAAAAGTCCATAGACCATTATTAAATTGGACTTGGGGAAAATCCACTATTTCTGGGATAAGCAGTATAAAATATTTTGTACCTTTTTGGGATCTTGCCAGGTATTTGTGACCTGGATTGGCTACTGTTGGAAACAGGGTGCTGGACTTGATGGACCTTTGGTCTTTCCCAGTATGGCAATACTTATGTACTTATGTCCCCACAGGTTTTGTCCCTGTCCAACAATAGCTGACTTCTACTACCCCAAGGTTCCCTAATCCACCCAGTTAAAATGTCCAGGGGTACAAAATACAACCCACTCTGTGTGCCGTAGTGGGGGGAGAAATATTTATTAATTAGGATTTATTTACTACCTTATTGAAAGAATTCACTCAAGGCAGTGTAAATAAGAATAAATCAAACATAAGTAATAGATAATTACAGCATATATGCCCTGTGAAGCACTGTTACGATGTTTTAATCTGTTGATGAATAATGAGTCATCAACAATCTCAGGATTCAGTCTATGTCTTCCTGCTGTAGAAAATGTCCTCTTAGAAGATGTGGTGGTAGTAGGACTATACAGGATCCCCCATGCAAATTTTGCCAGTTGTGGCCAGCACTTTTCTTGTTTTTTCCAAAAAATGAAAACATTGCCTGCATCACTCAAATATAAATAACTGTCCAATTCATTAACAGCCTTCAGAGACAATGACACGGGGACAAAGTTTGTCCTCGTCCCCATGGGCTCTGTGCCCATCCCCAGCCCGACACCATGGTATCTGTCACCATCTCCCACCCTGTCCCCTCAGGCTCTGTCCCTGCCCCATCCCCAGGGGCTCTGTCCCCATCCCCGTGTCATTCTCTATTCCTGCCTTGTCATTGCTGTCTCTTGATGCCCACCTTCACCCAAAAACAATTTAGGTGGCAGAGCCGGTGGTGGGAGGCGAGGATATTGCTGGGCAGACTTATACGGTCTGTCCCAGAGCCAGTGGTTGGGAGGCAGGGATAGTGCTGGGCAGACTTATACGGTCTGTGCCCTGGAAATGACAGATACAAATCAAGGTAAGGTATACACAAAAAGTAGCACATATGAGTTTATCTTGTTGGGCAGACTGGATGGACCATGCAGGTCTTTTTCTGCCGTCATCTACTATGTTACTATGTATATTGTTATCTGGAGAGTGGCTGAATATTGTTTCATATACCTTTAAACTCTACCCCAGATCATCTCTAATCCCATCCCAGTTCAAATGTGTAACTTTGGCTGTGTAGCAACTTATATGGCAAAAGTTATGTTGTCTATAGGTGCCTATTTAGGGGGCTCGTTTTCAAAGCACTTAGACTTACAAAGTTCCATAGGTTACTATGGAACTTTGTAAGTCTAAGTGCTTTGAAAATACACCTCCCGTGTTTTTATAAAATTGCTTCACCAAACTCACAGAAACCACAGCTAAAATGCAACAGCATTTGTTTATACCCAGCTTGGAAGTCGGTGTAAATGTATAGATGGCAATAATAGTACAACACAGAGGTGGCGATCTACATGTGACAAGTCTGCTCTGGTGGTAGATACCTAGAATGCCCTCCCACGGGAGGTGGTAGAGATGAAAATAGTAATGGAATTAAAAAATGCATGGGAGAAATATAAAGGAATCCTGTTTGGAAGGAATGGGTCCAAAGAAGCTTAGTGGAGATTAGGTGGCAACACCGGTAATTGGGAAGCAAAGCCAGTGCTGGGCAGATTTCTATGGTCTGTGCCCTGATCATGGCTGAATAGATTTGGATGGGTTTGCGTGGAGCTTTTCAGGGACTTTGATGACAATTTCAGAAGTTTTAGAAAAAGGACAGTGCTGGGCAGCCTTCTATGCTCTATGCCCTGAAAATGTCACGGACAAATGAACATCAGGTATACATATGAAGTATCATATCATACCTTATGTAATGAGTTTATCTTGTTGGGCAGACTGGATAGACCATACAGGTCTTTATCTACCGTCATCTATTATGTTACTGTAATTGTACCCCATTCCTGAAGTGCACAGCTTTACTATACCTGTCGGTTGTAGTCGTGATGGATACCTCAATCTGCACTTCAGAAATGGGTTATACAACATTCACTAACCATGTCCTTTTTCAGCTCAAAGCTGGAAGGAGGAAAAAGGAAACTAACATTTTAGGATTTTCCTCTAGATGAAAGAAACCACAACAGCAATGATGCAATTTTAGAATTAATGACTTTAATTTGCAGCTGCAGCTATGTATTGTTTAGAAACATAACTTTTACCTTTAATCAACAAATTATTGTAAGTAAATTTCAATATAACTCAGTTTGTTAGTTCAGTTGAACTCTACATTTAAATATTTGCATGTTCTGTTCTCTCAATTTTTCCACAGGTTTGTTACAAATTTGAAATCCACAAACTCAAAAGTACTTCAAACTGTCAGATAAGTATAATTTAAATGACCTATAACCCACAAACTTTAACCGTATAATTTTGTTTTAACCCCATTCCCTTTTATTCTAAGGACTGATTCTTTGTGTGTTTTGTTCTATTTCAGGTTTTTGGAATTATCACTTAGCAGATGGTAAGTGAAAGCTCTTGTTGACGCCTAATTTATGTTAAACCCTAGTCCTTCTAGACCCACTTAGCAGGGTCTATCTTGAGAAGTATCTTTGCTCTTTTTTTCGTTGGAGCTCATATACTGCAGCAAGGACTGAACAGCATCAACGATTTTCCTTCTTGACACTTGTGAACCTCACCTAACTAAAAAATAACTTAAAAGGAAAGAAAACCCTGACTGCTACGAAGCTGGATACCTTATGGTGGCCACTCTTTATAACTGGAGTCACACTAAATAAGAATTAAATGAAAAGATAATTTGAGCACCTATACTTCCAAGTCCTATACTTTATTCACTTTTCCTTAACACTATAGAAGAGTTTTTGTAGTCTTCTTCTTTACTGTCTTCAGGAACCCACTCGCTTTCAAACAGAAGCACTACACATCTCACTTCAAAGCCTCAAAACAGTGTTTGTCCATTTACTCCCAAGAACCAAAGTTACACAGGCAAACTCAGGTAATTTGAATTACCTCCAACTTTTTTAAATTACCTGGTTCTACATACTCACTGGTATCTCATATGTCAGGTTCCTCACTCATTTTTCATTTAATGTCAAACTCTCTTCACTTACATACTTCTATTTAAAAACATTAACATTCAGTTCTCAGAAAGATTATATATTATTTTCTTTTAGAACAGCCCAAAACCTTTTTTTCTTGCTTTTTTTTTGTAGGCTTTTCCTTAATATTGGAGATCTGAATCTCTCTTTACTGTGTAATCATGATAATGTTTTTCCCCAAGTTCTATACTAGGCCTCTCATTCACACAGAGGTAACAGACACCAACACACATCCACCACCTTCAGCCTTCAGGAAATGGAAATGGCTCGCATCCAAAGCTCCAGGGCCCAGCCCCTGTGCCAAGACCCGAGGCAGGATCCACAGCCTGGATCAGGCCCAACTTGTTTTCGCAGTTTGATGATACCAGAGGTGACATTGATGGATATCTAACTGCCTTTGAAAAAAATTTCCATCTCAATGAGATTCCTCAGAAAGACTGGGTACCCTGTCTGGAAGGAAAGTTCACTGATAGAGCACTTGAGGCATTCCAAGGACTGTCCATGGAGACAGAGGTGGCCCGACCATTAGGCCACCTGAGGTGGGGGCCTCAGGCGACAATCTTCAGGAGCAGGATCTTGGGGAGCGGCATGTCCCTCTTTGCGGTGTTTTACCTTGTCATGTTCTAAACCTGACAGCGATTCCCATAGGCTACCCTACTGCTGCACCTGTCTCTTCTCTTTACTGTGGCCGCCTCTCTGATGTAACTTCCTGTTTTGTCAAAGGCTCAGGCAGCCACAGTAAAGGGAAGAGGCGGGTGCTGGCGGCAGGGCAGTGTATGGGAATCGCTGCTGGGTTTGGAATATGACGAGGTAAACGCCGCCCGGGGGGGGAGGGGCGGTATCTTGGCCCAGGGCAGGGGCGGCATCTTGCCTTGGGCCGGCCCTGCATGGAGACATGCTCCCAATTTGAGGAGGTGTGCAAAGCTAAGATAACAGCACCAGCAGTGGCTCAGTTGAGCTATGGTTAAAACCCTGGAAGACTGTCAAAACCTGATGGTCCTGAGGCAGTTTCTTCAGCGTTGTCGTGCGGAGGTGAGGGAACATGTTCAAGATCACCAGCCCCCATACTCCAGAGAAGGCGGCTGAGTTGGCTGATATCTTTGTGGCTAACTGTCCCTGGTTGGCAAAGAGAAGCCATCCTTATCCGCAGCTGCAGGGACCTAAGGGAAGCCAGGACCCTAAGCCAAATATTCCTGCAACTTCAGAGACTGTCAGCAAACTCTCCAGGGAGAAGAGAGAGAGACAGATCTCTTTGCTGAAGCTCTGTGAAAAGATATTTGCTCTGATCTCCCCAGGTACTTTCTAGGAAGTATGTAAACATTCAGTTAGTTTTATAATTGATCCATATTTCAGTTACCTGTTATTGTTTTGCTGATTGCACATTTCTTGTTCATTGTTCAGTTTTTAAGACAATAAATGTTTATTGCCTCTGCTTGTCTGGACTAATAAAGAATCCTGGTGGTTTGTGTGTTGGATCTGTGAGTGCTTTCTGGGAACTGTGGGATCACTGGGAGTGTGGCTCCAGTAACCTAGAAATCACTGGGTAGGAGGGAGGGAAGAAACAGAAAAGGTGCAATTGGTTGCATGATTAGCTGAATTTGTTGTTTACCAGTTGTGACACTGCGAGTTACATTTATTGTTGGTTGCCGAGGACATGAATATGTGTACCTTCGTTAATAAAAATGTTGGAACATAAAAGGGGGAGGGGGGATTGGGATAAGAACTGGTTTAAGTTGCTTTTTGCCCATCGTGTTGGGAGGTCTTAAGAATCCAGACCTCCTGGAGCACAGATGGGGGAGGTTTGTAGTAGAGGAGGGGGGGGGGGGGGGTTTCAAAGTTGGGGTAGGTTAAAACTCAATAAGATTTCATGGTTACAACATACCTTTTGAGCTGTTGGCCAATCTCGGCTGGCTTATAAAGTTATTATTTCATGTTTCAAGTTGTGACTATATCACTCGGAAAAGGGAAGGGGGTGGGGGGAGAGGTTGGGTGGAGAGGGGAGAAAATTGAAAAACTTTTTGATGATGGATATTATCACTTTTGTTCCTATTTAATTTTTTTGCAATATTGAACTTGTTGGAAATGTTTAACATGCTGACTTACCAATAAAATAGTTGAAACTACAAAAAACAAACAAACAAGTACTTCTAATGGATGAAAGAAAATACTAGAGATTAATGGTTACCCTTGTGAAATATCCCACTTAAATATTTAACCCCAGACCATTCCCTCAAAAAGGGGGAATGCAGCAGATTGATAAAGGCAATCAATAACTGCCACCCAAGGGGATGCCTAGTCTGCCTAGTGGGTTAGCCTTGGTAGAATTTAAAAATGCGTATGTAATCTAATATAATAATTTGCTCCTTCAACGTTCGAATGTGTCTCACTGGGATCGTAACCTCTCCTGACGTCACTCTCCTGCAGTCAGTGATGATGGCTGCGAGAGAGAGTGGAAACAGAGATTAACCTAATTGGCTTCCTCGCTTTCAGTGGACTACATAGAGGCATATTTTCAAAGCACTTTGGGAGGCTAAGTTCCATAGGTTTCTATGGAACTTTGGGAGGCTAAGTGCTTTGAAAATAAGCCTCATAGGCTCACTTCCACTTCTGTCTATTAAACCTCTTGGTTTTAGCAGCCAACAGAAGAGCTCCCGAGCCGTCCAACCTCCTGCTCTACTTTTCTCCCCCTCCTCATTCATAGCGCCCCTCCGAGTTACACGCCCATGCTCCCCTTCAAGTTCCAGGACGCCCCCCACCCTCCCCTTCAAGTTCCAGGACACCCTCCCTCCCCTTCAAGGTGCAGGATGCTGCCACCCCTCTCCTTCCCTCCGAGTTCCACGCCCCCCCCATGTCCTCCAAGTTCAATGCGCCCGCGCCTCACAAGCCAGCCTACCGCCACTGACCTGCGCAACAGCCTCCCTCCGGACTTCCCGCTGTGGCTCAAGCCTGCCTGCCTGGCGACTTAGCTGCTCTTGTGGTTAATGACTGACCACAAACGAAAGTGAAAAGCAACAAAGAATAAAAAAAAACTTCAACGAAGCCCTTCTTTGCTGCCACAGCAAGTGTTGGACAACGTACAGTTTACACAAAAAAATCTACGTTCATATCACACAGTGAATCTAAATGTGTCTCTCAAACAAAAAATGTGACTTACTCTGACACTCCACCTCTCTCACATACAATATCTCTCTCATACACACTGTGACACACACTCTGACACAATCACACTCTCTTTCTCTCAGACACACACACTCTCTCTCTCCACACATACCAGCAATAGGAAAAAAAAAAAAAACCAGTTCTGCAAGCACCTGTGCCACCATAAAGACTGACACCCCTATAAAGAAACAGAAGGTACAGCTTAATTTAACTACAAAAAAAAATGAAAAGATGCCCTCACTCTCAATGTCTGTATCACTGACACCACAGACAATAAAACATTCACTCTATTTGTCACACAGAGTCTAACACTCATACACATTGTCTCTCTTTCTCTGACACACAGAGACACACAAGCCCAACACCACTACTACTACTATAAATCACTTCTATAGCGCTACCAGTCGTACGCAGCGCTTTACAATTGAACATGAAGAAGACAGTCCCTGCTCAAAAGAGCTTACAATCTAAATCAGGACAAACAAACAGGACCAAAAAGGATAAGGGAAGGACAGACAGGACACATAAGTATAAGATAAAAGTTACAAGTCAGGAGTCGAAAGCAGCATCAAACAGGTAGGCCTTTAGCCCGGATTTGAAGGCAGCCAGGGATGGAGCTAGACGTAATGGCTCAGGAAGCCTATTCCAGGCATAAGGTGCGGCGAGATAGAAGGAGCGGAGTCTGGAGTTAGCGATGGAGGAGAAGGGTGCAATTAGGAGAGATTTGCCTATTGAACGGAGTTCTAGGGAAGGCGTGTAGGGAGAAATGAGGGTGGAGAGGTAGTGAGGGGCTGCAGAGTGAATGCACTTATAGGTCAACAAGAGGAGCTTGAATTGTATACGGAAACGGAAACACCACCCCCTCCAACTCCACCATCCATGCCTCCAACCCCCCTCCCCAGGGAGTTCCCAAAAAACACCTCTATCACTAACACACACAGACACTCATTCAAACGCCCCTCCCAACCTCCCCTCTCGCCACAAAACAAACACACACAAAAACTCTCTGTCACACACACACACTCGCACATTCACTCTCTCTCACAGAGTCACTCTCACACACACTCTCTCAAACATACACACTCCGAGGAAAACCTTGTTAGCGCCCGTTTCATTTGTGTCAGAAACGGGCCTTTTTTTACTAGTGAATTAATAAATAGACATTTTGAACAATAAGTATAGTTTACCTGCTTATTTTGGAAGAACAAATGATAAGAAAGTATTATATAGGCAACAGGAGAGAGGGACCAACTCGGCATTAGCGCTTGCAATTGGGGGGGGGGGGGGGGGGGGGGGTTGGGGCACCAGAGATGCATTAGTGGAATGCAAACAGACCATTTGCCCTGGGCATGCTGAAGGGAACCTTATGCCTGACCCAAGCTGAAAGAGATACAGCCAACTGGTGGTTTTTGGGGGGCCTGCCAGAGCTGCCAAGTTATCCAGGGCCAGGAGGGAGATTTTAGATCAGTCTTGGATTTCTACCCATACTGGTGGATTATGGGACCTAGAGCACTGATTTCTACAAGGAGGTTTGATGAACATGAAACAGCGTGATGTCACAAAGCTGAAACCGGTCCATCCAAGGAGCTTTTCATTCTCCCCAGTGCAGCTGCTGCCATCTTGGAACACCCACAACAATGTACTTGACAGGGCAACAAGCTCTGCCTACTGGCTTTGGCCCAGATAATGGGCCAAGCATAGTCCTATATTCTCCTGTTCAACAAACCTCCTTGGATTTCTAAGGGGTAGAATCAGGGACTAGAAATTACACACTGCTTTTCATAGCTACCAAGTTACCTATTCCAAGAGAAAGACTGTTTGACCAGTCCTGATTTGAAACCTACATCCCACAGTAGTGCAGCATTTGTAGTCCATGAGTCTATGCATTGAAATCAATGCTGCAGATCCCATAATGCACCAGGATGAGGTTGGCAGCAATCCAGGACCTGCCAAAAGTCTCCCTCCTGGAATGGGTAACTTGGCAGCTCTGGCTTTGGGATGCAAATTCAAAACCAGGTCTAGCCAAAAAGTCTCCTTCCAGGAACTGGGTAACTTGGAAACTCTGGGGACCAGAGATGCCAAATTACCCAATTACAGGCTGGAGCAGGGGCGTATCTGAACTTCAACGGTAGGGGGGGCCAGAGCCGAGGAGAGGGGGCACATTTTAGCCCCCCCCCCCCGGCGGCACTGACCCCCCCCCCGCTGAAGACGAAGACGACGACGCCACCACTCCCCCCCGCCCGACTACTTTAAACCCCCCCCTCTCGCGGAAGACAGCTGCAACTACTTTGACCCCCCCCCTCCTCCCGCCGTCGCGCCTCACCTCCCTTTGCTGGCGGGGGCTGGCCCGCCAGCCGAAGTCTCCGTCCTTCCTTCCGTCACTCTGCCGTCATGCCTCACTTCCCTTTGCTGGCGGGGGACCCCAACCCCCGCCAGCTGAAGTCTCCGTCCTTCCTTCGTTTGGGTTTGGTGGTTTCTGACGTCCTGCACGCTGCACGTTGTACGTGCGTGCGTGCAGGACGTCAGAAACCACCAATCTCAAACAAAGGAAGGACGGAGACTTCGGCTGGCGGGGGTTGGGGTCCCCCGCCAGCAAAGGGAAGTGAGGCATGACGGCAGAGTGACGGAAGGAAGGACGGAGACTTCGGCTGGCGGGGGTTGGGGTCCCCCGCCAGCAAAGGGAAGTGAGGTGCAACAGCGGAGTGACGGCAAGAGGAGGGGGGTTGAAAGTGTCATTAGTAAGGGGGTCCAGGGGCAAATCTGCGGGGGCCAGGCCCCTGTGGCCCCATAGCAGATACGCCCCTGGGCTGGAGATGTACGGCCAGTTCTGGACCTGGTGGTGCATTGTGGGACTTGCAGCAATGATTTCAATGGGTATACATTGAACTACAAATCCCACACCGTTTTGCCATGTTAATTCAAACAAGGACTGGTCAAAATGTCTCCAGTCTGGAACTGGGTAAACTGGCGTTTCTGGGGGCCCCTTCCTAAATTTCTGTCCTAGACACCGGAATGTTTTAACATCGGCTAAGGAAGACACCTCTTCAGCCCACCCCAAATCTGGTCTGTATTTTGAAGTGAGTCTATATGGGCCATTCTGAAGATTTAGACACAAACACCCCACCCCCACTCCAACTATGCAATGCTAGCAGTGCGCTCTCCCCCAGCATCCACCACCAGGACTCCACGCGCGTGCTCGTCTGTTAAATCGAAGAGGGCGCGACGTCTTCTGCACGCGCCTTCCCGTCAAATGACTGGATTGGGGGCAGTGCGGCCGCTCTGCGCGCTCCCGACTCCTGTCACATGACAGAACTGAGGCGCGCGGCAACGTTGGTTGGTTTGGTTTGGCTTATGTAACCTCCTGGTGTTTAGTTTGGGTTGCAGCCTGGTGTCGCTTTCTACAGTGGTCACAGGTTTGCGCCGCAGCCCCCCTCGCCCTGTCTAGTGCGAGCAAAACGGAGGGGCGCGCCCGCTCGCTGTCAACATGCTGGAGTCGGTGGTAGCGGATCTCCTTAACAGATTCCTGGGGGATTATGTGGAGAATTTGGACAGGTCCCAGCTCAAACTCGGCATTTGGGGGGGTAAGAGAGTATCTTTTGTAAATAAATTGACTGCCGCTCGGTATGCGGGCTGCTGCCAAGGAAGGCTTGTACCCTTTCTACCTCTGTTTTCTTTCCTTTTACTGTGCTTAGGTGTCCTTTTCGGTTGAATGGAGCATCGGTTTTTCCTCACTATAGCGGGCATTCGTGGTGTCTCAGCTGCGCACTAAGGACTTTTCTTGCTACCTTGTCTGACAGTGCTCAACATTGGGAGGGCTCATGTGACATGGAAATGCAATACCCATTAAAACGGTAGCGCTTTAGAAATGATAAGTAGTAGTAGTGCTGATTTCCTGTAAGGCTGGTGTAATGTTAGTTTAGGACCTTATCAGATCAGACTGTAAGTGAAGTATGTACCCAGGCCCCAATTCTGCCAGTAATCAAACCAGCATCTATGGTTATTGCTTGGCTTAGATACTCTGTTTTCCCCCATCCGTTTTATGGTATTTAATAGGGTATTAATGAAAGGGTTGCACAGTCAATAGTTCAGCTGTAGTTCCAGAACCCGGAGTAGCTGTCTGGTGAATTTAGTATTCTGTGCCTTAAGGCATATTATGAAAATAGAAACCTTATCAGATACAAAAGATTAAGTATATGACACTTTTTCCTGGAGGTGCTTGTTAATTTTATTGGTAGGGTTTTCTTTTGTGTGATACCTTTTTATGCATGATAGTACTTGGGAGGCATCTTTTGTGTTACGACGTCAACTTTCCGACACAAAGATGTGAGTTCATGTTGTGTTGTAATTAAATTCAGTGAAGGAACGCTGAGATCCCACAACCAAACAGAAATACACAAGGAGTGGGAAATAAACCAGGTGACCCAGGAACAAACGAGGAGACATCAATCACTGATATTGCATTCCACGTGCACTCAGAGACTGGGCTTGTTTGGTTGCTTAATAGGCTGAATATATATATATATAACACTTGCTCTGGTGATGGCACGGTGTTTGTTATTTAAGTCAGCGTTGAAAGGGAGGATAAAGGGTGATGGGGGTAACTGCTGCTGCTACTACTAATTTCTGCCTGCTGATGATGCCTAATGACCCTCTGTTTGAAAGACCCTAGTACACAGAACTTTTCAACAAAAACAGCATTTCAAAAGTAGATAGAAACTGAGAATATGATCAGATAAGGGGGGGCTGTCTGGTTTGATTGATTAGATTCAGTGCAGTGTTGTAGAGTCTTTGGATTGCTCTTAGCATCTTTACTTATCTGGTGCTTTTTACTCTCTTCAACCCAACAGATGTTGGGCTGATTTATGGATCTGTTATTTTGCCCCCATATTCTTGACCCCTTAACATTTAACAGAATGGGATCAAATTTGGTATGGGGGAAAACTGATGAAAAGCAGAAAGTTTAAAAATGGGCTCAAGAGAGGAAAAAAAAAGTAAAGATAGTTACCCTGTATTCAAGCTGTGAAGGACTTATGGGGGTGCGTTTGTGTGATGCTTTATTGGCAGACAGGGTGTCTTTGCTATTGTCTTCCCAAGTCATCTTTATGTTCCAACATTTTTTATTGATGATTCATCAGTATAAACAACCCAATACTCCAAAAGAGCAAAGAATAGACAATCAAGCAAACTATACAAAAATGAACATAATAAAATCATCAAATTTTGTAACAAACTTCTACCTAACCCCCCACACCTGAACCTCTCATACTATCAACCTCAACCCCTCCCACCCACTCCCATCCCCTCCACAGCTAAACCCTAGTCATATGATCCCTATTTCTGAAACATTTAGGGTCGGCTGACACAAGTCCTTCTAGTCCCCAGAACCTAACTACAAGATAAAACCACAAATTAATCCCCCCCCCCCCAACCCTCACACCCAAACCACTCCTTTTTAGGACACCCTAATCCTCACCACCATTCCCTCTCCCTTAACCGATCAGGAATGCAATTTATTAAGTAGGAGACTGGTCAACAGGAGACAGCACAGGCAGATACGAGTCCCATGTGAGCAAGTATCTCTATGTACGCTTATGGGAAGAGGAGGTGTCCCAAGCCTCCCATTGAGCCAAAGTATGTACCTAGTTTCGCCATCCCCAAAAAGAAGGGGCATCCGAAGAGACCCAAACTTGTAACACACACTTTAGAGCTACCAGTCTCATCTTCTGGAATAAAAAGAACCTCCCCCTCCCTCCCAAAGTCCTGAAAGCCAGGTCACAGAGAGTAAAAATGCTGCATGATACATTTGCTGCTGAGAGATATAAGCACCTAAAATACGTTTCCTGTAAAACAGTTGTTAATACTATCTGAGGCGTCTTTTGCAACGATAAGAGTGGATCCCAATCTGGCAAGCGGGTCCTCATGTCTTGCTCCCAAATCCTTCTTTGCCACGTGTTGGTTAAGAACCTTATGAAGGCCAGCAATGAACAGTTTGTCTTCAGATGTAGCCTCAAAAAAAGCACGTAGGCGTTCTCCCACTGAACTCCCAAAGAAACCTGTGATAAACTAAAATAGTAAGGTTTCATCTGGCAATAACATCTCCCCACACTCTAGATTCTGAGGCAATAAGATCATTCAGCGGCTTCAAGTCTCCCGCCGGTGTAAGGACATGTTCCAGAAGAGTCAGTCCTCTAGATTCCTGCCGGACAAAAGCTTGGTTGTCCCGCCCAGGTAAAAAAAAAATCAGTATTTCCACACAGGGGCAATTGATCCATCGTTGTCGGATCACCTCCCAACAGCCTGACAAGAAATTTCCATGCATCTCGCAAAGGGTGTAAAAGTCCACTACGACTCCAAGGACGTGGAAGCATTTGAGAGGGGGGCCTGTATCAAGGATAGAAGATGATATGGCGCGTGTAAGGTTTTACAGGAAAAAGAAGAGGCTGATCAAAGGATGAATCCAACACTGGGGTTGTTATGGAGAAATACTTTATTGATGCGGCATACCCTACCAACCCAACATAAATGCCTACACTCTGCAACACAGCAAAACCAAAGCTCGTAATGGACACTATATAACCTCTCCTTTCTTCGATCCCCATTGTGCCTGAACCTTAATCGACCACAACATCACCATGTATTTGTTTCTATACCGGACTTGGCAAACAGCTTTACGGTACTATGTAAGCCACATTGAGCCTGCAAATAGGTGGGAAAATGTGGGATACAAATGTAACAAATAAAATAAATATTAAAGTACCCGACACGGTCCGTGTTTCAGCATATTACACCGCCTACATCAGGGCTCAAATGAATAATTCATTTGAAGGAGCCTATCCTCCAACTCTGCAAATGGCAAACCAAAGCGCTGTAATTCAGTCGGGCTGGTTAACAAACACGCGCAAATTGACAGACACCGATGAACTCTGTGGGGACTGCTCGTATTTCTCCATAACAGCCCCAGTGTTGGATTCGTCCTTTGATCAGCCTCTACTTTTTCCTTTTTGGTCTTTCTGATGTAGAAGTTTTTCCTGTTTGTGTATAAGGCTTTCTCATAAGAAATGGGGGCATAATCCTGACTCCCAGAGAACCAGTCAAACGTCTAAACAAGCAGGCTTGATTGTAAAGTCTAATATTGGGAAGGCCAGGACCCCCTGTAGTCCAGTTACCAATTAACCAGCCGGTATTCATCCCTAGTTGTATACCCAAATATCAAAATGTAGTGTGCGCCCACTGAAGTGGAAAACAAAGTAACATAGTAGATGACGGCAGAAAAAGACCTGCACGGTCCATCCAGTCTGCCCAACAAGATAAACTCACATGTGCTACTTTTTGTGTATACCTTACCTTGATTTGTACCTGTCCTTTTCCGGGCACAGACCGTATAAGTCTTCCCAGCACTATCCCCGCTTCCCAACCACCAGCCCCGCCTCCCACCACCGATTCTGGCACAGATCGTATAAGTCTGCCCAGCACTATCCCCGCCTCCCAACCACCAGTCCCGCCTCCCACCACCGGCTGTGGCACAGACCTTATAAGTCTGCCCAGCACCATCTCCGCCACCGGCTTTGCCACCCAATCTCGGCTAAGCTCCTTAGGATCCATTGCTTCTGAACAGGATTCCTTTGTTTATCCCATGCATGTTTGAATTCCGTTACCGTTTTCGTTTCCACCACCTCCCGCGGGAGGGCATTCCAAGCATCCACTACTCTCTCCGTGAAAAAATACTTCCTGACATTTTTCTTGAGTCTGCCCCCCTTCAATCTCATTTCATGTCCTCTCGTTCTACTGCCTTCGCATCTCCGGAAAAGGTTCGTTTGCAGATTAATACCTTTCAAATATTTGAATGTCTGTATCATATCACCCCTGTTTCTCCTTTCCTCCAGAGTATACATGTTCAGGTCCGCAAGTTGCCTGATGTCAATATCTGAGGGTATGTTCTCCGATTTCATTAAATTAAGCCTAAAACCTGCAAAATCTCCATATTCCGAAAAACTTTCCAACAGGGCTGTCAATGCACCAAAAGATCATCTGCGAAGGCAGCAATCTTAAAGTACTGTTCCCCAGCTCTAACCCTTTAATGTCTGGGTTGGCATAAACATCTCATATGAAAGGGTCAAGGGTAAGAACAAACAGTAGTGGTGAAGTGGGCAGCCCTGGCGAATTCCCTGAAGAATTGGGAAGGCCCCTGACAAAATCCCATTGACCAGTAGTTTTGCCTTAGGGTCAGTATATAAAAGTTGAACAAAACGTAGAAAACGATCCCCAAAACCATATTGCCTCAAAACTGCAAACAAAAAATCCCAGCGCACCTGGTCAGAGACCTTTTCAGCGTTAAAACTCACCAATATAAAAGGCACATCCGCCCATTCCCGTCATTCCAAAGAGGTGAGAATTTTGCGCATATTCTTAACTACAGAGTGCCCCTTGATGAACCCTACCTGGGCCTCATGTAATAAAGTTGTTAAAAGCCACGCCATCCGATTCGCAAAAACCTTAGCCAAAAGTTTTGTCTCCACATTCAATAAGAAAATTGGCCGATACGAATCTGGCGACAGTGGGTACCTCCCTAGTTGAAACAAAAATGACATTATGGGCCATATTCAACTCGCCCGGCAGGCAATTCGAATCAAGATGGGCATTAAACATAGCAGTCAGGGGCTGGACCAACTCATCTCCCAACAACTTGTAAAATTCCACCTGATCCCAGTGTCTTAAGCAACAGACATTGACGCAAGGCCCAGATCACATCTTCCGTAGTAATAGGTGCTCCTAGTTCTTCTCAGTAAATTCAGCCCCTCTAAATATTGCTGCTCTCTTAATTCTTCCTCAGGCGGTGTGGCATATAGCCCTTGTAGATGTGCCTGGAAACAATCCGCAATCGCCTCATCCGTAGGAAGGAGTCCACCCTCTGTGTCCCTCAAGGTTTGGATACAGTGGGGATCGTCCCTTGTAGAGATCAAATGTGCCAATAAATGACCCCCCCCCCCCCCCCCTTATTGCCATGACAGTAAAGGCAGTTTTTATAGTAAGCTATGAATTTGGTTGTACGTTGTTGTAAGAGTTCATTTAATGCAGATTGAAGCTCCAATAAATATTTTTTATCCTCCCCACAGGCAGTCTCACCATAGTGCTGGCGTGCCAGACAAACCTGCTGCTCCATCTGAATAATATCTCGATTGCACGTCTTTCTCCTATGGCTGACATAACTAATGATGTCACCCCGCAATACAACTTTTGCAGTTTCTCAATACAAACCGGGGTGTGTCGCGTGTGCCAAATTATGCTCTTGATACTCTTTCCGTTTTTGCAATAAAATCTGAAATTGGCTGTCTCATATCAACCAAAGGGGAAAATGCCACAGGGGAGGCCCCCCTTTCATGAACCAAACTGCCAGTCCACACCAGAGCGTGGTCCGATCTCCACCTGCTGCACCCAAGTAAGAAGGGCATCCGATATGAGAAGATAATGCGTGAGTGGGAGGAATGTTCCTGGGATAGATGAGTGTAGTCTCGATCAAAGGGATGTAAAACATTCCAAACATTTAAATTCAATGTCTGGCAGAGATGGTGCAAGTCTCGATGAGAAAGAAAGCGTTCTCCCCCCCCCCCCCCCCCCCATGGGATTGTGAGATTTGTCTACCTGTGGATCCTAAACATTGTTGAAATCTTCCCCCACTACCAAGGGCAAATGGTCGTAAGGAAGAAGGCAGTCCAGTAAAGACTTATAAAAAGTTTTACTGAACTGATTCAGGGCATATACATTACATAAAATAAAACTCTGTCTCCGTAGGGTAACTTTGCATATGACTACTCTTCCCTCAGTATCAGCGTAAAGCAATTGCAGATGCTCCAAGACTCCCTTGTGAAAGAGAATCACAGCCCCCCTTTTTTAATGGGGGGGGGGGGGAATGCAACAGAATCTGTCACCCACCAGTGTCTCAATTTAGAATGTTCAAATTCTGTTAAATGTGTTTCTTTGAGCAGTGCAATATCCACACTATGTCGCTGTAAGGCCTGTAATATTTTAGATCTTTTTATGGGAGAAAGAATGCCCCCCCATTTTCCACGTAATTCCATCTCTGGTAGGGAATCTTTCTGACAGTGTAAGTGCTGATGGACCGTCCTCCAGCCACCAGCATGTTTGTTTTCGGGGAAAGGAGAGTGTGTAAATCAGGCCACAATATAGCAATCACCCCTTAAAGCTAGACATGAGTGTCCTGTCTTCCTCCACCCCACCCTTGTTATCTCTTTCCCCCATTCCCATGTCTCCAAATCCTCCCCCCACACTGAAATTCCCCAGATCCCAACATAAAGAAGTTGTCTTTTGGAGGAAGTGACGTCATCACTGGGAGATGGCTGCATGAAAGAGAAGCTCCGGAGGTGCTTCGATATTAAATAGGATCTCACCTGAGAAATTGAGGAAAATCGCGCCACCGAAGCTCCAGCTAAGGTCCGACAGCATGACGACCCGAAAAAAGCTGGAGAAATACCACTTCAAAGTGGACAAAACAGAGGCGGAAGCGGCGCTAGAGAAGACAGCGGGGAAGCGCGGAGCCAAAATGGCGGCTGACGTCTCGGACTCGGAGCTGGAGCATGAAGAGCGCTCGGAGAGCGAAATGGAGCTCACTAAGAGGGATGTTGCCAAATGGTTTCAGGAATTGAAGACGGAGGTTGTAACCTCAAAAAAAGAAATTCAAGCTGCTGTTGCAGAATTGCGTGGAGAAATTCAAGAGATAGGAAACAGAGTGGCCCTAAATGAGGAAAATATAGAGGCAATGGGAGAGGAGCTACAAACTGTGCAAGCTACCCTTAAAGAGGAAAAACGAATCAGAATGGAGTTGGAACTGAAGATGGAAGATCTTGAGAATAGATCGCGGAGAGGTAATTTGAGATTCAAAGGGATCCCTGAGGAGGATCAATTTGGGGACTGTGTGAAAGTAATTCAGGAATTGTGTGCATTCATCTTAACTTCGGGGGAGAACTCCCAATCAGAGCATAGAATGGATACTGTGCAGCTTGATAGGGCGCACAGGAGTCTTGGTCCTCGGAGAGGAGATGCACCTAGAGACATCATAGTCTGTTTTCACGAGTTTCAAGCAAAGGAATTGATTTGGTAAAAAGCAAGAAGCATGGGGGACATAGCATGGAAGAACTGTAGTGTTAAAGTTTTTCAAGATTTGGCGCAGGCGACTTTGACAAGAAGAAGAGACTTCAAAATGGTGACAACCTATCTGCAGCAGAAGGGTTTAAGGTACAAATGGCTTTACCCGTTTGGCCTGCAATTCACAATGGGCAATCAATCCAAAAAATGTCAGACCACGGAGGGAGCGTGGAAAGCATTGCTGGACCTGGGGTGTAAAGATCTTCCGGCAGAGGGACAGAGGCTGAAAGGAGAGACTTCGGGCTCCGGGATCAGGTCGCAATCGGGATGGACAACAGTTAGAAGAGGCAGAAGATGAACACCACTTCCCAGCACAGCTAGCCCGGCGCAAGGAGATCAAACTTGACTGTAAAGGACAAAATGGTGGTTGGAGTGAGCTGTTGAAGTGGTTAAGGGACTGTTAGGGCTCAATTATAGGAAAGGTTGTGGAAAGGGTGAGCGCATGAAGGGTGGATGTATGGATGGGTGAGATTGAATGGGATATGAGGGTACACAGTGGCACCCGGTCGTTGACACACTTCCTTCAAGAACTAACTGGCAGGAAGGGAGGGAGGCCGGTTGAAGACAGGGAAGGGGGGAGGGGGTTAGGATGGGTTCATGGAATGTTAATGGCTTAAACAACCCAGGGAAAAGAAGTATTATTTTTAATGAACTCAGGCGTTTAAAGTAGGACATTATCATTCTCCAGGAAACACACATACAAAAGAAAGATCAAAGGTTGCTGCAACATAAGAATTTCGGAAACTATTATGCACTGGCAGACCCACGGGGAGGTAAAATGGGGGGTCTGGCTACATACATTAGGGAGGGGGTTCCATTTCACAAGGAAGATATGTACACAGAGGCACAGGGGAGATGCATTGCGATAAAAGGGAAACTATATAATCAGACTGTAACAATTATAAATCTATATGCTCCCAACACAGGGCAGGGATAATTTTTTGAATCTCTTCGAGAAGAATTAGCGCAGTTCGCAGCAGGCAGGGTAATAATGGGGGGAGATTTTAATATGACCTGGGCAGGGCTGGATCATTCCAAGGGTGAAGGAGGTAATCTCCAACCACATAGAAGTAAGCTAAAGGCTTTAGTCAAGGAGTTGGATCTCCTTGACGTTTGGAGGCTGCAACATCCTAGGCAACGAACATTTTCATTCTACTCGCACGCACAACAGACATACACAAGAATTGATGTGATCTGGGTTAGCCGCTCCCTATGGGAAAGGGTGGGAGAAACAGAAGTAGAGAGCATTCATGCTTCTGACCATGCCCCGGTTTGGATCACGTTCTCGGATCTAGGGCAAGAAAGGAAATCTACCTATTGGAGGTTGAATGAATCATTAATAGGGGATGACAAGATCTGTACAGAGATCCGGGGGGCCATTAAGGAATATATGGAATTTAATGATACGGGTGAGGTGTCGGACGGGAGCTTGTGGGATGCTCTTAAAGTGGTTATAAGGGGACGCCTCATCAAAAATGGAGCAATCCGGAAGCGGGAGCGAGAATCTAGGGAATTGGAGATTAAAGTAAGATTAGCACAACTAGAGGCGGAACATCAGGAGGGAAGGAATCTAGAGGTCTTGCAAAGTTTATTAGAATGTAGGGCTGAATTACAAAAACTGCAGGTGTTAAAAATGGAATTTCAAAGGCATCTCATGCAACAGAAATTCTTCGAATTTAGTAATAAATCGAGTACTATGCTAGCCCGCGTTCTTAAGCAACGTCAGGTCAATAGTACAATATCGATGATTAAGGGACAGGGAGGGATTCCTTTGTACAGTGACAGGGCTATACGTGACCAATTTGTGCAATACTACACTACTTTATATGCAAAAGGGACGGAGGTTTCCAGGGGGGAAATACAACAATATTTACAGGAGTTGGGACTCCAGCAATTATCAGGATCACAAAGGGAGATGTTAGAGCAACCCATAAACCATAAAGAAGTGTTTGAAGTAATTAAAAATTTAAAAGGGGGGAAGGCTCCGGGACTCGATGGGTACACGGCCAAATTTTATAAGGTCTTTTCCAAGGAACTGGTGCCTGTCCTATGTAGAGTGGGTAACAGTGGTTTGACAGGCGGATCTTTCCCACCTAGTATGCATGAGGCGGGGATATCGGTTCTGTTAAAGCCGGGGCGTGATCCAGGAGTGTGTGGTTCATATAGACCGATATCCCTGATAAACGTGGATATTATTATCTTAGCCAAGATAATGGCCAATAGGCTGGGGATAGTGATGCCATATTTGATAAATGAAGATCAATCTGGTTTCGTGCCCAAGAGACAGGTGGTAGATAATATAAGGAGATCATTACATATCCTATGGGGTACTCAACAAAGCGAAGAGCCGCTGGCTTTTTTGACAACGGATGCCGAGAAGGCATTCGACAGGGTGGAGTGGAACTATTTATGGGAGGTGATGAGTGAAATGGGATTTGGGGAGAGATTTGTGGGATGGTTACAGTGCCTATATAAATCACCGGTAGCCAGAATAAAAGTGAATGGGGGTTACACAGGACAGTTTACGATTCAAAGGGGGACACGGCAAGGTTGCCCTCTCTCCCCATTATTGTTTGCGATTTCCATTGAACCCCTGGCACAGCGGGTGCGAATCCTAACAGATATTAAAGGGGCGAGGATAGGGGACACAGAGCATAAAATAGCTTTATTTGCAGATGATGTCTTGTTTTATGTTGGGTATCCACTATTGACATTGCCTATTATTAAACGGGAACTGGATAGATATGGGGGGATGTCTGGCTTTAAAGTTAATTACGATAAATCTGAATTGATAGGGGTGACTCTCTGACAGCGAGGTAAATAGATTGCTGGAGTCCTACTCATTTAAAAAAGCGGCAGGGCATTTTCGGTATTTGGGAATTCAGATTCCGAGGGATTTATCTCAATTATACTTGTTGAATTATATCCCACTGTTTAGGGAAATAAGGAGAGATCTAAGTAAATGGAGGCATGGCTGGCTGTCATGGTGGGGCAGGATAGCAGCAGTAAAAATGAATCTGCTCCCCCGGCTTTTATTCTTTTTTCAAACCTTGCCAATCTCAGTCCCTAAGGGAGAGATATCTAGATTACAATCTGAAATATTCCGGTTCATTTGGGGAGGGAAGGGGGCCAGACTTTCCAGGAAGATCATGTGGAGAGCAGTGGATCTAGGGGGTAGAGGTATTCCCAATTTACAATGGTATTACGGGGCGGCCCAATTAAAATTTATGACGGAGTGGAATAGGGGGGATGAGACAGCATTAACAAGGTTGGAACAGCATTTTGTGAAGGGATATTCTCTAAAGGGAGTATTATGGGCTTCCATATCTACTAAAACTTATAAACATATAACGAGGAACCCATTTATCATGCACTTGTTAACGATATGGGGGTCACAAAGGGATAAATTAAGAGGAACGAGAATATTATCCACCAATGCATTAATTACTCAGGAGCCCAGGGAAGGGGATTTGTAGGGTGGGCACGCAGGGGATTGGTCAAATTTAGTGATTTACTAGATTCAGGGGAAATTAGACCCTTTGAGGAACTACAGGAAACATACGGACTAACACAGACAGATATATTTGCCTACTTGCAAGTTAAACACTTTGTTGGTAAGCAGGGATGGGGTAGTCCTGCAATGGAGAAGGCGGAGACCTTTGAAGACACATGGAGTTTTGTGAGCAAAAGGGGGAAAGGCATAACTCTGTTTTATCGCCATCTCCGGGGGGAGGAATTCATTAAATTTCCATATATGAAGGAGTGGGAGCGAGATTTAGGGAGTGAGCTGAATGTGACTGAGTGGAAATCTATATGCAGGGAGGTGAATAAGGCGTCAATATGTGTATTGATTAAAGAAAATGCATACAAAGTATTAAGCAGATGGTACTACACACCTGACCGTGTAAAAAAGATGTATCCTGATGCTAATGATCAGTGTTGGCGTTGTGGAAAAGCAGTGGGAACGTATTGGCATATATGGTGGTCATGTACTGTTCTGCAAACGTTTTGGTCAGATGTTGCAAGCTCTCACTAAAGCACTGAAGGTTGATTTCCCCTGTGATCCTAAATGGTGCCTTCTGGGGGGAGGGAATAGAAGGGGTTTGAAATGGCATAGACGCGTAAAACGCATAAGTCTGGCGGCAGCGAAGTCCCTCATAGCTTTTCATTTGAAATCGAAATTGGGACCGACCGGACAGCAATGGGCAGCAAAAATTAAAATAGTGGCCGAGATGGAGAAACTAACAGATCGCAGACTGAGGCGATTAAAATTAGATGCTGAGGAGTGGGTACATTTGGATAACATACTGGGTGAAATGTAAAGTTTAAGTTACTATGTATAGGGGAAGGGAAGGGAGTTAGTTTGGGTGGGAGAGGGAGGGAGGGGGAAGGGGAATAAATAGATTCAAGGAAGGGAGGAGGGGGGGGACAAAAATGGAGAGTGGGTAGGTCGAAAAGAGAACTATGCACTTATACATGTATATGTCTAACTTTGGAAGTATATTGTTCTACAAGGAATGTAACGTGTTCAGTATTTTGAGGTGTTATGCTTGTTAAGCTCTCAATAAAAACTTTAAAGTAAAAAAAAAAAAAAAAGTTGTCTTTTGACAAGAAATTGAGCATGCATTAACACTTATCCACCTCAACACTCCCACACCCACCCCAACATACACTGCAAGCCGCATAAGGTCTATAAACAGTAAACACTTTCAACCTTCAGTCAATCACCCCTAGCATTAGCAATAACCCTGTAACGTTGCCATCAAAACAGGAACTAAAGCTGTGCGAGATGCAAGGTAAAGATCACAGTATATAAGCGACCCCATTTAGAGGTCTCCTGTTCCAAATAAATGGTTCATAGCCCCTGACAAAGACCCAAAAGGTCCCCTGCCTTCCGATGACAACACAGATATTACCAAGTCTAAAAGGTGCCCTACAGAGGTCCTTCGGTCACATGTCTCCTTACTAAGGAGAGGAAAAAATCATTAGGGGGCAAAGACTAAAGAGTCCATCTTAAATCAACTGTAGGTGCTGGATTCACACTTGTGTAAACAGCTGCTCCAGGAAGCAGGGTCCCATAAACTCAAGGGTTGTCCTGGGCTGTGATCTTTGGCTTTTCCTGATTAAGTTGGTTCAAAAAAACTCTGTGCTTCCGCTGCTATATTGAAGAATAATGTCTTAGCCTGATGAATTCCCCTTAGTTTGGCTGGATATAAAGTGCAAAATTAATATTTCTGGTATGAAGTCTTGAACAAACTGGGGTAAAGGTCTTCCTCTTAGCTGCAACTCCAGCCGAGTGGTCCTGGAAGCACAGTACACGGCTCCCCTCAAAAGACAAGGTCTTGCCCTGATGGAGCTCCTATAGTATCATCTCTTTATGTGCAGCATTCAGTAGGCGCAAGATCACAGGTCGCGGCCTGGCATTAGAGGGCTGCTGGACCCCAATTCTGTGTGCGCGTTCTATCTGAAGGGGGCCGGGAATTTCAATTCTTGCATTAACCAGTTTTCCAGTGTGTGGACCGGGTCCCCTGCCCCCATGGATTCCAGGATGCCTATTAAGCGTAACTTATTTCTCTGCGACCTGTTTTCATGGTCCTCCATTTTCTCCTCCAATGCTGCAACCTTAGATTGTAAAGCTGGCTTGAGTATTGGACACTCCTTGTACCCTGTCTTCAAAGTCGCTCATGCGCTTTTGATATGTGACAAACTCGTCCATTTTTACTTCCATCCTTTCCAATTTAAGCTCTATAGGCTGTAATTTCCTGGCCAGCATGGCTTCCAAAGCTGCAGTCACCTCCGCTGTGATCTCCATGGCCCACACCGAGCTTGCTGCCGACGCGGAGGGGCTAGCAGACGTCGCCATTTTGGATTCTAGCATTTGCCCGCAATCCTTTTCCTTTTGGACTGATATGCCCGGCATGCAGTTGTCAAAAAGAACGGTAGGCCTCGTGCACTGTGGTTATCAAATCCCAGATCACCTCCAATTACTGACTTTATGGGAAAGATGCTGGTAATAGTGCAGGGGGCACTGGGGTGAAGGCAGGAGAAGAGCAGATCAGCGTTTTCCCTGCAGCATGGTGTCACATGACCCCCCCCCCCCCCCCCCCCCAAAAAAAAAGTCATCTTTATAAACTATTTTGGAGCAAACCAGTTTTCTTCATCTACAGTTGTTTAATTTTAGGAGCAGGATTCTAGATTCTCCGAGGACAAGCAGGCTGCTTGTTCTCACTGATGGGTGACGTCCACGGCAGCCCCTCCAATCGGAAACTTCACTAGCAAAGTCCTTTGCTAGCCCTCGCGCGCCCGCGCGCACCGCGCATGCGCGGCCGTCTTCCCGCCCGAAACCGGCTCGAGCCGGCCAGTCTTCTTTTGTCCGCACTCGGTACGGTCGTGTTTTCGCCGTGTCGAGCCCCGGAAAGTCGACCTCGCGCGTCCAATTTGTTTTGAACGTGTTTTTTTTTTTTTTTTTTTTTTTTCCTTCGGGAAAGCTTTGTCCTACTCGGGAAGTGCTCCGGAAACCCCTCGCCGGGTTTCGTGTAAATCCTCCCCGTACTTCTAGCTTTTTTGCCCCGGTAAGTTTTCTTTCGTCGTCGGGGTAGGCCTCTTTTCGGCCTCGGTCGAGATTTTTTTTTTCTCCCTCTAAATTTTGGTGCTCCAAATTTCGCCATTTCGGCTTTTGATTTCGCCGGCGTGATTTTTCCGCCCATGACATCGAAGCCTTCCAGCGGCTTCAAGAAGTGCACCCAGTGCGCCCGGGTTATCTCGCTCACTGATCGACACTCGTCGTGTCTTCAGTGTCTGGGGGCCGAGCACCGCCCTCAGAACTGTAGTCTGTGTTCCCTGCTTCAAAGGCGGACTCAGGTAGCGAGACTAGCCCAGTGGAACGTGTTGTTCTCGGGCTCTTCGTCGGCATCGGCACCGGGATCTTCGAGTGCATCGACGTCGTCAGCGTCCAGACCATCTTCCTCGGCCGCCCCTGCATCGAGTGCATCGAGGCATCGGGCCTCTGCATCGGCGCCGAGACATCGGATAGCTGCATCGACGTCGGTGGTACCAGGACCTCGTCTGCTGATGTCGTCGGACGGTGGTGCATCGGGTGGAGTGCAGGTGAGGCTGTCCATTCCCCTGCTGGTGGCGGTGAGCCCTCGGGTGGGTCTCCTCCTACCCTGAGGGCTCCTGCGGTACAGCCCCCCCGAGATCGACCTTCTTCAGTCTCGGCCCCGAGGAAGCGACGGATGGATTCGACGTCCTCCTCGTCGGTGCCGGGGAGCTCCGGTGACATGCTTCGGAAGAAATCGAAGAAGCATCGACACCGGTCTCCTCCCCGTGTCGGCACCGAGAGCTCTGGGTCGCCGAGGGATTCGGCACCCAGCAGGCATCGGCACCGAGAGGACCGCTCACCCTCTGTTCAGGAGGTGTCGATGCGCTCCGCTCTGGACAGCCCGGAACAGCCTCCACGCCCGGAACAGGTTCTGACGTCGACGCCTGCATCGACCTCTCAGCCTTTCTCCGCAGCCACTCTAAACGAGAGCCTCCGGGCCGTTCTCCCAGAGATTCTGGGAGAGCTGTTGCGCCCTAACCCTCCGGTACCGGCGGTGCTTGCGCCTCCGGTACCGTCGAGCGTGGCGCCGGCTGGCCCATCGCCCAGGTTGAGGTCCCCGACGTCGGTACCGCGTGCGGTGCCGACCGCGGCCACCTCCCAGGAAGGCTCCCCGACTACGTCGGCGGAGGGAGCTTCGCCGATGCGGGCCAGGGAGTCTACCTCTCGACGCCCCCATCGTGGACGTGGCTCCACAGAGTCGAGCAGGGCGAGGTTGCAGACACAGGTCCGTGAACTTGTGTCTGACACCGAGGGTGAGGCCTCGTGGGAGGAAGAGGAAGATCCCAGATATTTCTCTGACGAGGAGTCTGAGGGTCTTCCGTCTGATCCCACTCCCTCTCCTGAGAGACAGCTTTCTCCTCCCGAGAGTCTGTCCTTTGCCTCCTTTGTCCGGGAGATGTCTACGGCCATCCCTTCCCGGTGGTTGTGGAGGACGAGCCCAGGGCTGAAATGTTTGAGCTCCTGGACTATCCTTCTCCACCTAAGGAAGCGTCCACTGTTCCCTTGCACCATGTCCTGAAAAAGACATTGCTTGCGAACTGGACCAAGCCATTAAATAATCCCCACATCCCTAAGAAGATCGAGTCCCAGTACCGGATCCATGGGGACCCAGAGCTGATGCGCACGCAGTTGCCTCATGATTCTGGAGTTGTGGATCTGGCCCTAAAGAAGGCTAAGAGTTCTAGGGAACATGCTTCGGCGCCCCCGGGCAAAGACGCTAGAACCTTAGACTCCTTTGGGAGGAAGGCCTACCATTCCTCTATGCTCGTGTCCAAGATCCAGTCTTACCAGCTCTACACGAGCATCCACATGCGGAACAATGTGCGGCAGTTGGCGGGCTTGGTTGATGCTCTTCCCCCCGAGCAAGCCAAGCCTTTTCAGGAGGTGGTCAGGCAGCTGAAGGCGTGCAGAAAATTCCTGGCCAGAGGAGTTTATGACACTTTTGATGTTGCGTCCAGGGCCGCTGCTCAAGGTGTGGTGATGCGCAGGCTCTCATGGCTGCGTGCCGCCGACATGGAGAATAGACTCCAGCAGCGGATTGCGGACTCGCCTTGCCGTGCGGACAACATTTTTGGCGAAAAAGTCGAACAGGTGGTAGAGTCTCTCCACCAGCGGGACACCGCATTCGACAAGTTCGCCCGCCGGCAGCCTTCAGCTTCTACCTCTACAGGTAGACGATTTTTCGGGGGAAGGAAGACTGTTCCCTATACTTCTGGCAAGCGTAGGTACAATCCTCCTTCCCGACAGCCTGTGGCCCAGGCTAAGCCCCAGCGCGCTCGCTCTCGTCAGCAGCGTGCGCCTCAGCAAGGCCCCGCGGCTCCCCAGCAAAAGCAAGGGGCGAGCTTTTGACTGGCTCCAGCAGAGCATAGCCGACATCCAAGTGTCCGTGCCGGGCGACCTGCCAGTCGGGGGGAGGTTGAAAGCTTTTCACCAAAGGTGGCCTCTCATAACCTCCGACCAGTGGGTTCTGCAAATAGTCCGGCAGGGATACACCCTCAATTTGGCCTTCAAACCTCCAAATTGTCCACCGGGAGCTCAGTCTTACAGCTTCCAGCACAAGAAGGTACTTGCAGAGGAACTCTCCGCCCTTCTCAGCGCCAATGCGGTCGAGCCCGTGCCATCCGGGCAAGAAGGGCTGGGATTCTATTCCAGGTACTTCCTTGTGGAAAAGAAAACAGGGGGGATGCGTCCCATCCTAGACCTAAGGGCCCTGAACAAATATCTCGTAAAAGAAAAGTTCAGGATGCTTTCCCTGGGCACCCTTCTCCCCATGATTCAGCAAAACGATTGGCTATGCTCTCTGGACTTGAAGGATGCCTACACACACATCCCGATACTGCCAGCTCACAGACAGTATCTGCGATTTCAGCTGGGCACACGCCACTTCCAGTACTGTGTGCTACCCTTTGGGCTCGCCTCTGCGCCCAGGGTGTTCACAAAGTGCCTAGCTGTGGTAGCAGCGGCGCTTCGCAGGCTGGGGGTGCACGTGTTCCCATATCTCGACGATTGGCTGGTGAAGAACACATCCGAGGCAGGAGCCCTGCAGTCCATGCAGATGACTATTCGCCTCCTGGAGCTACTGGGGTTTGTGATAAATTACCCAAAGTCCCATCTTCTCCCAGTGCAGAAACTCGAATTCATCGGAGCCCTGCTGGATTCCTCGGACGGCTCGCGCCTATCTCCCAGAGGCGAGAGCCAACAACTTGTTGTCCCTCGTCTCGCGGGTGCGAGCGTCCCAGCAGATCACAGCTCGGCAGATGTTGAGATTGCTGGGGCCACATGGCCTCCACAGTTCATGTGACTCCCATGGCCCGCCTTCACATGAGATCTGCTCAATGGACCCTAGCCTCCCAGTGGTATCAGGCCGCTGGGGGTCTAGAGGACGTGATCCACCTGTCCACGAGTTTTCTCGAATCCCTGTATTGGTGGACGATTTGCTCCAATTTGACTCTGGGACGTCCCTTCCAAATTCCTCAGCCACAAAAAGTGCTGACCACGGATGCGTCTCTCCTGGGATGGGGAGCTCATGTCGATGGGCTTCACACCCAAGGAAGGTGGTCCCTCCAAGAAAGCGATCTACAGATCAATCTTCTGGAGTTGCGAGCGATCTGGAACGCTCTGAAGGCTTTCAGAGATCGGCTGTCCCACCAAATTATCCAAATTCAGACAGACAATCAGGTTGCCATGTACTATGTCAACAAGCAGGGGGGCACCGGATCTCGCCCCCCTGTGTCAGGAAGCCGTCAGCATGTGGCTCTGGGCTCGCCGTCAAGGCATGGTGCTCCAAGCCACATATCTGGCAGGCGTAAACAACAGTCTGGCCGACAGGTTGAGCAGGATTATGCAACCTCACGAGTGGTCGCTCAATTCCCGTGTAGTGCGACAGATCTTCCAGGCGTGGGGCACCCCCCTGGTGGATCTCTTCGCATCTCAAGTGAACCACAAGGTCCCTCAGTTCTGTTCCGGGCTTCAGGCCCACGGCAGACTGGCGTCGGATGCCTTCCTCCTGGATTGGGGGGAGGGCCTCCTGTATGCTTATCCTCCCATCCCTCTGGTGGGGAAGACTTTGTTGAAACTCAAGCAAGACCGAGGCACCATGATTCTGATTGCTCCTTTTTGGCCGCGTCAGATCTGGTTCCCCCTTCTTCTGGAGTTATCCTCCGAAGAACCGTGGAGATTGGAGTGTTTTCCGACCCTCATCACGCAGGACGAGGGGGCTCTTCTGCATCCCAACCTCCAGTCCCTGGCTCTCACGGCCTGGATGTTGAGGGCGTAGACTTTGCCTCTTTGGGTCTGCCAGAGGGTGTCTCCCGCATCTTGCTTGCTTCCAGGAAAGACTCCACCAAGAGAAGTTACTTCTTTCATTGGAGGAGGTTTGCCGTCTGGTGTGACAGCAAGGCCCTAGATCCTCGCTCTTGTCCTACACAGACCCTGCTTGAATACCTTCTGCACTTGTCTGAGTCTGGTCTGAAGACCAACTCCGTAAGAGTTCACCTTAGTGCAATCAGTGCATACCATTACCAAGTGGAAGGTAAGCCGATCTCAGGACAGCCTTTAGTTGTTCGCTTCATGAGAGGTTTGCTTTTGTCAAAGCCCCCTGTCAAGCCTCCTACAGTGTCATGGGATCTCAATGTCGTTCTCACCCAGCTGATGAACCTCCTTTTGAGCCACTGGATTCATGCCATCCGAAGTACTTGACCTGGAAGGTCATTTTCTTGGTGGCAGTTACTTCGGCTCGTAGAGTCAGTGAGCTGCAGGCCCTGGTAGCCCAGGCCCCTTACACTAAATTTCATCACAACAGAGTAGTCCTCCGCACTCACCCTAAGTTCCTGCCAAAGGTCGTGTCGGAGTTCCATCTGAACCAGTCAATTGTCTTGCCAACATTCTTTCCCCGTCCTCATTCCTGCCCTGCTGAACGTCAGCTGCACACATTGGACTGCAAGAGAGCATTGGCCTTCTACCTGGAGCGGACGCAGCCCCACAGACAGTCCGCCCAATTGTTTGTTTCTTTTGATCCCAATAGGAGGGGAGTGGCTGTAGGGAAACGCACCATATCCAATTGGCTAGCAGATTGCATTTCCTTCACTTACGCCCAGGCGGGGCTGGCTCTTGAGGGTCATGTCACGGCTCATAATGTTAGAGCCATGGCTGCGTCGGTAGCCCACTTGAAGTCAGCCTCCATTGAAGAAATTTGCAAAGCTGCGACGTGGGCTTCTGTCCACACATTCACATCCCATTACTGCCTGCAGCAGGATACCCGACGCGACAGTCGGTTCGGGCAGTCAGTTCTTCAGAACCTGTTTGGGCTTTAGGATCCAACTCCACCCCCCGAGGGCCCTGTTTGTTCTGTTCCAGGCTACACTCCCAGTTAGTTGGTAAATTTTTTAGGTCAATCTCTGTTATGTCCTCGCTGTTGCGAGGCCCAATTGACCATGGTTGTTGTTTTGAGTGAGCCTGGGGGCTAGGGATACCCCATCAGTGAGAACAAGCAGCCTGCTTGTCCTCGGAGAAAGCGAATGCTACATACCTGTAGAAGGTATTCTCCGAGGACAGCAGGCTGATTGTTCTCACCAACCCGCCCGCCTCCCCTTTGGAGTTGTGTCTTCCCTTGAAGTGTATTGTCTTGCTACATACTGGACTGGCCGGCTCGAGCCGGTTTCGGGCGGGAAGACGGCCGCGCATGCGCGGTGCGCGCGGGCGCGCGAGGGCTAGCAAAGGACTTTGCTAGTGAAGTTTCCGATTGGAGGGGCTGCCGTGGACGTCACCCATCAGTGAGAACAATCAGCCTGCTGTCCTCGGAGAATACCTTCTACAGGTATGTAGCATTCGCTTTACTGGGTGTTGAGAAAGTTTTATATTCTGGAATCTCAAGCAGTTTATTGTTCAAGCTGCTGCTACATATTTTTGTTAAGGACAATTATTGCACAGACAAAAAGAGATAATGGAGAATGCCTATCAGCCTAATTTTTCAAAGACTCGGCTATTGTCTCCAATCATTTTATTAAGGAAATACCTTAAAAGTGCTGCTTGCTAATGTAGATTCTAAGGAGTAAAACAAAGCATGGTATGTGATTTAATTACAAATATTTGAAAAATATATGGTAAGAGAACTGAATTTTTTTTTCAATCCAGTTCAGCCAAATTTCTAACGACTGCCAAAGACAGTTATTAGGGAGGATAGACCTAGTTTGATTTTTTTTTTTCCCAAACACTAAACCTTTGAAACTGAAATTAAATTTACCGGTAACTTCAGTCACTTGCCCTTCCTCCCGCCACACTAGAAATACCTGTTTTTCAGTTTCATCTGAAGTCTGCACAGCAGTATCTTTATTAAGATCTGTCACCTTTTGCAAAAAATAATCACAAAAAGTTTCACTCGAGGGCAGACTTACAGCTTCAGTAGCTTATTAGGTAGAAAAAAGGCCATCAACCATGTGAAACAGTTCCTTAGAAGAATTCCTAACAACTAAATTCTTTGCTGAGAAAAATACTCATTTATTAGACCTATTCTGAAAGGAAAAGACAAAGACCCCCCCCCCCCCCCCCCCCCCCAGATTGTTCCAATTAAAGACAGTGGCTAATCAATCTTGGCTACTAAACTAATGGACAATGTTGTCTGTGGTCAAATTGCAGATTTCTTGGATGATTATGCTAGATAGGACTTTGCCCAATCAGGATTTAGAAAATGGCACAGCACTGAATCCGTCTTAGTTGGGATATCTACCCTAAGATACTTGCCAAAGCTAGTGAAGTATTTATTGGTCCTTTTGGACCTCTTGACTGCTTTTCACCTAGTCCAGTTGTTTTCAACCTTTTTCCAATCGGGGGACACCTGATGGATGATTCTTACATATGTGATGTACTGCATACCTGACCCTCACGGACTTTTGGTCTGATACAGTATAGAGTGGAAGAGTAGTCTAATGGTCAATACAGTGGCTTGAAATCAGTAGAACTGGTTTTGATTCTCACTGCAGCTCCTTGTGACTCTGGGCAAGTCGCTTAACTCTCCATTGCCCCAGGTACAAAGTAAGTACCTGGATATAATGTGTAAACCGTTTTGATTGTGACCACAGAAAGGTGGTATATCAAATCACATTCCCCCTTATCTCCCCTTTCCTTAGCGTCCCTCTGGACCGGCCCAGCGAGTGACTGATGGGTTGTTTATGCCTTCCAGCAGGTGAAGACTGAGAATTCTGACTCATCAGCAAGAGCCAATAAGAGCCCTTGCTAGGAACAGAAAGATTCAGTATCCTCAGACTCCAGCAGGTGGAAGGTGCTGAGCCCTTTCAGTCTCTCTTTTTTACTTTCCTTCTTTTAGTAATTCTTTTCTAAAAAAAAAAGTTTAGATTTTCCTTCTGTGCACTTGTCTTATTTGAGCCTGGTTATTTGAGGCAGAGGTCCGAGGGGGTCTCTTAGTGCCTCGGGGGTGTAACACCCGGGGGGCCGTGTCCCTTCCCTGCTTCCTCCCTCCTGTGGGGGCTACCTGTAAGCTGTGGCTATTAGAAACTCGGACTCTTCAAGGGAAGAACTCTTAGAGTCAAGGAAGAGGCAGCTGCATTTAGCTAAAAAAAAAGAAAGAAAAACAAAACAGTCTCAGCTGTGTTCTGACGAAGTGGCTCTCCTGCCTTTGTTCATGACAGTAAAAGTTTCTTTTTGCTTTTTGCAATGCTGGCTCTCTGGCACTAGTTGAACTCTTTTTAAGGCTGAAAGGGGGAGTACAGGAGAGCGCCCGCGTCGCAGTCTGTCCTGCCGGCATGGCAGAGAAGCTTGTAACACGCTAGAGGTACTTATATGACTCAGAACACTGCTAAACAGTTATCCTGGACTCATGTCTAGGGGTGTACCTCTGAAGCCCACTGAAAAGCTAGCTGTGCTGGAGAAATGAACAGTGCCACAGATGGAATATATATTATTTATTATGTAAAGAAAAAATATATATAAACAGTACTGAAGCAAAATACAAAAATAACTTGCTACCAGAATAGATAATACGATCTGATTATCCTAATGCACTAACTAAAGGAGTGATTACACAACCCAGTACAATCCTGAATTCCTAATTATTATTATGAGAACTTATTACACATCTTATGCAAAATGCAGTGATCAGCTGAGTACACAGACCAGAAGTCCTGACGTAAACCTATCTGTCTCAGACAAACTAAGGACTAATTATCCCCTTGTCTTCAGAGTGCAGCAGAGGCGACACAGGAGTGTTATTGTGTCCATGAGCGGCAATAGAAGAGAAATATGTGAATTGTTTCAATAATAGTGAACCCCTGAAGCAGCGACAGCGAAACGGGGATTCCCTGTTGGGTGAAGACGGATATTACTGAGCCAGTTTGATGAGAATCTAAGCTAAGTAACTGGCAGCAGTCACATATTATTCAATCGTAAAGGATTATCCCTTGACTATAGGTAAAGGAAAGTAAAGTATAGACATTAATCCTGTGTGCAATGGATACATGAGATGCTTAGCAGTATTTATTTTGTATGGATTTGAATATTGTGGAGTTGTTTTTTGTGGCGAGATGATGGTGTGCCTGCCTATGCCTTATAGCCGGTTAAGTTCTGGCTGGCTGGGTGGCGTTACTGAAGCCTTTTTCTCCACTTACAAGAATAACAAGAGGAAATAAAAAAAAAATATATAAAAAAATTAAAAAAATAATAATAAAAAAGAAAGTAGAAGAACAAGTGATACTGCTGGGCTATAGTGTGTCGTGTATCCATTGTAATACACAGCGTGTGTGAAGCTGTGTGTTTTGAGTTTGATTGATACTATTTACAATGTCAACACAATACATAATAGAACATTATAAGTGATAGTGAATGGTAAAGCAAAGATGTAACACATAGATGGGTAAGAAGAGTTAGAAAGTAAGGTGATTGATTTAAAGAAAGTTGCACATGAGGTCAGAGAGATGGTTAAATATTATCTCAGTTAGGGTAGGAGTGGATTAACATGTCCTGCTGCAGTATATGTAGCCCGAGTCACTCGTGTGTGTGTGAGACTAACAAGTTAGTTACTTCTTCAATTAAAGGCCTAGTTGAAGAGCCAAGCTTTCACCTGCTTCCTGAGGTAGAGATAGTGTCTTATCAGTGAGTGTGAGAATTTGAATTAGATCCTGTAGTCTACTTGAAGCCAGTGTAATTTATGAAAAAGAGGAGAAACCTGGACCTTCCAGTTTGCTTGCCTTAAGACCTGTGCTGCAGTATTTTGCAGAGATTGAAACCTTTTCATAAATGATGTAAAGATGCCTGCATAGATCATATTACCATAGTCAAGTCCGGGACCTATAAATGCATGAAAGAGTATGTAATGCCTTAAGGTCAAGAAGGCCTTGTAAAGGTGTAATTTTATGGAGGGCTGGCAAATCTGATTTTAGGACTGAACAAATTTGAGGAGAAAAACTCAGTTTCAAATCAAGTGTAACTCCTAGGTACTTGAATTGATCATCAGGTTTTACTGGCAGCCCAAGTAAAATAGGAGTAATTGAGGGAGGCGTGGCATGGCCAACAATCCAGCAGGTTGTAGTTTTCTGGGGGCTTCTGAAGCCACTTTGCCACTTCAGCTAAACAGCATTGAAGGTGTCCAAGGTCTAGGTTATAACTAGTAGTAACTGATATTAACCAATTTTTGTCTTTAATATATCTTGAGCACATAAATAAATCACCTGATGAAGCCTAATGGATGAAACAGAAGCTCCTATTGGGACTTTTCTCATTTGAGATAAGTACTCATTTTTATTGGATCCTTGTTGGAAGCTTCTTACGATATGACACACACTCACTTTATAGGATCCTTATTTAAGTGTCAAATTTTTGAGTTTGAACATGTAAAATAGAAAAAAAAATTGAAGCTAATAAGTAATCTTTTACATAGAAGTTGTAAAACTGAGTTTTTGACCAGTGAATATAATTGGAGTCAAATAAGACAGCTATTACATTTAGCCAATACATTGTCAAGTGACTGTAAGTGTGCAGCCATGAACTTCTGAGGTCTTTTCTCTCTGTTAATTAGTTCGTACAGTTGCCTTTTTTGTATTTGTTGTTGACACATTGTTTTTAAGAAGGCCATTTTCCTTTTAAAAAAAAAAAATCTGTCCCTGTCCAGTGGCAGCAGATAGCAATCAATAAAACAACTAAGTAATATGTACTGTGCGAATCAGAATCAGGGCTACCTGGTCTACACCCACACACCCTACCTCAATTGGTACTTCTTGGGGAGCTTAACCGACCTGATGAGTTGGGTCACAAAGAAAACTACAAACAAGAAAATCTTCTCAGTAATGTTTATTCTTACAAAAAATAGTGGTAAAAATAATAAATTATTTGTAGCAAAATGAAACAGGGTAATTAGGCTACACAAATCAAAGGGTATATCCGGCACACAGAGACACCTATCGAGCATGAGACTGTCAGTGTGCCTCTCCTTCTCAGGGATCTTGTATATTATCATTCTTAGAATAAAAAGAAGCTAATTCTGTAATATTTCATTCTTGCATGACTGAAAAAAGTACATTTCCTGCCCATACACACATTCAAAAGGTCAGGGTACTAAAGAAAAGGTCATATTCTCACAAAAGGGCTGTTTCTCCCTTGCCCAGGCAACCAAGTTGCTTTCACCTCCTCCCATGTCCACCACCCCTTCTAAAGTCATTAGCACACACCAAATGGAAAACGCTTACACCCCCACCTTACTTTCAAACAGCTCTTTTGATCACACAGCTGCGTACACGGTATTGCATGAATCATTACGCCTCAAGATGGGGGGTGGAGGGGGGCTCATGCTGTAAATTCCTTCCGTTTTTAAAAATTCCTTTTGCTTCACACTATTGGCACTGAACCTGCCCCCCTCCCTTACAGTATTTGCCATGTTCCTTATTACCCTGCTAGATTGGTCCAGGCCAGTGGGTTGGTCCTTGTACCAGCAGATTGCAAGCATAGAAATTTAAATATTCTGATAAAACATCACTGCTGTAAAGAGTGGTGTAGCTTGGAACATTTTAGTATTTCTCCATCTTCAGTAGATGGTGCGGGCTGCATGTTGGCGACATGGTCAGTGTTGTGTTCCTTTGTTTAATACTACAGTTGCTGTTTCAGCCCAGGCAATTAGTGCCCTTGGCAGGGCAGTTACAGAGGGAGCTTTATCTTCATCCTGTCCTGAAGGATAAAGCATTGGTACATCCCATTGGTCTGGACTGATCAATCAGGATAATAAGATGAAATTTATTCTTACTTCTCATTTCCATTCCTTGAGTTCTGCTAGACCAGTCCGGCATCCCTTCTGAGAAGACCTGCAGCCCTCGGATATCAGTCTGAGCATTTCCTAGCTCATACCTTTCACTGTGTATAGACTGGTAAATTAGAGTGTGGTCAGAGAGTTCCCTGGTTGGGTACTGGGGTCCTTGTTCTTGTTTCTCATTTCTTCATGTTCTGGTGGCATTTTACATTAGCATACTGAAGTGTTCCAGGCTGCACCACCCTTTATAGTGGTGATATCACTGGACTATTCAAATTTCTCTGC